>NC_041219.1:77361688-77410439 GCF_002837175.3 Physeter macrocephalus | reverse complement strand
GGGCCCGTGAGCCATGGCCGCTGAGCCTGCGCGTCCGGAGCCTGTGCTCCGCAGCGGGAGAGGCCACGACAGTGAGAGGCCCGCGTACCGCAAAAAAAAGAAAAAAAAAAAAAAAAAAAGAAATGTATATAGCTAAGTTTTCCAAGCGCATTCTTGGGAAATACATGGAAATATATCATCTAGTATTTAGTTTTGGGGGATTCTTCTGAATAGACTTTATGTATAAGCCATATATAAGAACTATATACAGGTAATAACTATATTTAAGTATATACGTACTTAAGTATATAAGTACTATATGAATATTTATGCGTAAGTAATACATAAGTAAACTGTATGTAAGGAAGCTATATATAAGTTATAACAAATGAAACTTTTTTCAGGTAAAAAATCACAGAAAGGGAAGAAATCATTTGTTTCTCCCTTGCTTGGATGATCAGTCTTCAGTATTGTATTTGTGTCATTGCAGCAACAGTGAGAGGTAGCCTGGTATTCCATCCTGCACAGTGTGATTAGAAAAGCTTTGGTTGCCTTAGGACATTTCACTCTCCCCTGCTGAAGACGGAGGTATAGAATGACAGATCTTCCTCCACTTACAATGGGGCTTACGTCTTGATAAACCCATTGTAAGTTGAAAAAATCCTAAATCGAAACGTATTTAATACACCTAACCTACCAAACATTGTAGCTTAGCCTAGTCTACCTTAACCATGGTCAGAACACTTACATTAGCCTATGGTTGGACAAAATCATCTAACACAAAGTCTATTTTATAATAATGTGTTGAACAGCTCATGTAACTTATTGAATACTTTTTGAAAGTGAAAAACAGAATGGATGTGTGAGTGCAGGGGGGTTGTAGCAGTAATTTACCCTTGTGATTGAGTGGCTGGCTGGGAGCTGCAGCTGCCACTGCCCAGCACCATGACAGAGTATCATACTACACATCACTAGCCTGGGAAAAGATCAAAATTCAAAGTACAGTTTCTACTGAGTGTGTTTTGCTTTTGCACCATCGTAAAGTTGAAAAATTGTAAGTTGAACCATTGTTAAGTCAGGGACCTTCTGTATTTAAAAGTTCTGACTCTGTAGATAAGAAGAGCAGAACTGGAGCTGACTCACAAAAGAGGCCTCACACAGGGTCTGACAGAGAGTAGGGACTCAGTAACCCAAGCCTCTCCTTATTTGTTCCTTTGAAATACCTGGTATTCACTAGCTCTTTGAGGCAACTGTTTCTGAACCTCAGCAGGCAGTTGCTTGCCACCTTACGGGCTTGATAGTGCATGTGGGGAGCCAGTTCTCTGTTAAGAGTGACCTGACATGGTCATGGTGGGAGTTAGTTCCAAGTCTAAATTATTTCAAATGTATGCAAATATTTATGTTAAACTATTCTATGATTGGAAAGAAAGAATTAAAAACAATGTTTATCTGCAGAAAACACACCAACAGGAAACATACCACTAAAATTATACTTAATGGTCAAAGGCTAAAATTGGGAATGATGAAAGGACGTCTATTCTTATTACTCCAACTCAACACTGTACTAGCGGTCCTAGTCAGTAGAATAAGGCAAGAAAAGAAAGTAAAGTTACACAGATTGGACAAGAAAAAGTAAATGGTCTTTATTCACAGATGACATGATTCTGTAGGTAGAAAATCCCAAGTACTCTACCAAAAATAATAAAACTTACTAAAACTAGTAAGGTTATTTAGTAAGCTTGACAGATAAAAGGTCAATATTACAGAGATTGTCTTTTTATATACTAGCAGTACAGAATTAGGAAATGATATTTGAAAGATGCCATTTACAGTAGCATCACAAAAGCATAAAACTATTTAGGAGAAACTTTAACAACAGTATATAACATCTCTATATTGAAACTACAAAACATTACTGAAAGAAATTAAAGAAGTGCTAAATAAATAGAGAGACAGACCAATATCATGAGTTGGAAAACTCATATTGTTAAGATGTCATTATCCCCAAATTGATCTACAGATTCAATGAAGTCCCAATCAAAATCTCAGGAGACTTTTTGTAGAAATTGACAAATTGACTCTAAAATATATATGGAAATGAAAAGTACACAGAAAGACCAAAACAATCCTGAAAGACTTAACTGCTTGATTTTGAGACTTAATATAAAGCTACAGTAATCAACAGTATGGTATTGGTATGAAGATAAATATTTAAATCAATGAATATAATAGAGTCCAGATAGACTCACACAAATATGACCAACTGATTTTTGGCAAAAGTGAAAAAGTAATTCAGTGGAGTAAGGATAATCTTTTCAACAAATGGTGTTGAAACAATTGAACATCAATTTGCAAAAGACTAAAAATGTCAACCTAAACCTCACCCCTTAGATAAAAATTAACTAAAAATGGATCAGAGATATAAAAATATACTGTAAAACTAGAAAAAGTTTAGAAGAAAACACATGGAAAAACTTTCTGATTAGGGGTTACGTGAATAATTCTTAGATATGATACCAGCAGTGCAATCCATAAAAGAAAAATTTGAAAAATTTGATTTCCTCAAAATTTAAAACTTTCATCCTTCAAAGGACACCATCAAGAAAGTGAAAAGAAAACCTACAGAATATTTGCTGTGGGAGAAAATATTTGCAAATCATATGTCAGATTATGTGTTGTACCCAGAACACATAATCAACTCCTACAATGCATCAATAAAAGGGCAGGTAAACCAATTAAAAGGGGGCGAAGGATATGAATAGATACTTCACCAGAGAAGAAATATGGATGACCATTAAGCACATGAAAAGATGACTAACATCATTGCTTACTAGGGAAATGCCAACTGAAACCACAAACATTTCATTCCACTAAGATGGCTGTAATAAAAGTGATGGACAATAAACAAGTGTTGAAGAGGATAAGGACAGATTGCAACTCTCACATAGTATTGGGGAAAATGTAAAATGGTGCAGTCACCTTGGAAGACGGTTTGGTAACTTCTGAAAAAGTTAAATATAAAGTTACCTTATGACCCAGAAATTCCATTCCTAGGTATTTGCCCAAGAGAAATGAAAACATGTTCACACAAAAACTTGCACATGAATGTTCATAGCAGAATTATTCATAGTAACCAAAAAGTAGAAACAACCCAATGCCCATTAACAGATGAATGGATAAAAAAATGAGATATATCCATATAGTGGAATCCTTTTTGTCCATACAAAGAATGAAGTATTAATGAGTACATGCTACAACATGGATGAATTTAGAAAACATCCTGCTGAGTGAAAGAAGCCAGACACATATTGTATGATTCCATTTAAAGGAAATTTTCAAAATAGACCAATGCATAGAGATGAAAGTAGATTATTGGATGTCAGGGGCTGGGTAGAAGGAAGAATGGGGAGTGACTTTTAAGGGGTACAGTTTCTTTTGGGGGGATGATGAAAATATTCTAGAATTATATGTTGATGATAGCCACACAATTTTGTGAATATACTAAAACCCACTGAATTGTTACCCTTAAAAAATAAACTAAAAAAGTCACATATGCACAATTATACTGTGGAACTTTCAAGGATATGTACATATCTAAGAATACACTTAAACATATTAGGAGTGCCCTTGGGGTGGAGAGGAAAAATAAAATGAAAATAAAATATAATAAATAAAATAGGAACAGAATCCCATCCCCCCCCATAAAAAACCCTCAGCACTAGAGAGATAGTGAATAGATTAGTGGTTGCTAGGGGTCAGGAGTAGAGGCAGAATTTAACTACAAAAGGTCAGCATGAAGGAATCTTTTGTCCAGTGATAGAATTGTTCTGTATCCTGATTATTGTGGTAGTTTCACAAATCTACACATGTGCTAAAACTCATAGAACTGCACACCAACAGAAAAAGTTATTGTTATTTTTTTTACTGAATGCAAAGTTTTAAAAAGGTGTATTGAGACACCTGTGTTGTATTTATTTTACATATATTCATTATTATATATAATACTGTATGTTATTAATTATATATTTATTATTATTTTAACCATCCTTCATTTTTTTCATAAAGTGCCTGTGTTACTCTTCTCTATGTGAGCAACCTCCCTTAATTTGGTTGTTACTAAGTCATGCATTCATCAGTCTGTTGGGTATTTCTCAGTTTAGTACATATAAGGTGTGCTGCATGAAAATTGCTCAGGCTTTTGTAGGTAGAATTGCAGACATGGATGAACTTACATCTCATTTTCCTATTTACATTTAAAGTCATTCTTTTGCATTAGAAATGGCCTTAAAATGTTGAAAATAATCATTTGCCAGTAAAAGACTGAGGCTTGTGTTCAAACCCAGAACCTAATTGTGTAAAAGAACTTCTACCCTGCGTTCAAAATACCTGCTCTATGGTAGTCACCACAAGAATTGTGGGTGGTGTTCCTAACTCCTTTAGATTAATTAGAACACCCTTTTATGAATTTCCTTTGTATTTTTAAAGAGACTATATTTTTAGAGCAACTATAGGTTTAAAACAAAATTGAGATGTACAAAGATTTTTCATGTACCATTTGCCCCCTCATGACTAGCCTCCCCCATTATCAATATCATTCACCAGAATGGTACATCTTTTTTAAAACAAAGGATGACCTACATTGACACATCATTATCACCCAAAGTCCACAGTTTACCTTAGGGTTCACTCGGTGTTGTTGTACGGTCTCTGGGTTTGGACAAACGTATAATGATATGCATCTGTCATTACAGCAACATACAGATATTTCACTGTCCTAAAAAGCCCCTGTGCTCTGCCTATTCATCACCTTCCCCCCTCCCCCAGGCACCACAGATCTTTTTACTGGATCCATGGTATGGCTTTTTCCAGAATGTCCTATCGTTGGAATCTGACAGTGTGTAGTCTTTTCAGACTGACTTCTTTCACTCAGTAATATGCCTTTAAGATTCCTCCATGTCTTTTCATGGCTTGATAGCTCATTTCTTTTTAGTGCTGAGTAATATTCTGTTGTATGCCTGTGCCACCGTTTATTTACGCATTCACCTACTGAAAGAAATTTAGTTTTTTTCCAAGTTTGGCAATTATGAATAAAACTCCTATAAACATCCGTGTGCAGGTTTTGTGTGGACAGAAGTTTTCAGCCCCTTTGGATAAATACCAAAGAGTGCAATTGCCAGATGATATGGTAAGAGCATGTTTAGTTTTGTAAGAATCCGCCAGACTGTCTTGCAAAGTGGCTGTGTCATTTTGCATTCCCACCAGCAGTGTCTGAGCATTCCTGTTACTCCACATTCTCACCAGCATTTGGTGTGATCCGTGTTCCAGATTTTGGCCATTCAGATAGGTGTGTGGTGGTATCTCCTTGTTGTTTTAATTTGCATTTCTCTGATGGTGTGATGTGGAGCATACTTTCATAGGCTTACTTGCCATCTGTATATTTTCTTTGGTGAGGTACCTGTTAAGGTCTTTTGATGAGTTATTTCTTATTGTTGAGTTTTAAGAGTTCTTTGTATATTTTGGATAACAGTCTTTTATCAGGTGTATCTTTTGCAAGTATTGTCTCCCAAACAGTGGCTTGTCTTCTCATTGTCTTGAAATTGTCTTTCACAGAACAGAGGTGTTGAATTTTGACAAAGTTCAGTCTGTCTTTTTTCTTTTCTTGTTTCTATTTTTAAAAAATCTAACATGTTGTTTTCCTTTTCATTCATGATGTGCTTTCTAGTTTACAAACATGGCTATAAATGCCCAGTTCATATCACAACACCACAGAGAAGAAGTGTCCCACCTTCCCTCCTGCCACTTAGACCTCAGGTCCACATTTGGGAGCCAGGTCTCAGGAGTGTGGCCAGCCTGTTCTTCCCCCAGTGTAGTCAGGTAAGAAGCCTGTTTTAAATCACGCTCTTGGGTAAACTGAGGTCAGTGTATCAGAATGGCACGAACTACTTGCCAGAATGATTTTGCACACACACAAAAATCTATGACCCCTTCTCCTAGGAGTTTTTCTGAGAAAGGAAAATTGTACAAATAATCATTTTATAAACTATTAGATATACTTCTGAAGAGCTGCATATAAATGGGAAATTTGAAACTATTTCAAGTGCATCAGGGGAGATTTCCTCTAAAAAAGGAAGAGTCAATCCTTAATTGATCACTTTCTCAGTTTGGAATTTTGTATATTAGGACCTTTTAAAGCAAGGCACACCTTGATTTTTAGGACACGGAAAACTATTTTTAAAAGTAATATTCACATGCTAAGATATGGTGAATTTTATTATTTTTTTTCTACATTTAATTTGTGGAAACCCTTTGGGAAGACAATAGAAATTAATCTAGGTTTTGAGGACAAGAAGTCCTTTTCAGATTTTCTTATCCCTTGGCATTTATACGAGGACAAGGCCCGGGCAGGGGGTTCAGGGTGGGGAAGGTTCATTGGGCCTCAGGGAAGAGCCTGCACCTGAGCCTGCCAGGGGGCTTGGAAGGGCAGAGGTGAGCTTGAATGGTGTGGGCCAGTGCTATCAAAAATATTTCAGCTGTGGAACCCATTCTTCAAAGGAAACCTACACAAAAGCCTAATAGATAAACAAATAAAAGCCATGCTGCTGTGCCTGAAGCAAATTAGGGAGGCTTGAGTCCTACTGATAAAGGTCAGTTTTGAGCATACAGTTGCATTGTGTCACTGATTAGAGGATGAGACCAACTGGGTCTTCCACTCACCAGCTATGTAGCTTGGATTAGCTGCCCTACCTCTGGGAACCTCAGGGCCCTAATCTGTGACATGAGTGTGAATCTCTACCTTTCGAGTATCCTGAAGGTTTAAGAAGCTAACAAGGTACTGTGCTTGGCAGGAGGTCTACACATGAGAAGACACAATAGACCATTGCTCTTTCCCCACTAACCAGCCAGCTTCCTACCTGAAATTTCATCTAAAAGATCACAGATTCCTACAAAGTTGGGGGAATTGTCTTTAGAAGAAACTCTTTTTTTTTTTTTTTTGTGGTATGCGGGCCTCCCTCTGCTGTGGCCTCTCCCGTTGCGGAGCACAGGCTCCGGACGCGCAGGCCCAGCGGCCATGGCTCACGGGCCCAGCCGCTCCGCGGCACGTGGGATCCTCCCAGACCGGGGCGCGAACCCGGTTCCCCTAGCATCGGCAGGCGGACGCGCAACCGCTGCGCCACCAGGGAAGCCCTAGAAGAAACTCTTAAAATAGAAATATTGCCTCTGAAGAGGAAAGGGACCTGCAGTTTCTTCTCTGGGCTTTTTTTAGTTGACACTCGGGTTTAAGAGTTGAGAATCTTACACTCATATTTCCAAACACAGATTCTTAGAACTAGAGCGGTCCGTAAGAGCACCCAGTTAACAACTTTTTTTACAAATGTGAAAACGGAGTGTCTAAGAGGTTGTTGATCATCCAAGGCTGAAGTGGGAGGACATGGCGACTTTCTCCAGCCTGTTTCCTTTCTGAGAAAGGGGAGTGATGAACCCTGTCCTACCAAACACTCTGAGTGGTTTGGCTCATGAGAGAAGAGGAAGTGCCTGGTAAATTGACTTTCAAATGTCAATTTCTCTTGCTCTTTTCACTTGGAGGAGGAGAGTAGCAGAAAGGGTGAGGAACAGAGGGTTCTGTGATACTGCCCAGCAGGTAGCTGGCACAGCGCAGAGACCCCAGGCTGGGGAGGCTGGGCCCTGTTTGAGGGTGATGAAAACAGGTGATTGGTAGGACCTGCCCAACCATGGCTTCTGAAAAAGTGGGAAAGCCATCACAAAAGGAGGGAGGCTTATAGGCAAGAGGCTCCCCCAGGGGCAGGTGTGATCCAGAAGGAACTCATCAGAGTGTTGTACTTCCTGGTGGTTTTTCCTCATGGCTGTTAATCTAAAATTATTCATATGTCTCTTCCTGGCCTACATAGAACACTTTTAGATTGGAAAGTCTTTTGATCCCATCAAAAGTCTTAGCTACAAGAACTCAGTCTGTAGGGTAGGGTAAAATTGATCCCTGACTGGTTTAAGATAGGAAGTTGAGGAAATAAAGGAAGTTGAGGTAGACGCATTGTTTCACCTTGGTAACCTAAAGTAAGATAATGTGTGAAAAAGGAGATTTCCAATGAATATGCCTCATTTCTCTGATTCTTTTAATTGAATCATTCTTTCCTCAACGCACATCCTGATTCATGAGTTCTTTCAAGTCATCACTCAGGATAGGGGCTTAAAGGGATTGGGTTTCAAATGCTTTCAGGAAAGTTTCTGAGACTAAAGAGCTGGGAAAATAGTTTCCCTGATAGGGGAGACTACTGACAGTTCTTACCACTAAAAAGTAGTCTGGTCTCTGTCAGAAATATTTAGGCAAGGGAAAAAAGTAATGACATTCCAGTTTCTCTTAGAGAATGAAAACAAAAGCAGGAGGTTCCTCACAGCTTTGCTCTCACCCCCCGTGCTTCCAGTGCAAAATTGTCTTCTGGCCTCAACAGTGTCTATTACAACCATCACAGCAAAACAAAGAACGGTGAAAAAGATATTCCCTTGTAAGTCAGGAGATTTCATGTGGTGAATTTCTTAACAACTTTTTCATGCTAAGTTCAATAGAAATCACAATTTGAATGGACAGATTTTGGTGAGGTGAGGAGGAGTTATAGGAACACTCACAAAAACCATTTTAACAATTAGAAATGTTTACATAAATAACTCCCAAATCTTGAGAGAGTAGATAAGCATTTTAATCATTTTACAAGTAACTTAGTTTAATATAAAAAACAAAGTATAAGTAAATAAAAATGCAAATGAAAGCACTTCTAAATGAACTGAAAGAGCTCTCACTTTCCCAAAAACGCTTAAATGAATTTCTTTGTATCTATTTAATAAGTTTTTAATATCTATATTTATTTATTTTCTCCTGACAGCAAATATGAAGTTTCTGGATCAGAGGCAGGGTGATTACTTACAGAACATCTTAGTGTTGGTTTCTTATGCCCCAGTCTCCCCTTTGGGGAAGTGATGAGAACAGATGTAATCTGCATGTACAAAGGAGTCCATAATATAGGAGAGGACCACTCAAATTATGAAACTCGGAGCTTATATAGGAACTGCTGCACAAGTGCCCCCTCCTCTCCAGAGAGAAGGAGAGAAACTTTATCTTTTAATGTAAACAAACCCTATGTTGGAAGCAAAAAGCAGAAAGTCCCTAGATGTTACAGCTCTCTGGAATATAAATGTATGGCTCAGGATTTTATTACCCTTTGAAATATAAGTAAATGGCTCTATGGGGAGAGAAAACTGTAAATCTCTCAGGAATAGTTAATTCATTATTTCTAACTTCCAAGGCATGGTTACTGGTCAGTCATCCTTTAACTCAGTTTGCCAGTAACTTTTTTTTTTTTTTTTGTGGTACGCGGGCCTCTCACTGCTGTGGCCTCTCCCGCCGCGGAGCACAGGCTCCGGACGCGCAGGCTCAGCGGCCATGGCTCACGGGCCCAGCCGCTCCGCGGCATGTGGGATCTTCCCGGACCGGGGCACGAACCCACGTCCCCTGAATCGGCAGGCGGACTCGCAACCACTGCACCACCAGGGAAGCCCTGCCAGTAACTTTTTGATCAAGAAACTCTGACTGTGCAGAACATGAAAATATTAGCTATTTGTCAGCACGATAAAACATACTCAGATGGAAATTCCCATGGTATTTCCCATTCATTGACAACTGATCATTTTATCTGGAGGGCTGCACAACATAGCTCCACAGTGATAGAAGATAGTGGTGAAAAGTAACTCGATTATGGAGAGTCATGAATGTTAACAAGTTTGGACAATATCTGTGCAGGCAGGGGGTAAGCGATGACTATCTCTGACCTCGTAAATTTAGAGGAAGAGTGAGAAAAGCATGGTATCAGCTGCAGAAGAAACAAAATAATGAATGACCGCATGATCAAAGAATGAGAGGCTTTCAAAAATGTGGGGGTCAGGGTTAGCAGGAGTGAGAAGATGAGAGAATGGGAGGAATGGGAATAGTAAGAGGTTTAGGACAACAGTGTCAAACTCTTCATTTTGGAGAAATCAAGATGGCTGAGGCCTGAGAGAAGAACCTTAGGGGTCCACTTTAGATGAACTCAATATTCCTAATAAAAGCTTTGAGTGATGTCTGCTGTTGGGTGCATATGGGACATAGAGGAAGGGAAGGGAGGAGGCATGATTAGGAAAGAAGAACGTATTTAGGAGAAAATCCACACAAGATGAATTCTGTTTTTTGCCCTATGTTTTCTTTAGAGTTTTGTAAATGTCCCCATTCAACTCAAATTTGTCATTTTCTCCTTCAGCCTTTGGAATCTAGGTGAAGGCCTAGAGAAATCTGGAAGCAGGCAGTGGAGTTACTCAGGGTTGAGGCCTGGATGGGCAGTTACAAGGACAATCAGGACATGAAAAAGTCTAGGATAGCACTGTTACTTGTTTATTTTATTATTTATTTATGTTTATTTGTATGTAACAAATAAACATATTTTATTTTTATGTAACACATATTTAAAATTGATTATTCTTATTATTGAGATGACAGAGTGAGTTAGAGATGGACTTAGGGACTGTGAAGGTGGCAAGAAGTAGAGACACCAGAAGCCCTAACACTGGTAAAGAACAGGACCAGTAGGAATGATGGAGTAAGGGGGGAGAAACACTCACTTTAAGTCAAAGGAAGGGAATGCAGTGTTTTGGTCTGAGAAGAGGAAAGTGAGTATAGAGAAAAGTTGAGAGTCTTCAGCTGTCAATCATAACCTCAAGATAAGCAAGAATGAAATGGTGGGAGAATGGGAGAAATGGCAGTGGCAAGAGGTTAAAGTCAAAGGGGAACATCTCAGGATGCTGGTATTAGAAGTAAAGTTCTCAGTGATGAAGAGGTCAGTGGTACCCAGGCTGGGGAGTGCTGAGGAAGAGTAGAAATTAAGGGCTCTGGAGTGAAGGAGGCAGAGGAACTGGGAAAGGGGGCGGTACACACTGGACAAAGTTGAAGGTGAGGAGGATATATTGGGGGGCAGTGAGATGAGAGAACAGGAAGGCTGGAGGTATGCTGGGTGTCAACGTGTGTCTGTGAGGGCACCGTTGAATTGTACTCAAAGATGAGAATGTAGATCCTGTCAACCCCTGAGTTCTAATTGGAATGCTGGCATGACAACATGATATGATGGGCCCTCTGAAAGGTTTTTTCTTTCCCCTTTGGCCTGCCATTATGGATTCTATGGAGCTTCAGGTAGACGGTAGGTAAAGTTTGCTTGCAGTCTTAATACTACAGGAATGAAATGAAAGGCACTGTATCTGATTAAAAGCCATAAGAAAGGGGCTTCCCTGGTGGCGCAGTGGTTGCGCGTCCGCCTGCCGATGCAGGGGAACCGGGTTCACGCCCCGGTCTGGGAGGATCCCACATGCCGCGGAGCGGCTGGGCCCGTGAGCCATGGCCGCTGAGCCTGTGCGTCCGGAGCCTGTGCTCCGCAACGGGAGAGGCCGCAGCAGAGGGAGGCCCGCGTACCACAAAAAAAAAAAAGCCATAAGAAAAATATTTATTCTCATTACTTGAATGTATTTCAAAAATAATTGTTACTAAAAAAAGTGGTTACATGTCTTTTTGCCTCTTTATTTTATTGAAATTCAATTTTCTAAAGAATCATAGTAAAAAACCCCATGAAATATGTGCTATTATCAAAGTAATCTTGTGTATAGTCCAATGAGTATTGCTTATAGAGTTTAACCACCATTTATAATGTGAATGAAGGTAGTATTAGGGATGGGGTAGATTGATATACATAAGAAATTCTTTTTATCTTCAGTTTCAGTAGTAAATATCAACAAATGTTTTACCTAAGCACTTACAGAATACTGTTATAATGCCCCAGATTTAAACATTCTATTACAATGTTCTGATCCTTGAGGGACTTTTGCTCATCTGTAAAACATTTATGCTAATCTTGTCCACATTCAGGACATATACTGTTTTACATTTTCGTTTCCAAGAATAACCAGCAGTAATTAATATTAATATAAATTAAGGATGCCAGCATGGAAAGCTGTTCCATATCAATCCCTCACATTGGAATTGTGCTGTACTGGATCTTAATAGATTAGTTTCAAGGTTCAGGGAAATCGTTGTGGGAGAAGCCTAAAGTATGGATAATACTCAGTGTGGTCCAGTGCTGAGAAAAGACACATCATGGCCGGCCATATGGTTCCGAGGATCCAAATAAAATTTATTCCCAATGCTACAATGTGGTCCCATGGGAATGGAGTGTTCTGAAAGAACAATGTCTTATTGAGAGTTTCTGGGCTGGACAAATCCTTATTTATTTATTTTTTTGGAAACAGTGCTGCAGTATTTCAGTATTTTATTATTAAGAATTATTTGGGTTATTGTTTTTTATTTTGAGGAAATTGTATTTTCTTTTTTAAAAAAATTTATTTTATTGAAGTATAGTTGATCTACAATGCTGTGTTAATTTCTGCCATACAGCAAAGTGATTCAGTTATACATATATGTATACACACACATACACACACACGCACACACACATATATATACATTCTTTTTCATATTCTTTTCCATTATGGTTTATCACAGGATATTGAATATAGTTCCCTATGCTCTACAGTAGGACCTTTTACTCTCCTGGACTGAGTTATCTACAGATTATGTAAATCTGTATGTAGAGGGGTAGATGGTAAAGCAGGTTGGCAACCCCAGGCTTGAAACTAATTTTCTGTGTGATCCTGAACAAGTCATTGAAATTTCAGGGCTACATTGCTTCTCTGTCTCTTTTTATTTCACAAACTAGTTGTGAGGGTCTAATGAAATAATGACCACCACTCAGAGAACTACATAATACAGCACAAATGTAAGCCACTGTCACTAGTTTGGCTAAACATCAGGACCTGAGGAAATTAAACATTTTCCCTTCATTGCTTACTTATAAATAACCTTTATTGTAAAAAATAACTATTTCCATGCTCAAAAAAAATCCTTAGGTCGTAGTAACAATACTAATAGCTTGCATGTTTTGTCTTATTTCATCCTCATACCCAATTTACAGACGAGGAAATGGAAGCCAGAATGGTTAGGTATATAATTCTGACACAACTTCAACATGTGTCTGATGCCACCAAGCAATTCTCTGACACCAGCTGAATGTCCTATCAGATCCCACAGGTTAAAGGCTCAGTTCTACCATACTGTTCCCTCACCCATTTCAGATGCCAATTGCAAGTCCAGGCTGTTATCTGTGCTTCTGACCTACTATAAATCAGAGGTTCCCACTACCTCCTCCTTGGGTTTTATTTATTTGCTAGGATGGCTCACAGAACTTGGGAAACATTTTATTTATGAGATTACCAGTTGAATATAAAAGGGTATAACTTAGGAATAGCCAGATGAAAAGATGCATAGTGCAGGGTATGGGGAAATGGTGTGGAGCTTCCATGCCTTTTGCAGTGGTGCATTCTCCCTGAATCTCCATGTGTTCACCAACCTGGAGGCTCTTTGAACCCCAACCTTTTTTTTTTTTTTTTTTTTTATGTAGGCTTCATTACACAGTCACGATTGATTAAATCATTGGCCATTGGTGATTGAACTCAATCTCTAGCCCCTTTTCCTACCTGGGAGGTTGTGGGAAGTGGGTAGAAGTGAAAGTTGCAACTATTCTATCACGTGGTTGGTTCCCCTAGCAACCAGCCCCCGTTCTTAGGTTACCTAGGGGCTTTTTGAAAGTCAACTCATTGACATAACAAAAGACAGCTTTATCCCTCTCAACACTTAGGAAATTTCAAGGGTTTTAGGAGCTTTGTGCCTGGACCAGGAATGAAGACCAAATATATATATTTCTTATCATAAATCACAATATCACAGGTAACTTGTCCAAAGTCACCTGCTTAGTAAATGGTAAATGCAGGAGGACTGGAGAAGTGTGGTTTTATGCAGATCCTACATAAGCCAAAGCACTGTGCTGACTCATAGCAGTGACTGTTAAACTCATCCAAACATTATTCAGCATCGACAAACTTATAAAGACATCTGGACTTGAGTAAATAAGTATAAACTTAAAGTCTTAGGTTCTT
The DNA here is from genome assembly GCF_002837175.3 of Physeter macrocephalus. Classification (NCBI taxonomy): domain Eukaryota; kingdom Metazoa; phylum Chordata; class Mammalia; order Artiodactyla; family Physeteridae; genus Physeter; species Physeter macrocephalus. The sequence continues at coordinate 77,396,387 of NC_041219.1, read as the reverse complement.
AAATGTTATTTCAGTATAAGGAATAAAAAAAGATGATCTCATGGTTTCTAAAAGTAGTGACAGTTTTTCTTGGCATAGAACAAAATTCTTTCAGATGCTCTCCCTTGGCCTCTCAGATTACATAGTGTCTTTCATCACACAGATGTAATGGTTGTATTTTAGTAATCGAATCTTGACTTACTACACACTCTCTCAGAAGAAGAGTATCTTTCTAGATGCAAGGTGAAGGAGCTTTCTTTGAATTACTGCCATCTGCTGTTGTTATCGAATTGAACTTGAGGCTGCTCATCCACCACAAAGCAAAGCCAAATTACTGACACCTGGTTGTGGTGAAGGAAAGTACATCATTTATTGCAGGGCCCAGCAAGGAGTATGGGCAGCTCATGCTCAAAAGACTTGAACTCCTTGATGGCTTTCAGGGGAGCATTTTTAAAGGCAATATTTGGAGTGAGGGCTGCAGGATTCATGATTTTCTTCTGATTGGTTGGTGGTGAGGTAACAGGGTGGTGCTTTGGGAATCTCAATCATCAACCTTCTGGTTCCAACCAGTCTGTGGTCTATGTGTTTGTGGTCACCATGTAGTCACTATCCTCCACCTGGGGAGCGGGTAGCAGTGAGTGTCTTAGTTCCTGAAGAATAACTCAAAGCTATCAGATTGTTATATATATCCATTGAGGAAGAACTAGGACTCTGTTTTATCACTGAACTTTTGTCATTACTTTTTTTGTTTAATTGTTTTTCCTTTGTTTCTGCATTCCCTCACTTCTCTAATTAGTAACTGCCTGTGCTTGATCTTTGGAACTCAGGGAAAGCCTAGGAGACTAAAGCCTTTTTATACAAACAAGAAACAGGGCACATGAAGGGGCTTTGGTACCTGAGAGTGTTAGGGGAAACACTGACTGAAACTGCCCACCATGGCCAGGCACCAAGGTAACCATTTGTATGAGTTATTTTGTGACAGGAGGTCCTGGTAAGGAACACGAAAAACAAGCCATCACCAACCAGAAGAATTCGGGGAAGGTCAAAAGGAGACGCCAGTCCATATGTCTTACCAACCTCCCAGAATCCTCCTCACTGGAATCCATCTTGGCTGAGTGATGTGTGCACCACCAGGAAGGACCCTGAGTCAGAATGATTGTCCAGAGACATCCTGGAAACTAATCCCATCACTATAAAACCTGAGACTGTGAGCCATGTGGCAGAGCAGTCCTCCTGGGTTCCCTTACCCTGCTGCTCTCCACCCGGGTGCCCCTTCCCAGTAAAGTCTCTTGCTTTGTCAGCATGTGTGTCTCCTCGGACAATTCATTTCTGAGTGTTAGACAGGAGCCCACTTTTGGGACCTGGAAGGGGTCCCCCTTCCTGCAACAGGAGGGCCCCACAGGGTCCTGCTTGGTTTTAATCCCCCCTTTTCTTTCATACTCCTTAATCTTCAGAGGAACATGTGTGGGACAAGAAAGGGAATAAAGTTTTGGATAGAGAGGTTAATCATATGCTCAGCAGAGGAACTCAGTTTTAGGGGCACTTGGTTTCCATGTGAGGGTTTGAACCCCAGCTTGTTATCTTTGAAATAAATTGCTGTCTTTCCAAAGATCCACTACCCAAGATCACTTAGATGAAGACACAGCTGCTGTTCAGGCAAAGGTTTAATAAAGGGCTGAACTAGAAGTTCTTTATAAAAGTTCTGACAACTGAAAGACAACTGAAATGTGAAAAGAATATTTTGAAGAAAAAAAAGACTTAAAAAAGGACATTACATTACTGGATGCTAAAGTCTGTTTTTACAGAAAGACTTGGCCCTGGGTGGTTAGAGAGAACAGGTCCAGCATGATCTGTGATAATGAAACCAACCGTGTCCTCCTTCCCTGAGTTCTGAAGGGCAGGTTCAAACAGTTGTTAATCAGGGAAGGGAGGGGATGCAGAGACGAGGGAGGGGCAGTCAAGAAACAATAGTGTGGCCTTGGGGCAGGGTCCTGGTTCTGCCTCAAGGGATACACATAACAATATCTTTATGCTCTTCTACAGAACTAAAACCCCCACCAAATGGAAGATGTTCCAGAGAGAATGTCACAGTTCAGTAACCTCAAAAACCACAGATCACAAGACCACCTGACTCCAGAAGATCTCTAGATTGAAGAAATACAGGCCCTGCACGCACACTGATCCTTATCAACAACCATGCCCCTTGACTATAAAACTCCTCACACACACACCCCTGCCCCCCCGCCCAGGTTGGGACACACAGTTTTTGAGGGCACAAACCCACTCTGTCCCCCTTTGCTTGGCAAAGCAATAAAGCGATTCTTTCCTACTTCACCCAAAACTGTGTCTCTGAGACTCAATTCAGCACCAGTGCACAGAGGCCGAGTTTCCAGCGTCAGTCATGATGCTGAAGGCAGACTGGTGTGATGGAGACAGAATGAAACTCAAAAGCAAAGGTTGATTTCATTTCATATTTTAAATTTTCACATTTAAAAAATAGAAAGCATGCATGCAAACCTGAATTTTTATTTTCTATCAAAAAAGTAAAATGGTCATTTCAAAATCAGATGAATTTATTTAAAAGTGGTTTATCAGAAACAGAATATTTGTCACTTTTTGGGCATCCCAGTATCTGCCCTTAGCCACACCTGGATTTCCTACTGGAAAGTCCCCCTCTACCTACCATGTGCGGTTTTGTTGAGATTCAAAGTTTTCTGCTCTCTGAATCAGGGGCTACAAAGCAGTCCTCTGATGACTTTGGACAAGCCAGTCATCTCACTAACCTAGGGGGGATGAGGGTACATGATGTGAATCTAAACTCTGCTAATAGGATTCTCTCTACCAGGACTTTGATGTTAAGTGAGACAAAAACAGTGGAAGTTTATCATTTATTCCAGTGACGATTCTCAGATCTTACTGTCAAAACCCCATATTAGTTTGCTCAGGCTGCTATATATAACAAAAATACCACAGACTAGGTGATTTACACAACAGAAATGTATTTTCTCACAGTTCTGGAAGCTAGAAGTCCACGATCAAGGTGTTGGCAGGTCTGGTTTTCTCCGAGGTCTCTCTCCCAGGCTTGCAGACGGCTGCCTTCTCCTTGGGTTCTCACGTGCTCTTTCCTCTGTGAATGCATCCCTGGTGTCTCTGTGTCCTAATCTCCTCTTCTTATAAGGACACTGGTCAAATTGGATTAGACAACTGCCCCCGCCACCACCACCCCAGCCAATGGCCTTATTTAACTTAATCACCTCTTTAAAGGCCCAAATACAGTCACATTCTGAGGTACTGGGGATTAGGGCTTCAACATTTGAATTTCAAATTCAGCCCATAACATCCCCCATTTCTTGTTTACTACAAGCCAGCTTCCTCCACATTCCCTTCAATTCTGTGAGCTCCCCCTACCCTCACTGTATAGTCTTCTTATTTAAGTTACCTAAAGTCACTTTTTGTTTTTTCGCTAACGCACACCCAGTGTCGAGGAGACTGACAGACGTTCCCATGGGATTATGTAAACCCTGACACGGTGGAGCAGTCTGACATAGAAAGGGTCATTCTTTAGGAACTTCTTTTGTGTTTTTTTTTGTCTAACGTTTGTTGAATCTTGCAGTCAAAAGGTACAAACTTCGAGTTATAAGATAAATAAGCACTGGGGATGTAATGTACAACATTAACACTGCTGTATGTTACATGTGACAGTGTGAAGAGAGTAAGTCCTAAGAGTTCTCATCACAAGGACAAAGGCTTTTTAAAAATATTTCTTTAATTTTTTTACTTACATGAGATGATGGATGTTCATTAAACATTGTGATAATCACTTTATGATGCCTGTAAGTCAAATCATTGTGCTTAATTATCATTAAACTTCTACTGTGCTGTATGTCAATTATTTCTCAGTAAAACTGGAAGAAAAAAAAACTAACGTAATTCACACACACAAAGCTGTTGAATCAAAATCTTCTCTCAGGGGCAGCTGGTGAGAGAGATGCTGATGAGGCTGGAATGATTAGGATGAGCTAATGAGATGCTGTGATGGGAATTACCGATAAAATTTTATTCTTCAGCATTTGCACTTATGAATTAATTTTGTCATTTATCTGTGTAAATGATAAAAGCTACCTTTTCAGAAACATCCACTGACATTTTACACCATTCATAGTAGACACAACTCTTCCTCTGAGACAATAAGAAGGAGGAAGATGAAAAGAAAGTTTGTGAACTAGAGAGCGTCTGAGAGCAGTCACTTCACAGGACGCCATCCTCTCAGCAGAATGAGGATGCACCTGTGAACTCTCCTCACAGACTTTGGACACCTCACGTACTTTGATCTCATTTAAAGCTCACAACCAAACTGTGGGAGGAATGAAGGTCACCAACAGGTGCGGCAAAAGGAAATGAGGAACAACTTTGCAGCAAGAGTTGGGAAATAAGGACATATCTGGAGCCATCAGCTAGAGATGAGCAAATCTCCACTGCAGCACAGCTGAGGACAGAGAACACATGTGGGGGAGCAGCCCATTTTAAAGACATTCACCAGCAAAACCTGTGGTTTTTTAACAGAAGGAACATAGATTAGAGGATTTTTTGGGGGGTAGGATGCCCCATTATTATGTTTTTCTCCTGATAGGACTCGAATTAAGGGTTTTGGGGAGGAAGACCATAAAGGTAAAGTGTCGTAGAGAGTACACACTATCAGCAGATGGTTTATGAATACCGATGCTGACCTGCCAGATTTCCCCATTGCAAAGTTACCCTCTTTTTCCCTTGTACAGTTCTCTTTAGAAGGATGTCACTATGCACAGCCTGTACCTAAGGAAGGGGGAGAGGATTCTTTTCAAGGTGGAGGATTAACAAATTAAGCACAAGGGAAATCAAGGGAGGGAGGTAAGGGGTAACAGATGGAATGATGGGTGCATGTCTAATATGACCAACCGCTGGCTGGAGAAGGGGAGCAAGAAGAGAGCAGTCACTTCACAGGACGCCATCCTCTCAGCAGAATGAGGATGCACCTGTGAACTCTCCTCACAGACTTTGGACACCTCACGTACTTTGATCTCATTTAAAGCTCACAACCAAACTGTGGGAGGAATGAAGGTCACCAACAGGTGCGGCAAAAGGAAATGAGGAACAACTTTGCAGCAAGAGTTGGGAAATAAGGACATATCTGGAGCCATCAGCTAGAGATGAGCAAATCTCCACTGCAGCACAGCTGAGGACAAAGAGAACACATGTGGGGGAGCAGCCCATTTTAAAGACATTCACCAGCAAAACCTGTGGTTTTTTAACAGAAGGAACATAGATTAGAGGATTTTTTGGGGGGTAGGATGCCCCATTATTATGTTTTTCTCCTGATAGGACTCGAATTAAGGGTTTTGGGGAGGAAGACCATAAAGGTAAAGTGTCGTAGAGAGTACACACTATCAGCAGATGGTTTATGAATACCGATGCTGACCTGCTTACCTGGCTGAGGTAGTCTTTGTCAGATTTCTCCATTGCAAAGTTACTCTCTTTTTCCCTTGTACAGTTCTCTTTAGAAGGATGTCACTATGCATAGCCTGTACCTAAGGAAGGGGGAGAGGATTCTTTTCAAGGTGGAGGATTAGCAAATTAAGCACAAGGGAAATCAAGGGAGGGAGGTAAGGGGTAACAGATGGAATGATGGGTGCATGTCTAATATGACCAACCGCTGGCTGGAGAAGGGGAGCAAGAAGAAACAGGCTGACAGAATCTGTTGGAGTTGGAGCATTTTAAAATGGTGTTGAGATACAAACAGAAGCCAGGTGAGGGTCCTTGTTGCTGGAGCAGAAACCCCTGTTCACGCAGCATGGTGAGCGATGGCCCCAAAGAGTGTTTATACTTTACTACAAGTATTGGGCTATGAATTGACACTGTTATATTCTACCACGTAAAAGCCTTTCAGGACATGAATGAGTTTTTCATTTCCTTATGAAACAATAAGACTACAGTTCACAACTTAATATCCTGGAATATTCTAAAATTGTTTGACTGAAAGATAACATTAGGCTTACAGGTTTTATTTTGTTTACAGCTTATTTTACAGCCCAGCTCATCATTTATACAGTTTCCATCTGATTTCATAGACGAGAAACTTTCCTATGAGCCCTCTCTTCATATATTCACTTTAGAACCAGCCCACGTTAGATTTCATATAATATCAATTGAAAAAACTAAAGTAAGACAACAAATAAATTATATCACCCAGAGAACTTCAAGAGGGCAAAAGAAAAAAGAAAAAACAGAGACAAAAGAATAGGGACGGGACCTGCACCAGTGGGAGGGAGCTGTGAAGGAGGAAAGGTTTCCACACACTAGAAGCCCCCTTTGAATGATCAGAATCTATTACTTATTTTGATATCTCTCATCAACTCGTCCAACTTCTTCAATTGTAAGAAATTCTAGTCATTTGAAATTTGACTGGAACATGGAAAAAGGAGTCATGAAATTATATGTATCATTCTAGATAAAAATAAGAGGACACAAAATTTGTAATAGATCAATTTAAGCCATAAATATGTTTGCCTAGTCAGAAAGGACACTCATAAAACTGGGATTTGTCATCAAAATAAAAGATTATTCCCATATATTTTAATGATGAAATTCTGACCCTAAAACTATACAGTGCTAAGTAGGTGGTCAATGATAAGTAACCATTCCCATTCTCTTTATCCAGATTTCAGAGTGCAACAGAGAGGAGGGTAGTATTGGGGCACCTTTGAGGTTAGGGGTGGAAGGAAAACAGACGGCACATATAGAATATCTAGAATTATTGACTCATTTTTATTCTTATAAAATAAAGAATACTATCAAATAGTTTTTATTGAGCAATAATGAACTGTTTCTCAAATTGTGCTGGAGCCTTATAAAGCAAATAATGGGCTCGACTGCTCCTTTAGTCAACTGAAAACAATATTTTGAGACATCTCAAGAAAGCTACCAAGTACTTGGTTCTTAATGGCTTGACAATTTTGAAATACATTTCTAATTAAAATGCATGATTTTGATCAGTTTTATTGCTAGCTCAAAATCATAAAAAATAATGATTTCTTGATACTTTGGCTACTGATAACCAACTTTCAGAAAATGATTATTCTTATATATCATTTCTAAAATGGCATAATTTCAGAGACTGTATAATCAAATACAGAGACCATTTAGTCAAATGAGAAAACCTGGCCCAAAGAAGCTTTGTGTCTTTCTCCAGGACACGTGACTGATAATAGGTGGAACAAATACTCTATTCCTTGATTCAGGGTCATTTCCAGGTATCCAAAAGGAAATGTGGCCTTGGAATGCTGACATTTAAGACAAGAGATGAGACAGGCTCTAGTACAGTTTAATTATTCAGAGCCAATTGGCATTATGTAATCTCACATGTTTGAATGCCTTTATATTTTTTCAACCAATTTTTTTCAAGAACAGATTTCTTGAGACTGTTCCCATTGTAATTTTATTTTAATTAATAAAAAATTTCATTTATTTATATATTTTAAAATAAAAATTGTGTAATTCAAGGTGTACAACATGATGCTTCAATACACATATACATAGTGAAATGGATTTTATAGTCAAGCCAATTAACATATCCCCTTACATAGTTATCATTTTTGTGTGTGATGAGTACCCCTGAAACTTACTCTCAGTATATTTCCCATTTTTAAATTAAATAAAAAAGAAAGAGGGAAAGAAAGAAGGAAGAAGATAGGAAGAAGTTAATTACAATCATTCTACTTAACATAGTTAATAATTTTATGCAAATCAACAAATATTCCTAGAAAATTACTATAATTATGTTTAATAAACACAGATACTTGGACAAAGAAGTCATGGTAAATGATTGCTGTGAAAATCCTGAATATATTCCACTCAATATTTCACATGGAGCTATCGAGATTTCACCCGGAAGTAAGTGCTGTAAACTGGAGTGAATGTGTGTAAATTTGATCTCATCCAACCTCCTCTGCAGCTGTTTTTAAAGCTAGGGTAATAAACACCTTAGGTCCACAAGGATCTAACTGTCATATAGGCCAAGAACGGTCTCTCTGGAGCCATCTGTGTTGGTGACAGAGGGTATGTCTTGTAAAGAGGAGACCAGGACCAATTTACATTCCCACTAATAGTGTAGAGGTTCTTTTTTCTCCACACCCTCTCCAGCATTTATTGTTTGTAGACTTTTTGATGATGACCATTTTGACTCGTGTGAGGTGATACCTCATTGTTGTTTATTTATTTATTTATGGCTGCTTTGGGTCTTCGTTGCTGCGTGCAGGTAGTTGAGGTGAGCGGGGGCTACTTTTTGTTGTGGTGCACGGGCTTCTCATTTCAGTGGCTTCTCTTGTCGTGGAGCACGGGCTCTAGGCACGTGGGCTTCAGTAGTTGTGGCACGAGGGCTCACTAGTTGTGGCTGGCAGGCTCTAGAGTGCAGGCGCAGTAGTTGTGGCTCACGGGCTGAGTTGCTCCGCGGCATGTGGGATCTTCCCAGACTAGAGATCGAACCCGTGTTCCCTGCATTGTCAGGCAGATTCTTAACCACTGTGCCACCAGGGAAGTCCCTCATTGTAGTTTTGATTTGCATTTCTCTAATAATTAGCGATGTTGAGCAAGTTTTCATGTGTTTGTTGGCCATCTGAATGTCTTCTTTGGAGAAATGTCTATTTAGATCTTCTGCCCATATTTTGCTTAGGTTGTTTGTTTTTTGATATTAAGGTGGATGAGCTGTTTGTATATTTTGGAAATTAATCCTTCGTTGGTTGCATTGTTTGCAAATAATTTCTCGCATTCTGTGGGTTGTCTTTCATTTTGTTTATGGTTTCCTTTGCTGTGTAAAAGCTTGTAAGTTTGATTAGGTCTTATTTGTTTACTCTTGTTTTTATTTCCATTACTCTAGGAGACAGATCCAAAAAAATATTGCGGTGATTTATGTCAAAGAGTGTTCTGCCTATGTTATCCTCTAGGAGTTTTATAGTATACAGTCTTAGGTATTTAGGTATGGAAGTTCCTTAAAAACTAAAAATAGAGTTACCAGATGATCCAGTGATCCCACTCCTGGGCATATACTCAGAGAAAACTATAATTTGAAAAGATACATGCACCCCAATGTTCACAGCAGCACTATTTACAAAACACAAGACACGGAAGCAACCTAAGTGTCCATTGACAGATGAATGGATAAAGAAGGTGTGGTATATATACACAATGGAATATTACTCAGCCATAAAAAAGAATGAAATAATGCCATTCGCAGCAACATGGATGGACCTAGAGATTATCATATTAAGTGAAGTTAAGTCAGAGAGAGGAAGACAAATATCATATGATATCACTTATATGTGGAATCTAAAAAAATGATACAAATGAACTTATTTATAAAACAGAAATAGACTCACAGACAAAGAAAACAAATGGTTACCAAAGGGGAAGGGGATGTAAATTAGGAGTTTGGGATTAAAATACATACACTCCTATATATAAAATAGATAACCAACAAGGACCGACTGTATAGCACAGGGAACTATACTCAATATCTTGTAATAACCTATAATGGAAAAGAATTTTAAAAAGAATATATATATATATATATATACACACACACATACATATATCTGAGTCACTTTGCTGTACACTGGAAACTAACACAACATTGTAAATCAACTGTATTTCAATAAAAATAAAAAACAAAAAATATAAAAATAAAATTAACTAAAAAAGGAAGAAACCAGAAGCAGTAATTACCTAGGCATGTATAGGACTCTCTCGGCCACCACGAAACCCACCCTGAAGAAGAGGTTGCTGGCTGGGATGAACGGGAAAACCAGGAACAACAAGCCCACCAAAACTTCCCTGTGCTCCAGTCTCTGAAACACACAATAGAGGAGGACAAATTAATCTGGGTTTAATTCCACTTCCGCCAGCATTTAACCATCTCTTTCATTTTCAACTGCTCATTGAAGGAATGAATAAATTAGACCAATGTAAACCTTTTGATCAGTGTGCTGAATTCATCAGAGAAAGCCCTCAGGCTAAAACCTCTGGCTCGTGGAAATATTTGCATGTACCCCTGACACACATTTGCCACCCAGAACATCTGCTATTTGCATAACATGATCAGTGACCATTATTCCTTATTCTGGGCTGGGCTTACAGCCATCCTGCTTCTTGGTCTGGCTCCTTTTAGAGTTCCTATGCCCTCAGGCAACTCATTCCAGGGAGCAAAGCAGCTGGATAGGATCAAGCACACTAAGGCATCATGGAGAATTACTGTCCTCTCAGAAACAGAACACATTAAAAGCAAAACAAATTAAAAAAAAGAAAGAAAAAAAAAACCCACACAAAACCCACCAGGAGAGGCAAAGCTTAGCATGAAGGAAATTAAATGCAAATGGTGAAATGTGGGGCACCAATGAGGTAGATCATTTGAGCTGAGGTGTTTTTAGCATCTTTCAAAATAAGCCAGTAAGCAAGTATTTATCCCATGAAATTTTCTGGAATCAAAATTCATTACAATAAATCATTAAACTGACAGAACACCTTTCTCTTACATTATATATATTAATTTGTAAAGATTTTTGTCACTTATAGTTAACATACATTATTTCTATTTATTACTAATAATATGTTGTAATGGGCACTGTAAAAGCTAGTGTGTATTTCCAAATAGACATATTTGAAGGAAAGCCTATTTAAAACAAACCTAAATATATTGGATGATATTACTTTTTTCTTTTTAAAAAAAGTTTAAGGGGAAAACCAAATAGAACTTTCCATGTTACAGTTTTAAATTTTTTCTTATAAACATTTTAAATAGCCTATTACTTTTAATAATTGTGAAAGACTAAACAGAATTTCGAAAACATAAATAAGATTCCCTAATACAAACTACTAATACTTTAAGTAGACAAAGTAAAAGATTTCAAACATATTGAGACATTTGTCACCTGGATTTTATTAAAATCTTTGTTTTGCTGACTATAATATATTGAATAATAGAATTTCTAAGAGCAATTCCATATGAACAAATGTGATTTGGACAATTTCCTTTAAAAGTAAGGAAACGTAAGTAATGATCTCATTTTTTACCTAGAGTAACCATACTCTTTAGAATTAAAAGATGAAAGAAGAAGAAGAAAAATTTTTGCATAACAAGGCTTCAACTCAAATGGATGCAATAATGTTATATTTTCTATGACCCACTTAAATTGAAGGAAAAAAACAGGTGAGAAGTAACAAGTTCATTATATTTATAAACTGCAAGCTATCTTTGTAATTTAGATTTTTCTTTCAATTTACAGAGTATATTTCAGTCCAAGAACTTAAAAATTATAGAATTTTTAAAAGAACAAACACCCTCATAAGAATTCTGTAATATGAAGGCAAATATTTCTTGACAAAGCTGAAAATAAATCCCAGAGAATGAGCATCTTGTCAAGCGTTGCTCATGAACTCTGAGCCTATTACTGATGTTCTCTTTTTATAGGTGCACTTTTATTTTTCAGAGATAGTGACTTTTTTGGACACTTTTCAAAAACTGCAATGTGTGTTCCCAGAAAGATTTGTAAAGAGAATGTAATACCCCCTATTAATTAATCCTAAGCATGAAGGCAAGGGCAGGCGTTAAGAGAATTCTGACCAGGTCACCATCCAGGTCCCTGGATCATGTTTTACCCAGTGAGGCGCCTCCCCACCTCTTTGCGGTTATTGGAGATCAGCCCTCACTGCGGATCTGAAAGAGGCGTCGCCTTCACACCCCCAGTGTCACCCCTTGCTGCCTGACCGAAGGCCCTTCCTCACTGTGGTGTCATATGAATGAGCGTCTTGTCAAGCGTTGCTCATGAACTCTGAGCCTATTATTGATGTTCTCTGTTTATAGGTGCACTTTTATTTTTCAGAGATAGTTGACTGTTTTGGACACTTTTCAACAACTGCAATGTGTCTTCCCAGAAAGATTTGTAAAGAGAATGTAATACCCCCTATTAATTAATCCTAAGCATGAAGGCAAGGGCAGGGGTTAAGAGAATTCTGACCAGGTCACCATCCAGGTCCCTGGGTCATGTTTTACCCAGTGAGGCGCCTCCCCACCTCTTTGCGGTTATTGGAGATCAGCTCTCACTGCGGATCTGAAAGAGGCGTCGCCTTCACACCCCCAGTGTCACCCCTTGCTGCCTGACCGAAGGCCCTTCCTCACTGTGGTGTCATATGTTTCGGCCTTTACTCAGCAGAAGCCCGAGCTGGGGAGCCAGTAGGTTGGGAGGAGCCGGTGTTCGGGGAGCACAGAGGCGCCCTCGGCCTCCTCCCTCCCCAGTCCCGGAGCCCCTGCAGCAGGCGGTCCCCGAGAGCTGCAGCGGCTGCTGGCGGTGCAGAGATGGGGCTGCAGGCTCCAGGCATGGCCTTTATTCCCTTCCTGGCCCTCATCCCAGTTGTGATTACATATTTATCTGTGTGCTCACTGTCTTTAATTAATGTCTCCACCAGACTCTAAGCTCCATGAGGACAGGAGCTGCTCAGTTGTGTTCAGTGGCCTGTGGTGTGTGCTCAGCTCAGTGCCTGGCAATTAGTGTTTAGAAATATTTGTTGAATAAATCAATAAATGAATAAATGTTCCATGTGAGAGAGAAAACTGGGTGTGAGAAGGGCAGAGGATAGAGAGGGCTTCCTGGTCTCATTGCGGTTATTGGAGATCAGCCCTCACTGCGGATCTGAAAGAGGCGTTGCCTTCACACCCCCAGTGTCACCCCTTGCTGCCTGACCGAAGGCCCTTCCTCACTGTGGTGTCATATGTTTCGGCCTTTACTCAGCAGAAGCCTGAGCTGGGGAGCCAGTAGGTTGGGAGGAGCCGGTGTCCGGGGAGCACAGAGGCGCCCTCGGCCTCCTCCCTCCCCAGTCCCGGAGCCCCTGCAGCAGGCGGTCCCCGAGAGCTGCAGCGGCTGCTGGCGGTGCAGAGATGGGGCTGCAGGCTCCAGGCATGGCCTTTATTCCCTTCCTGGCCCTCATCCCAGTTGTGATTACATATTTATCTGTGTGCTCACTGTCTTTAATTAATGTCTCCACCAGACTCTAAGCTCCATGAGGACAGGAGCTGCTCAGTTGTGTTCAGTGGCCTGTGGTGTGTGCTCAGCTCAGTGCCTGGCAATTAGTGTTTAGAAATATTTGTTGAATAAATCAATAAATGAATAAATGTTCCATGTGAGAGAGAAAACTGGGTGTGAGAAGGGCAGAGGATAGAGAGGGCTTCCTGGTGGAGGGGACAATCTGGGTTTGAAAAATGAGTGAATGCTCACAAAGCAGAAAACGTTGAGGAAGGGTCAAGACAAGGGTCTTTCCAGGCAGAAGGTACAGAAGGTAGGAGGCAGGTAGGTGTCGAATGCCACACAGTGTATTTAAGAGGCATTCTGTACCTCTGAGTGTAAAGTGCAGGGCAAGACTGATGGCAAATAAGACTAAACAAGTGGGCAGGAGAAAGATCGTGAGGGTTTCTATGGCCTTTTGTGAGCTGACCTTTACCTTGAGGCAAAGGGGATCTGCTGAAGGGTCCTTCCTGCACAGAAAAAAAGCCTCGGATCGGGAGTTGCTGTGTGGACTTCAGTCGTGGCCTGACACTAATACGCCATTGGTCACCCTGGGCAGGCATGTTAGCCTTTCCATCTTCAAGGGCCTGAACTATAAAATGCAACAAGTGAGGCTTAGGGCTCAGAGCTCAGCCCGGTGGGGCTGGGCTCCAGAGGTTCCTCCAACTCTGAAAGACGTTGTCATCTGAATTACGTTACCCTGTGATATGTGGCCACTGAGGGGGCCAGAGAGGAGAAAGGGGAGACTTCTGAGTGGGAGCTTTGACATGGGGAGGGAGGCCACCACTCCCTGTTTCTACTAGGGAGTGCTGATCTGAAAAGGCAGGAAGCAGGCCTGTGTTTCTCTTTATTTTAAAAACATCTCACTTGGGCTTCCCTGGTGGCGCAGTGGTTGAGAGTCCTCCTGCCGATGCAGGGGACACGGGTTCGTGCCCCGGTCCGGGAAGATCCCACATGCCGCCGAGCGGTTGGGCCCATGAGCCATGGCGCAACGGGAGAGGCCACAACAGTGAGAGGCCCGCGTACCGCAAAAAAAAACAAACAAACAAAATCTGACTTAAGCCCAGGGCAAACTATCTAATTTCCAAAACAAAAAAAATCTGACTTAAGCCCAGGGCAAACTATCTAATTTCCATGAAGGTAATTTTGAAAACAATAATATTCACAAATGATTCTTTAACGTAAATTTTAATTGTCCATACTGTTTGTTCTCCCTCCTTTCCAACCAGCTTAGTTAGATTCAAAATATGTAAAAAGATATTTCTTTAAAATATGAGTGAATATGCCAAGCAGGAAATTGGGAAGTTAGGAAAACAGACTTTCATTAGGATATGCTAAATTTCCTAGGACAAGAAAAGCTAGGAGGACAGTCCAATTGTGGATCTGGGGGATCCAGATATGACAAAATTTGCTAAACAGTGCATAGCTTATTTCAGCCTAATAGGTGCAGATGAAACTCAGAAAGAATAAGGACTAGAAAGAGGGATTTTGGGACATTGCCAAAGAAAGTGCTTAATTTCCTGAGAGACTAATTTAATTTTTAGGAAAAGAGTCCAATGGAAACTGACTTATTCCTAATTACGCGAGGACAGGGAATAGAGATTAGAATGAAAGTACCTAATAATATAGCTACTAATAGCCTATGTTATTCTACGCATGACCAACTGTGTGACTTCAGGAAAATTACTTTTTTTGTGCTTTAACTGGATGATCAGTTAAAAACAAAGGTGTTGATATCTGACCAAGCCTGTCTCATAACGTACTTGTGAAAACAGAGGTGGGATATTAATATATTCCCCGCGGCAGCTATTACTGGCTTGAATCTTCTTTTCTGTCTTGGGAAGATATAGAAAAGCCTCCTCCTGAGCTGCAAAGAGGTAAACAAATACTTTCTCTCAATACCCGAGTAGAAGTCTCCATGGTGACTGAGTGTAAGCCCAGAGTCACTCAGCTTCTGCACAGCCGCACATCTGCCAAGCCACTAATGGAAGAGTAACAGTTTTTTTCAATGCTATAAATTACAGCAGATGAGTTTCAGCTCTGGGGCCGAAGTGTAACCTGGGAGCTCCTGGCTGTTCCTTCCACTTTTACTCTGATCTCAGCTTCCAGAGCATGGGGCATAGCTGAGGAAACAAAGATCTGCACACAGATACAGGACACAGACACATACACAGACAGACCCAGGCGGCAACATGGGGCAAGAAAATCTGGGGCAGTCTTAAGGTAAGAAAAGTTAAAAGCTGATTCTGAAAGCAGAATCACTTCTGCTTTATCTCGTAATGATTTTGTACTCAGCTGTGTCTCTGATTCAGGATTGAAGTGCCATAACATCATGCTACGGAGGGGTTAGGACAGTTCTCCCACAACTTGAGCACAGGCCACATATCTGTAGCTCAGATGCAGACATGGTCGACCAGATGACCCATTTAGCTTTTTCTTTCCTCTAAAAGCAGCAGGACAAAGCTGAACTGGAGCAGAAAACGATTGTTACAGGACCTCATACAGCATGGCTGCCAGCCCACACTCTACTTGGCTTAAGTTAGCAATTCATTTGATAACTTTCATAAGCTCTAAAATTCACTGATAAAATTTAAATGAGAAAGCAAAATAGTTGGAAGACAAAAGTAGATTTATACAATCCAGTCTTCTCTCAGCCAATTCAAAACTTGCTTTTCCAAAGCTGAGCTTTCTTCCCCAAGAGGCATCAATGATAGACAGGTGAAGGCAGATTAAAATCAGCTTATTTATAAAATTATAAGACATAATATCTCATTCTTCTGTCATTTATTGTCACCTAGACGATGGTGCTTTTGCTCTGTAATCTGAAATCAGTAAGGAAAAGAAACTCAATATAATCTACAGAGTTTCACTCACTTGGTAAAGATTCAAATGTTTTAGACCTGCATTTCATAAGGGTAGTCAAATGTTCACCATACTTTATCAAAAAAATATGGTGAGAAATTTCTGGCTTACTTCATGACATATGAAAGTAACAATAAATCCAGTAAGCTTCTATTTTAGCAGCTAAAAAGAAGGAAAAGATTTAGTTGCATAACAACTTTTGGAGGAGCTCCTATTAATAGATTTGATTCCTGCAATCATGCTGCATTTATCCAAAGCAAAATATCTTCCATCATCAAAATATGCTGCATGTCCTTGGACAGGACCCAATTTCCTGTTTCTGAGACATATGGTTATAAAGTGTGATGGATTATTTTGCTTTTTAAGAGGTGTTTAAAAAGCTACTTTCACAAATAACTCACCTAAAAGAATAGTTCACTTCCCCCATAATTAATACATAATACATTCAAACAGCCAACCTCCATCATTTAAAAGGGCAGTTGTAATTGACTGTTAAAATGTAGCAATGGATAGAAAAAGAAGCCTTTATTTAAAAATGACACCAAGTACCTGTATTTCTATGAGCTCAGCAGATGCATCAACACACACATGCATCAAGACATGGAAGGGACTGCTTTCCATCAAATGGTGTCAACCTAAATCTTTAAAGTATATCCAAGAAAGAAGAAACTGTATGATCCACATGAAGCTTGAAAATGTAGTAAAGACACAGTAAAATCTCAGCCCAATGATCACTAACTGGAAGTTGTTTTTTCCTAGAAAATTCCTTGAAAATGACAAAAACAAATGTGTTTGGCTAAAAAAACCAGTAAAATTGGTTTTCCAGTAGTATTTGGCATTAAATTGTTACCCAAAAAAGGCCTTGTTAAAGGCTCATGTCTGTCTATATATAGTATCTGTATATAGATGATTAAAATCCACTGGCCAAATTACTAATGGCAAAAGGGATTGTGACAGATTTGAATAAGTAGAATTTTCTAGTGATTCCAGGAAGGCCGACATTAAAGATATTCCTTTCATTGGGTTACTTTTTAATAAAAAATGTCAGAGTCCTGGTGTTGGAAATTGACCTAAGCCAATTTGGTTGCTTAAAGATTGCTGGATCCTTTCTGAACATGAGTGGTCCCTGGTGTTTAGAGCCAGAGGGGATGTAACACTGATAGCAAGTTTTGGGTAAAATACAGCTGGAAATACAAACATTTATCAGCAAGCAAGTAAAAGCTCTTGTAGGCCCAGGGAAGTGCCCAGTCAGTCTTGTAGCTCTCCTGCACTATGTTGCCTGGAACACTCTCTCTGAGGACAATGTAAAAACACTCTGAGGCATAGAAGCCACCTTCCAGTCAAGTCAGGCTCATAGACTTTGTGAAGTGTGGGGACACAGGACCCAACAGAGCGTGGGTTCTAGCTTAGCAAGGTTGCTGGGCTTCATTCATTCAAGGGAGATTGTGCCTGTACACTCTTTCTAACCAGCCACCTACCTTGGCCCCACTTATCCACCAGTATAAAGTTATTTTCTAACAACCCTCACAGTGAAGAACAAACCTCTGGTAGGGATTATTATTTTTTTGAATTATTATTATTATTTTATACAGCAGGTTCTTATTAGTTATCTATTTTATACATATTAGTGTATATATGTCAATCACAATCTCCCAATTCATCCCACCACCACGACCACCCCACACCCTCGCTTCCCCCCTTGGTGTCCATATGTTTGTTCTCTACATCTGTGTCTATTTCTGCCTTGTAAACCGGTTCATCTGTACCATTTTTCTATATTCCACATATATGCGTTAATATATGATATTTGTTTTTCTCCTTCTGACTTACTTCACTCTGTATGACAGTCTCTAGATCCATCCCTGTCTCTACAAATGACCCAATTTCATTCCTTTTTACGGATAATATTCCATTGTATATATGTACCACGTCTTCTTTATCCATTCGTCTGTCAATGGGCATTTAGGTTGCTTCCATGACCTGGCTATTTTAAATAGTGCTGCAGTGAACATTGAGGTGCATGTGTCTTTTTGAATTATGATTTTCTCTGGGTATATGCCCAGTCTGGTATGGATTTTGACAACAGTATTGGAAGAGTATGTAGAGGTTCCTCAAGAGCAGGGAGGGACTCCTGAGTATATTACTTTACTTTTTTCTTTTTATTGAAGTATAGTTGATTTACAATGTTGTGTTAGTTTCTGGTGTACAGCACAGTGATTCTTTTTCATATTCTTTTCCATTATGGTTTATTACAGAATATTGACTATAGTTCACTATGCTATACAGTAGGACCTTGCTGTTTATCTATTTTATATGTAGTAGTTTGTATCTGCTAATCCCAAACTCCTGATTTATCCCTCTGCACCCCCTTTCCCCTTTGGTAACCATAAGTTTGTTTTCTACGTCTGTAAATCTGTTTCTGTTTTGTAAATAAGTTCATTTGTGTCATATTTTAGATCCCACATATAAGTGATATTTTTCATTCTTTTTCATATTTCACTTAGTATGATAATCTCTAGGCCCATCCACGTTGCTGCCAATGGCATTATTTCATTCCTTTTTATGAGTAATAGTCCATTGTATATATGTACCACATCTTCTTTATCCACTCATCTGTCGATGGACATTTAGGTTGCTTCTATGTTTTGGCTATTGTAAACTGAGTATAGTACTTTAAATGCTAACTACTCCTAGTGTACATTAAGTTAACTAACCTACACAAGGCAACACGATATTGACACAGATGCATTTTTAAAGTGAATTGTTACACTTTTCGTCTCTTTTTAAATCAACAGTCAACCAGGTGAACATTTGACTTTCCTCCCAAGGCATCTTCTACTTACTGTTGACTTGTTAGAAACTCTCTATACCTTTAAAATAAAAAGTTCCAAAGGAATGCTTATTTAGGTGGTGATGTTAAAGGGATAATTCTGTGAAGATTTGTTTGGCTGTTGTTATTCTTGAAGGGATAAGTTGGAAAAATTTGAATAATGCACCGAAGGGGTCATTACAAGTCTGTACAAATTACGCCCTTCCCTTCATATGTTTAAATCAACATTTCTCAAATGATGTAAAATGTATTTGATGACAGAATCCCTATTTTGAGTAAACCCTCTTCGTATCCAAAACACACTCTGAGAAATGCTGGTAATAAACTATCCCAGACAGAATGAGGTTAAAAATTTCCACATAAGAAGAGGTTTCCACATAAAACCTCTCTCAAGGAACCTTCTCAGTATCTGGCATATTTTTTTTTTTTTTTTTTTTTTTTTTTTTTTTTTGTGGTACGCGGGCCTCCCACTGCTGTGGTCTCTCCCGTTGTGGAGCACAGGCTAAGGAGGCGCAGTCTCAGCGGCCACGGCTCACGGGTCCAGCCGCTCCGCGGCATGCGGGATCTTCCCGGACCGGGGCACGAACCCGCGTCCCCTGCATCGGCAGGCGGACTCTCAACCACTGCGCCACCAGGGAAGCCCAGTAGCTGGCATATTTTAAACCCATTTCCTGCTCTTCTGTTTTCAGTAGATATGAGAGCAGTGGGTCACCATTTTCATTGTAAGAAATCATTATTCATTTAGAGAACCTTATTACAATGTCCATCTACTTCCTCTGCTGCAACAGCAGTGGGTCCAATTCATTAAATATATCTTAGGTTTTAATCTTCAGCAAGGGATAACCTTCTTTGTGGCTCTGCTAGGTATGCCACGGTGCTTAGAGACCACTGTAGAGTCACATGGGGGTTAGGTTCTGAAATCAGCATACAAAGCAAAAATCATGCATAGTCAAGATTACTCTTGAAAATCGTTTAAAACGGCTCCATGTTGGAGAGTGACATACCATATCCCAAGAAGCCAGACCCAGAGAAATCATTCTTAAGAACTGGAACGAATGGCTATTTCGTCGACTGAGTACTAGATAAAGTAAGACTCATGTAAGGATGTTATGTTGTATGAAAAATGCAGATCTTTAAATACTAGAATACCACTCACCACTTCAAGGTTCTCACACCACGAGGGCTCACAGGAACTCAGATTGCCTGGGAGAAGGACACACTCACCTGTCTTATCCCCTTCTCTCTCTTGGGACTACACTTGTGGAAGGCAATAGCCAGAAATTTATCTACACTACTTAAGTTTTTACTCTCTCTTCTCTTTTTTCAGTTTTTTTTAAAAAAATTTGTACTGATCCATCATGTTTGTGTAAATATACCTTGGCAATATCATTTTTAGTCAATTTAAAAAGATAAATATATAAATATGTATACATATTCATATATAAGAATACATATAAATACATATTTGCATAAATATACAGAAATATACATATAAAAATATATACCTTACAAAGCACAAAGTACAAAGCAGGATAAACTCATTCAATTTTGTTTTGTTTCATTTCGTAAACATTATTTTGATTCACTTCAAGAAATGTTTTGATGCCTTTAAATAATATTAGTAACATGGGAGAAATGCTCATGGGGTAATGTTAACAAACACATGCTAGTTTAATAAATATACATGAAGCATTTAACATGTGCAAGTCACAGTCTTAACTTGAGGCTCTGATTAGTCAACAAGACAGCATGGTCACTGGCTTCATGGAGCTCTATTCTACTGTGCACATAGTAACAAGTGGCACATTCATTGAAGAAAGTAATATCCTGAACGCGATATTTACATATGGCACCCCACACAGTATCATCTCGATTACATGAAACGTGTATGGATAAGTAAATGATTGGAAGGAAATCCAACAAAATGTAACAATGTATTTTAGGATTGTGAGTGATTTTTATACACTTTATTGTATTTATATGATATTTACCCAAACCTGTACTAATTTTTTAATATAAACCTATTAGATAGTTCTAAAAAAAATGTTTTGCAAACACCCACTATATGTAAAGAGTGAAGGGATTTTTGTGCAAAAAGATGAATACAACATTACTCCCACAGACTTCAAAATTGGTGTATGTATGAACAACTAAAACTAGAATCTAAGAAAGATTATGTTAAGGATAGTAATTGAACAAAATCCCCTAAATTACCTAGGATGAATCCGCTTAAAGTCTCCTTCCCCATCCCCCATGAGGCTTCTCTTAGTCATGCAGGGCTACTCCTCACTCTCTCACTCAAATAATTTAGATGTGGTGCCTTGTATGTGCCAGACACCGTTCTATGTTCTCTGGGACACATCAATGAGTCAAACAGAGAAAGATTCCCTACTTCTGTGGAGCGAACATTCTAAATGGGATGGGAAGTGGGGTCTCAAGAGCCATGACAAACAAATTAGTAAATTATTTAGTATTTAAAAAACGTGACAAGTATTACAGGGAAAAAAAACAGCCTAACAAAGGGTACCTGGAATGCAGGGCTTCACGGTGGGTGGGGGTTGGTTGAACTTTACATGAGGTGCTCAGGGAAGGCCTCTTGGGAAGGGGATAATTCAGCAGAGTCTTGAAGGGGGAACTCTGGGGCAGAGGGTTCCTGGTGGAAGGACCTGGTAAAGGCCCTAGGCAGGATGGCCTGCTATATTCAAGGAGCAGCGAGGAGAATGTAGCTGGTGCTGAGCAAGCAGAGAGGAAGTCAGGGAGGTGGTGGGAAAGGTAATAGGGTGGGAAAGTCAGGCTCAGACCAAGTTTGGTCTTGTTTGCTTTTGTGTTTTTATTTGCAGAAAAATGGGAAGCTGCTGGAAGGTTTTGAGCAAAGGAGGGACATGATCTGATGTGTGCTTATGGCTAATGTTCTAAGAAGAGACTGCAGAGAGGATGCAAGGTTAGAAGGAAGGAGGTGAGTTAGTAGAAAGTGTGGTAACTTGGACCAGGGTAGTGGTGGTCCATTTTGGCCTGAGCAACTGGTAGTCTGACCAGTTGCTCATGACCAAGAAGGAGAAGACTGGAAGGAGTACAGGCTTGTGAGGGAATTCCGGAGTGCAGTTTTGAGGGCTGAGATGTATCTGATAATTGGGTAGAGATGCATTTCCATTGTGCCTTTATTTCCGAACATCCCAAGTTCCTTACATGTACTAATTCTTCCTTATAACACTTCAGGAAGAAAAGTAACAGGCCATGTTATCACCAAAATTTCCAAGTGTGAAAAAATTAACAGGTAAAAAATTTTATAATTTGTCTAAGGATTCAGAGATAAAGAAACAACTCCAAATTTCCCCTGTATTTTGGGCAACCAATTTTTAGCAATGCTTTCTGAGGATTTGTTTTTGGTAGTGTTTTCTCCCCCAGGAGATTGTGTCAATCATGTTTGCCTCACTTTTATAGGCATTTTAGGCAGCATTTTTAGGACTAAATAGATACACTCGAAGGATTTGATGATAAGTTACATCTGTCTCCAATGCATTAAGCAGTTTCCAATACGTTTTTTGCTTTAGCTGCTTTTATCCCTAATTATACATTCTGTGATTTTCTTAGGAGAGAAAAGGGTGATGATAAAATCAATTTACTGAAGAACTAGAAGGGACCTGAGCCAGCAGTTGTCCATTTCCCTCATTTTATAGCTGGGGAAATGGGAACCCTCAGAGGTGAAATGACTTGCCCAAAGTTAGCATTCCATTGGGATGGGAAGAATCAGAGAAACAAGTCGGGGGCTTAAGGTAGATGGGACCCTGGTGAATGGATGCTGGTTAAATCTTCTCTGCCAAATTAAAGAAAATCTCCTTTAAGTTTATAGATTCTTCAAAATTTCCAGTTCTTAAAAAATTTTATTTTTAAGAATGCCGTCTGAAGTCACGTCAGACTGTACACCTCTTTGTGATTCATAAGAATTCCCCTCCCTTAAGTCATTCCCAGGGTTTGTTCACACCCCTCCCACTTCCTGATATGTCCAATCCCAGAATTCCTTCCCCTTATTTCTTCACCATCTTCTTCCTGTGGACTCCACTAACCCTGTCCCTGGATCCCCGACATTGCCCTTGCTTCTCTCCTCTGATCCTTCCATCCCAGGGTGACCTCAGGCTCTGAACACCCGCCCCCTACTAGGGGAACACAGAACCTCTTAAGGAAACCCAACTGTAAAGTGATAGCATCAAGAAATGTTTGAACGGAATGGAGGGGAGTTTTCTAGAATCTTCTTAGGAATATGTACTCCTTCAAAAAAAAACGGATGAAAAAGAAGAAAGGAATTCAACTAAGCATTCAAATGTAGAATTTAGAAAGAGAATGAGATTGATTTACAAGGAAGTTCACAGGAAGGTTGAAGCAGTCCCAAAGTTGAAGATGGCAGCAGAGACTCTGAGATAATATATATTGTGTATGATCAAACACATCACTTTAAAAATTACTGAGTGGGAGAAAAAATGTGTCTCCTGGGGCTGGGGAGTTATTGACTGGTTTGAGGCCAAGGAGAAGGCTTTTGTGTAGAGACAATTTCCTTGCATTTTCACCCTGACAATAAATCACTGTGCAGAGAACAGTAGTGGGCCATTGGTGGGAGGGAAGATGATGATGAATGTGTCCAGCTGCCTAGATGACTAAGAAGCACGTGCAGAAAAGTTAGCTGACACTTTCCCAAGCTCTGCATCTGCATTCCGCTGAGCACAGTGTAAAGGGAGGCCTGGCCCCTGGCTCACAGGCACTCAGCTTGGGTTTCTGTCCTACTCACCCTCTCACCTGACCCCTCACAGGCATCCCCAAAATGTCCTTTTGTGGTCCTTGGGAAATGTCCCCTTCCAGTTTTCCTTCTGCCTAAGTTCCATCTGTCTCTCGCTTCTAAAGGAGCAGATGCAGAATCCACAGTCACCACCCAGGTGAGTACCAAGTGCTAATTGGTCTCTGAGTCCCTCTTTGGAGACCTCACAGTGAAAACTGGGAGGAAATCCTCACCCAACTGAAACAACTGGGTCGTTTCAATCATCACAGCCTCCCCTGCACAGGGGGCTCTGCTGAAATGGCAGGAAGGCTGAGATACAGGCAGGCAAGCTCATGGACTTATTTCTTCTCTTACTCATTTCATTCACTGACTTTTACTAAGCACCTACTGTGGGCAAGGCTGTGTGTCAGGCAATGAAACAGCTGGGCCATTACCAACAAAACCATTGTTTCCAATTAAAAACCTCCAAAGGCTGTGGGGGCAATTTTCATTACAGTTCACTCAATCATAAGGGGAGTGAGTATTACAAAATACTCATGTTGGACTAAGCTGAAGATGAATTCTCACAGATCTCATCTACACCTATCTGCTAAGATAACCTGCGAGTCTTGTTATTGCTAATTTGAAAAGTATCTCAATTCTATTTTTGCTGTGTATGTGTGTTTGTGTTTGTTTACTGTATTTTAAATCAAAAAGATAGTCTGCAGGCAAAGGATTTTCAGCTGCTCTCAGTTTGAAGGAACAAACATTTATTGAGAGTCATTCATTCATCCATTCATTCAACTAACATATATCCTGAGCACAGTTGTCATTGTGCCAGGCAGGGGCGCAAAACCAACCAGCCAACCAACCTGCAGACAAGGCCTGGTTTCCAGGCTAGGGAATTCTGTATTCGGGTGGAGGGGCCAGACATCATTTAAGTTTACACATGTATGTGATCCTCCATTCTTATCGTTTCTGATGTGATAGAAGGAAGTGCAGAGATTAAGGTGTGTATAGGATGAAATGGGAGCGGGAAGAGGGAATCTCTTTCCCTCTCAATGGTAACCTATTAGATGAGAAGTGTAATCTCAACCTCTTAGCCTTTTATTTGTGGTCTCCACCTTTCCAACTCCATCATCTCTTACTTCCATGTGCAAAACTCCAAGTAAACTGGCTGCCTCATTTTTATCCAAACATGTCACACACATTTCCAATTTCATGCCTTTGCTCACTTCCTTTTCCTGTCTGGAATGCTGTTTCTCTAGTCCTGATTTATTTAAGGGCAAGCTCATAGGGCCCCTTAATCATGAAAGCCTTCCATATCAAGTCCCCTCCCAGCTCAGTGCCTGGCACTGGGATAAGTAAAATTTCACTGACGGAGAAGATTAATTTCTAGCCTGAACCAAGCACA
Organism: Physeter macrocephalus; assembly: GCF_002837175.3. NCBI lineage: Eukaryota > Metazoa > Chordata > Mammalia > Artiodactyla > Physeteridae > Physeter > Physeter macrocephalus. The sequence goes on along the minus strand of NC_041219.1, from coordinate 77,371,473 downwards.
TTCTCTCTATATCACTCATTTGGCATTTCCCTCTGCACCTCTGTACTGTGGATTATTACTTTATTTCTATATCTTGCCTTCCAACCAGATCCAGGGCAATTTCACATCAGAGACCACATAATTTACAGCGTTGTTTCCTCATGCCAGCAAAGGACTTGGCACAATTGATATTTATTTTTTGTTATTCATGAAGGGCATATTCTCTCAAATGCCATGTGTTGCTAATTTCTTTCATTCTTCAAATATTCGTGGAGTAGCTGCTATGTACTTGGTACTATTGATGTTTGTCCTAGCGCTGAACATAAAGGTCTGTACTTGTGGAGGTTGTATTCTAGTCGAGGGAAGCAGAAATAAACACATAAACATATAATATGGCAGGTGCCAATTGATATTATGTAGAAAATAGAGTTAAGGAAGGTGGTGGTAGTGGGGTTGGGGAGTGCTGTTTTATATTTATTGGTCTGGGAAGGTGCTTATGATAAGGTGACATTTGAGAGAGGTCTGGAGTAAGTGAGGAAGTCATGTAGCTATCTGGAGGAAGAGTGTTTCAGAAGAGGCTGGAACATGATGCTAAAGGGGAAAAGTGGGAGGAAATGAGGCCTCTGGAAGGACATGACATTTACTCTGAATGAGGTGAAGACTTTGGAGAGACTTGAGCAGAAGAGAGAGTGACATCACCTGATTTACACTATAAATAAAATGATGGTCCTGATTCTGTGTGCCATGTAGGTTACCACGAGCAAAGGTGGAAGGAGGGAGAGTAGTTAGGGGGATTTTACGGTGACTTGGACCTGGAGAGTAATGTGGGAAGTAGAGAGAAGCAGTCAGGTCTGTATGTATTCTGGACATATTTTAAAGGTAGAGTCAACAGAATTTACCGTTGGATAGGATGTGGGTGTGAGAGAAATAGGAGTGTAGATGATGGCAGGATTTTTGGCCTAAGGAAGTAAAATAATGGGCTTGTTATTTATTGAGTTTTCAGAAGCATGTTTGATGGTAGCAGGTATCAGAACATTTGTTCTGGACATGTTGAGTTTGAGATGCTCTTTAGACATCCATTCAGAGATGTCAGGAAGTTATCTGGGCATATAAATGTGTAGTTCAAGGAGAAATTTAAGCCATGGATATAATTTTGTATTTGAAAATATATAGGTGGTATTTAAAGCCAGGAGACTGAATAGGATCAAGAGAGTCAGTGTCCGTAAAGAAGGAAGAATTCCAAGGATGAGACCTGGGGTACTCCAACATTTAGAGGAAAGGGAGATGCAGAGGAACCAGCAAAGGAAACTGGAGGTGGACCATGAGGTGAGGGGAGAACTAAGATGGAGTGCAGCCCAGGAAAGAAGGAGGAGCAGCACTTCTGTCAAATGTTGCTTAGGTCTAGTAAGATGAAGACTTATAATCCACCAGTAGGTTAGAAAATGGGGAAGTCATTGGACACTTTGACAAAAGCTGTGAAGAGTTGAAGTGATAGGGTTGGAAGCCTGACTAGCCAGTGATATAGGGAGACGTGGAAGCAAGGGAGAATTTTTAGATGGGAGGAGATATTGCATCTAAAAACTGGCTTTATAATGGTTATGAGTGAGAATAATTGAGTACTGAGTAAGAACGACTGAGAAAAATTCAGTAGAGTGAAAAAAATCGGTGATGCTGGAGAAAGAGTGGCAGTTGCGGGAATAATATTTCTGAGCAGATAAAGAGGGGAAGGCGTCTAGTGTACAAATGAAAAAACATGGACAGTTTACCCACAACAAGTAGAGGGAAGGCAGAGCCCATACAGGGTAAGTTGGGAGATGTGGTGGTGGTGGTGGTGGTGTGTGTGTGTGTATGTGTATGATTGGTTTTCGTGTTTTCTGTTTTCTCAGTGAAATAGAAAGCAAGGTCATCAGCTGAGAGTAATGCAGAAGGAAGAGTTGGAGGTTTGAGGACAGAGAAGGTGTGAAATAATTGTCCATAAAATGAGACAGTGAATTGGCAAAGAAACGAGCAAGATCACGTGGCAGCTCCAAGGGTCCACTTGAGGTAGGTGGTCATAAATTTAAAGTGAGAACAAATGAAATTATAGTGACAGAACGTGAGTCACAGTTTGCATCCTATATAGCAAGGCAATGACTTATGTATTTGGGATTTAAACATAATTGGGATAAGGCATTAGCAATAAGAATGGATCTTTAAACATGTTTCATTTTAAGGTAAGGTACAAATCTTAATTCTGTATTTTCTAGCACTATGGCAAATAAATCAGTAAGCTCATTTTTAAACACTGTTAAAATAATGTAGACACAAATTTCAGCTTTGGAACATGACCTAAGTACCAAAGTTGGTCATAGATACTGATCTGGAAAACGAAACCAAGAAAGTAGCAGAAAGTTACCACCTTAAGTAAATAGGTGGCAGATGGAGGAGCCAGGTAAGAGTAGTGAGAAGAGGCTGACCAATCTTGAGACAGTGGTTTCACTGAAGCCTGGGACACAGAGTGACAATGACCATGCCCCGGGGCACTGGTGGTCATGGATGGACAGACCATGATGATATTTGGTCAGCACCTCTTCTATCAATGATTGCTGTGGTCCCAATGCAGAATATGCTGGCACAGGCAGTAAATGGCCAGCATGAAGAGGATATTCATGTAATGAGGTCAGGAAGAGGATGGAGAACATGGTGTCTGGGGAGAGTAGAAAATGAAAAATGAAATGTGGTCTAGAGGAAAAAATGATTGGCATTGGCATAGAGCCATTCACCATCCAATACAATCTTCATTCTCCAAGTTCAACTTTATTTTCCATTTGGTATACTAAGACATGATGCTTATTCCCCCAAATTTCATGATTGCTTTCTTTCTGGATTGGAAAAATATTCCAAAGTGTTCTATACATCACAAAATCACTTCACCTTAAATATGGCTCAACTAGATGCAAAATGCCTTCTGGTTTACTCTTCATCTATGTCAGTGCAATAGTCTGCTGTATTGTACTGTATATCCACAATTTAGTCCACATCCTTTTTGGAATGAGATGAGATATAATTAGTAAATAATCACTTCACAGTAGTATGGTAGACAGGTTCTCAGGTAGCCCCATGATTCCTGCCTCCTGTGGTTGATGTCTTTGTGCAATTTCCTCCCCTTGCATGGGAGATAAACTTACTTTTAGCCATAAGGTTATGGCAAAGGTGATGTAATCACTCCTGTGATTACAACGTCTCCATCTTGCTAACAGACAGATGTTAGAGACTTTCTCCTTGCAGGCTGTGAAGAGGTAAGCTGCATGGTGTGAGAGGGCCTATGGAGAGGGCCATGTAGCAAGGATCTGTGGGCTACAGTTCCTCTAGGAGCTGAGAGTGACCCCCAGCTGATAGCTAGCAAGAAGCCAGGGACGCCAGTCCTACAGCTACAAGGCGATGAATTCTGCCAAGAACTGAGTGAGTTTGGAAGAGGATCCATCCCCAGTCAAGCCTCCAGATGAGAACCCAGCCCTGGATAACACCTTGACTGTAGCCTTGCAGAGGATCCAGGTAAGCCAATTCCTGGACTCCTAACTTTCAGAAACTGTGAGGTAATAAATGTGGATTGTTTTAACCTTATTGGGTTCTAATTTGTTACACAGTAATAGGTAACTAATAGTGGACCATAGTCTAGTTTTACTTTCTTGTTGGGATGTATTTTGAGAGAAAGAGAGAGGTTTTTTTTTTGACAATCTCTGTTTTTCTGTAAGTTATCGGTGTGTTATTTTGGTGACTAGGTTGATTGGGGGCTGGGATATAAACAAGTATGGAGGCTAATCAAGAGCAAGGCTGAGAACAGACATCTCATCCCTCAGAGGAACACAGCCACCTCCCAGAGTGAGGAGAAGCATTAGCCCCCCCTCCCCACCCCTCCATTTTCCCCAAGTTGTAACTGGTGATCACCTCCATTGGTCAGCAGATTTGTTTCCTTGTGATTCTGAGAATTTGGCTTGTTTTCCAGGTCCTAGAGTTATAACCTGTGATTTGTGTGGGTTATGAAGAGATTAATATAGGAAAAGATAGATGGATACATGGATAGATTGGGACAGACAGTCACTTCTATTAGGAAAATAAAAAAACCTCAAATCACCCTGCTTAGGGAGGTTCCACCGCTTCATACCCAAGTACAAAGACATCTTGTCATTATTAGGCAAGTCAGGCCTCTCCCACCATCCACCCCACTCAAGGTTCTCCATTTTCAAGTACATCACATGATTGTAAAATAACAGTAAAATAACCCCAATTCTCAAGATACCTTGTGAGAATGTAATGAAAAACCAATACCAAAAAAATTACTCATAAATAAAATTCAGTGATGTTTCTTTTTGTGCAGGGAAACCACATTAGAAGACATCAGAAATAGAGACTATAAAAAATAGATAATGGCATTAATTCTCTTAAACAATCAAAATTAAACTGGCTGTTTTCTTGATTTAGGTCTCTATGTATGGCAAACCAACATACCTAGTCCAGCTTGAATCTGCAAGAGTCATAAAGGAAAACTCAAGTGCATTTTAGCCTAAGATCCTCCTGGGGTATAAACATTAACTATTCATAAAAGAAAATAGAATAATTAGCCTTCACGGCTTAAATACCCTTTATCTCTATTGTACATACATTCCAACGAAGTGATTATCCTAATCACAATGTTGAGAGAAAATTAGTTCATTTAAAAATCATTTTAAAATCATTATTGACAAAGGAATTACTTCAATGCTGAATTTCTAAATTGATCTCTGCATCATGTAAGATTAACTTCAGCCCAAGTGCATGAGGATGTGAGAAGTAGGAGGAAATGACAGAGAGGCACAGGATGGACCACATTCTACATTAGGTAGTAAGGACCACATTTCTCTGAGGTACAAACTGAGATATTTTTTCTGACAAATAATAAACTACTGCTCAAGCCAAAGTTTCTTAGGCTATGAAAAAACAGAAAACTACAATTAATTTCTAACTTCATCTTGTAATTATTTCCTTAGAATAACAAAACCTTGAATTCTGAATTTTGACTCTTTTCCCTCAACTCTGGACAAAACTTTGGCAAATTCAAAAATCTATGCTCTGCATCATCTATTTATACTAATCCTCCTGATGTTGAAGTGTCCTGAAATACTCTGCAACTTGGAACAGTATCTAATTCAATTTTCTTCTCAAATATACAGAGTTTGTATTTGTTTTATTAAGTGTATAAATGTACAAGAGCAAATATTCTATACTGGTCCCTGGAGGGTGGAGTTTAGGGAAGAGGAAGATAATGCACCTGGTATTTTATTTTAAGTGGTGTTTTATTTCTGAAATATCTTCCTCTTAGCTTTATAAAATGTAGTTTAATTGTAAGTGAAGAAATGAAGCATTAAGGATAATTGTAGCAGGATAGAGTATTCAACCACTCCCTTACTCCCCTGGCTCATATCAAGGTAGAATGGCAGAACAAGGTGTTTGTAAGTTAAAGAAGAGATAAAGATTGCAAGCATAAAAATGCACCAAAACTAGGCATTAAGGTGAGGCCAACATTAGTAATAGAAAGATTTGTATGTCTTGTAGGCTCTTTATTGACTCAAAGGCTGTTTTTTCCCATCAATCCCTACCCCACCCCTGCAAACACACGCAGAGCATCTGGAGAATCTGAATTCTTTTCCTTAGTCTTGTCTCCATCTCCCATGGCCTCGTTCCCCAGACAGAACCACTTGACTTTCAACAGAAAAGCCAAGTGGAAGAAGAAGCATGGCAGGAGAGGGGAGAATAAGTGAGGCTTAAAAAGACAGAGGCTTGATCCTGTACCCCTCCCCCCACACATACACGTACACACACATGCACATGCACATGTGCTCCCTCATCTCTCTGGTATCATTTTATTTGGCTCTACCTCTGCCCCACCCTTTTCCAGCCAAGCCAGCCTCCTTGCTGTTCTGTGTACACTTTCCTGCCTGAGGGGCCTGCCACTCACTTGTCCTCTGTCTGAGATGTTCTTCCCCAAGTAGCCACATGGCTCACTTTTTTACTTCCTTCATGTCATTGCTCAAGAATCATCTTATATTCGAGGCCTTCCCTGACTTCTTCACAGCACTTATCAACACCTGACACACATTATGTAATATATGTAAATAAATCAGTTTATATAAATAAATGCATACACATGTATTATATACGTACCTAATACAAATATACATACATACAGACACAAATATTTATATTTGTTTATTATTTCAATTGTAAGCTCAATAAGGGCAGGCCCTTTTTTTGTTTACTGCTGTAGTCCCATCGACTGGAAAAGTGCATAGCCCATTATAAATAATCTCTGCAGAGCGAATGAGTTGGGGGAAGAAGAGTGAGACTCCAGAGAACAGGCTCTCCCTGTTTATCAATCAAGGTGGATTAGGTACAACTGAGTGTCAACTCACGGAGAAAATAAAAGAAATATTTTGTATCATCCTTCAAACTCTACACATATCTCTGTGTATATGCTTGCTCATTCAATAAACTTTTTCCCCCCCAGTAATAAACTGTACTTATATACTCTTTCAAAATCTAAGGACATAACTGTGGTTATAAAATCACTTCAAAAAACTCTCACCAGTACAGTCCCTGTGACTTGGAAAACATTCTAGGTCAACAGAGTTATAATGACTGTATTCACATTTTTGCATGTATCTTACCCATTGTTCATTTTTATTAGGGAAAAATATGTCCATAAAGCAGGACTTCTATTTTCACAAGCATTTACTTTTATTGTTTGTTGTCCCAGAGTCAGAGCCCTTAGGATCATGTCCTTAGTAATTAATCATCACACAGAAAAAATAGTTGTCCCTCCCTTGAGAAGTTACTAAGTAGTAGGAGACTCTGACTTTGAAAACCTTCTAATGTATAAATAGATCTGGAAGAGAGAGAAGCCAGGGCACAAAAACATGGGATAGAAGCTAAATCTCTTTCTCCAAACTCTGAAAGAACAAAATATAGAGAGTAACTGGCCTCCACAGATTTCCAGATGGATTAGTTAATGTTTGCAAAGAATTTAAAAAATGAATGCCACCACAGAAAAGCTAAATCTTTCTATTAATCCAGATGAAATGCTTTCTTGATTTTTTTCATGCTGCATTAAAGAGTCTTCGAAACAAATTCCACTCACACACAAAGGCGAATGATCTTCCAAGGAGGAAGTTTTCACTCATCCATCACATTATTGAAAACACTCTGGGAAGAAACAAGGCTTGCCTGTGTGGAGTCTACTGCCATTGTGAAGTTCATACTTAACACCCCTGACCAACACCACAATCTGTAGGGGCTCAGCACTCTCCTTAATTAGTAAGGAGTGAGTCAAGGAAAACCCTTACTGACATTCCAGTCCAGTGCTCCATTACATTTGCTCCCACATCAATTATAGTATGGCGACATGTCAAACCATGGGTTAAGGCCAGATCCTAATAATTCACATTCATCCCCAACATTTTATGATGCTATTGAGCCCGATTATTTTCTAGGTCATGCAAGGTTCAGTTAAAAAAAAAAAGGATTTTGGTGACTAAAATCCAATTGAACAGAACGTACCAGTAGCTATTAGTCTGGAATGCCCTTCCCAGCTCCTTCCACTTGATCTCCACCCTTTCCTCCTATTCCTCCAAGGCTGGAAAAGGAAAATCTTCAAGAATGATCAGGTTGAGGGTCCAGGAGCGGGATTCATTCCCCTTACTCTCAAGCCTCAAGGGATAAACGGGCTGAAAGAAGTGAAAGTGAGCATATTTCAGTGGAGCTTCTCCATTCTTTCCCCTACAAATGCTATTTGTAAAAAGTTAAAAGTAAAGATAGTACAGTGTATGCTGAGGGCTTGACTGCTGCTTTTTCCCTTTTGGGCTTGGGCCTCGGTTGTCCTTGCATCCTCTGATAGTAAGGCTTGCTTTTGTACAGTGTCCTGGCCGATGCTATGTGCCTACCGACTTAGTGAAGACTCTTGTGGTGACCAGACTTTACAGGAAGATGGCACAGCTTTGTCACCTATCATACCCTCAACCTGCCTCTTAAAAATGTATTTAAAAGTTACATTCTCCTCCTCTCGAAATAATGAATCTAGGGCAATGACCAATGGCTGCTAAAATACTAGGTTGAAGGCTGATAAAGGTGGAACAAGCTGAAAACACCAGAACCAATTTTAGTGCCACACAGCAGAAAACCAGACATTCTCCTGATGGAAGTACAATAAACCAGCTGTGAAGTACTCATGCTAAAAAATAAAATAAAATAAAATAAATAAATCAGAGGCTGATCCGATCAAGCCTCTAGGTCTAGCCCCTTGCAGTTTATAGCAAACACAGGAAACAAAAATACAAGTCAACTGATAACCCAGAGGTAACAATCAGCAAAATCCAGAAGGTGGGAAACTATAGATTAAATGACCCAGTTACATCAATGAACATATTGCAAAGAAAAATAAGAGGAAGAGGAACAATGGATTTAAAATGAATTAAAAGACTTCTCAAGCATATTAAATGTGTTGATTTTGTTTAGATCCTGATTTGAACAAAACAACTGTTAAAAAAACATTTACAAGATAATTATTAGAGGAATTTAAACATTGATTGGATATATGGTGATGTTAAAAAGTCATTAATTTTTTTTTTGGAGTATAATTGCTTTACAATGGTGTGTTAGCTTCTGCTTTATAACAAAGTGAATCAGCTATACATATACATATATCCCCATATCTCTTCCCTCTTGTGTCTCCCTCCCACCCTCCCTATCCCACCCCTCTAGGTGGTCACAAAGCACTGAGCTGATCTCCCTGTGCTATGCAGCTGCTTCCCACTAGCTATCTATTTCACATTTGGTTGTGTATATATGTCCATGCCACTCTCTCATTTCGGCCCAGCTTACCCTTCCCACTCCCCGTGTCCTCAAGTCCATTCTCTACATCTGCGTCTTTATTCCTGTCCTGCCCCTCGGTTCTTCAGAACCATTTTTTTTTCAAGTCATTAATTTTTTAAAGTAATAATTGTATTTAGGTTATACTTTTTAAGAGTTCTTGTCTTTTAGAAATTCATAATAACATGTACACTTACAAGATGATATGTTGTCTGGGATGTGCTGTAAAATAACCCTGTGGGAGTGAGGTGGGATGGTGGAAATATAGGTGAAACAAGGCTGGACACGTGTTGATGATTGGTGAAGCTGGGTGCTGGGTACACGGGGTTCATTATACTGTTCTCTCTACCTCTGTACAGATTAGACATTTTCTATAAAAAACACTTTAAAAAAATTAGGGGCATAGGAAACAGAATTGCAATAGAAACATTTTCTTATTTTATATCTAGCTTCAGCTTGAACCATGGAATATTTGCAGCTGTATGCAATATTACTCATTTGATTTTAAGCTCTCTTTTTGGCCTTGCCATATGTGTTGTCTTCAGTCTCTTTTTACATTCTAAATTTTCACTGTCTTATTAAAAAACAGCAAATAGAAAGAATAATATTTTTTAAAAAGTTATAATCTCAATGAAATTTTTTAGTAGGTATTTTAAATATCTTCATTGTGAGTTTTTAAAAAGCAGATTCTGAAACCCAAATAGGTTAAAAAAAAAGAAAGGAAAGAAAAATAGAACTAAAGGGGACTTCTTTAATACTGTAGAGTCATGGTTATTTACCCCAAATGGTAGCCCCCTTTTTTTTTTTTTTTTTTTTTTTTTTTTCGGTATGCGGGCCTCTCACTGTTGTGGCCTCTCCCGTTGCGGAGCACAGGCTCCGGACGCGCAGGCCCAGCGGCCATGGCTCACGGGCCCAGCCGCTCCGTG
>NC_041219.1:77352128-77361632 GCF_002837175.3 Physeter macrocephalus | reverse complement strand
GCACGAACCCGTGTCCCCTGCATCGGCAGGCGGACTCTCAACCACTGTGCCACCAGGGAAGCCCGGTAGCCCCTTTTAAAATACATTCATCCTAAATGGAAACTGGTAGATACCCCCTACCTTGTAGTTCATTTGAATTCAGATCAATATTGCTAATAAATTGTTTAAGTACTACTTGAAAAGCTGGCATAGCATTGAAATATTTTTTATGCATAAAGGAAGCCAGTTGGAATCACTCCAAAAGTAATCACATTTGGCAGGGAGGTGATAGTGGAACCAGCTGTAATCATTAACTAAAATATTTATTTTTAACTAATTGACTTGTGTATTACTTTCCAAACAATCATTGATTAGTTGTTTATAATTAATTTTTATAAAATTTCAGAAGCTCAGTAATCTGTTGAAAATTTCTGCCCTGCCAGGTGTCTCTCTCTCTCTCTCTCTCTTTTTAAAAGCAACAGCCGAACAAATTAATCACAAATTTTCTACTATGAATTCTGCTAATAGGAAGAAGTGGCTTCTAACAAAATGGAATATATAGCACTGGATCCCAGAAATTCAACTTAAGCAATTTTGTCATGTATTTTCATTGCTTAGCCTAACAAGATTAAAGAGCCTTCCTAACAGAAAATGGAGGGGGAAAATAAGCCCATGGAAGAATTTGCATTCATCAACTGGCACTTAATGAAATTGCGAGGCTCTATAAATTCAAACCATAATTTTCATCAAGAGAATTAAAAATAATTCAGAATTCTTTATGTGCCAAAAGATACTCATAGCTCTGCTTTTCACCTGAGGAATAACAGAAAGCTAATGTATTTCCTTGTCCTAGAAATAGGCCTGTGATAGTACATATGAAAATGAATACTCTGCAAACAGAAACATTAGACGCACTTGCTTGTTTTGTATGAGACTGACTGCTCAGAGCCAAAGGATTTTTATGCTTCTTTCACTTACAAAACTGTTTCCTTCTATAGAGATAATGGTAGGTTGGGTCTGTTCTATAACTTGCACTGTTCTTGGGAAAGGTCATGTAACACTGAGTGGGTTTGCACCCCTTCCACCTAATTCCACTGTTGCCTTCCCAGTCACCAACATACCACAAATCATACCATGTCTACTGACTATCACTTTCTTATTCAGTCCTGCTTTTGGAAGAAAGACAAATGTACCAATAGCACATTGTAGATCTGGAAATTGTCTTCTGATAAACTCAACTAACATGCTAGAGTTCAAATGGAATATTCAACTCAAGTCACTTTGGAGACACTGTAAAGATCATCCAACCTCCTTCCTCAGTGGGCAGACAAGCCAAACAAAATGGTGAATGACATCATCAGAGCTTATGCATATAGAGAGGAAACATATACCCAGGACAGCTACATAATACGCCGTGCAAAATAAAAATGTGGGCATCTGTGTTCAAAATGCAGGAAAAGTGCAGTTGAAAGTATTAACATGTAAAGGTGTTTTCTTTAAAAGAATTTTATTAGTGATAAAATGTAGTATGGGTAATTGTGGTACAAAAGCAACAAAATAACCAGAATATTATTTCTGGTGTTATTCTATTCAAACAAAAAATAGTAATACTTTATTAATGTGAAATCTTGATCGACTATAACAGTTTTCTTATGGCTTGATTTTCTGCAAATTCATTTATTAGGATATTATATTTTTAATAACTTTATTTTCTAAAATTTAGATATAATTGACTGGAATATTTTATTTTATTTATTTTTGTCTGAGTTGGGTGTTCGTTGCTGCGTGTGGGCTTTCTCTAGTTGCGGTGAGCGGGGGCTACTCCTAGTTGCAGTGCGCATGCTTCTCATTATGGTGGCTTCTCTTGTTGCAGAGCACGGGCTCTAGGTGTGCAGGCTTCAGTAGTTGTTGCACGCAGGCTCAGTAGTTGTGGTGCATGGCCTTTGTTGCTCTGTGGCATGTGGGATCTTCCCCGACCAGGGCTTGAACCTGTGTCCCCTACTTTGGTGGGCGGAGTCGTAACCACTGCACCACCAGGGAAGTCCCTGACTAGAATATTATATTAGTTTCAGGTTTACAACATGATGATTCAATATTTGTATATTTTGAAAAATGATCACCATAATGTCTAGTTAACATGCATCATCATACATAGTTACAATTATTTTCTTGTGATGAAAACAACTTCATTTTGAATTGATACAATTGAAAGTAGTGTCAGACACTCTTGGAAAATTCAAGATCACAATTAATTTTTAAAATTAAAGTATAATTGACCTACAAAACTATATTAGTTTCAGGTGTACAACACAGTGATTCCTTATTCCTGTAGATGATGCACCATATAAAATTATTACAATATTATTGACTACATCCCTGGTGCTGTACATTATATCCCTGTGACTTATTTATTTATTATTTTTTTCCCATTAAGCTTTCCCCCCCAGTCTTGTTGAGATATAGTTTACATACGGTACTATATAAGTTTAAGGTGTACAGCATAATGATTTGACTTAAATGCATCATGAAATGATTACCACAAGTTTAGTGAACATCCATCATCTCATATAGATATAAAATTAAATAAATAGAAAAAAATAGTTTCCCTTGTGATGAGAACTCCTAGAATTTACTCTCTTAACACCTGTCACATGTAACACACAGCAGTGTTAATTACATTTATCATGTTGTATGTCCTATCTCTAGTACTTATTTGTCTTATAACCGGATGTTTGTACGTTTTGACTCTCTTTCTCCAATTTCCCACCCACCCCCAACCTCTGATAACCACAGATCAGATCTCTTTTTCTATGAGTTTATTTGTTTGTGTGTTTGTTTGTTTTTTCACTCTGGCTTTTTTTTCACATCTTTATTGGAGTATAAATGCTTTACAATGTGATGTTAGTTTCTGCTGTACAACAAAGTGAATCAGCTATATGTATACATATATCTCCATATCCCCTCCCTCTTGAGCCTCCCTCCCACCTTCCCACCCTCCCTATTCCATTCCTCTAGGTTGTCACAAAGCATCGAGATGATCTCCTTGTGCTATGCAGCAGCTTACCACTAACCATCCATTTTACATTTGGTAGTGTACATATGTCAGTGCTACTCTCTCACTTCATCCCAGCTTCCCCTTCCCCCCCATGCCCTCAAGTCTGTTCTCTACGTCTGCATCTTTATTCCTGCCCTGCCACTAGGTTCATCAGTACCACTTTTTAAAATTCCACATAAATGCGCTAGCATACGGTATTTGTTTTTCTCTTTCTGACTTACTTCACTCTGTATGACAGATTCCATCCACATCACTACAAATAACTCAGTTTCATTCCTTTTCATGGCTGAGTAATATTCCATTGTATATATGTGCCACATCTTCTTTATCCATTCATCTGTCGATGGACACTTAGGTTGCTTCCATGTCCTGGCTATTGTAAATAGTGCTGCAATGAACATTGTGGTACATGACTCTTTTTGAATTATGGTTTTCTCAGGGTATATGCCCAGTAGTGGGACCATACTATTCTCCATAGTGGCTGTATCACTTTACATTCTACCAACAGTGCAGGAGGGTTCCCTTTTCTCCATACCCTCTCCAGCATTTATTGTTTCTAGATTTTTTGATGATGGCTATTCTGACAGGTGTGAGGTGATACCTTATTGTAGTTTTGATTTGCATTAAAACTCTGAAGTTAGATAGTGATAACCAAGCAATAACCAACCTACATTCACCACATGCCTTCACCATGTAACAAGCAATTACAATCTGCTGCTTGGGGAGGAACAAGGCATGGAAACAAATCATCTTCATGCAGGTGTGCAAGCAGGGTTTGTTTATAACTGAGAGCAGAACAGGAACACTGGGAGAAAAAACACCTCAGGCAAACCAGGCTTCACCCTAAGCACAAAGTAGGGGCACCCTTCATTGGCTGCATCTGAAGACCGTGGTGAGCTGAATGTAACTATGGTAACAACACATAGCAACAACATCCAGCTCAACTACTAACAACCACTAAAGCCTGACAGAGAAAGCAGTGTGCCTATTTTCAGTTTACAAGCAATATATGTTATTCAGTGAAAATTATGACACACCAAAAGGGAAAAAATGACAACTTACCAAGTGATAAAGCAGTTAAGAGAACCAGGTTCAGATTCAAATATGACTTAGCTGTTGGAATGATCAAAGAGGGACTTTAAAATAACTATGATTAGTTTGTTAAAAGCTTTAGTGGAAAAGGTGGACAACGTGCACTCACAAATGGAAAATTTTAGCAGAGTGATGAAAACAATAAAAAGAATCAAATAGAAATTCTAGAAAGTGATAATATATATTAATTCTTTCCACAGGCTTATCAGCAGACTGGAAACAGCAAAAAAAAGGATCAGTGAACCTGAAGATAGGTCAATATAAATTATCCAAAATCAATCACAGAGAGAAAAAAGGAGTGGGGAAAAAAAGAACATATCTAAGAGAAGTAGGACAATAGCAAATGATCTAAACACATGTATCCTTGGATTCCAGAACAAGAGATAGAAAATAGGACTGAAGAATTATTTAAAGAGATAACTTTCAAAAAGAATAAAAGACAAATAAACCACAGATCCAAGAAGTTCAGAGAGCCCAAGCAGTATAAATACCAAGAAAAATCCACTTAGACTCATCGTAGTCAAATTGCTAAAACCAAGAGATAAAGGGAAAATCTTGACGGTGGCAGAGATAAAGAAACTTTTTCTACAGAACCACAAGGATAGGAAGAAGAAGAGATTTCTTATCAGAAATTAGGCAAGCAGAAAACATCTTTAAAGAACTGAAAAAAAAAAGTCAGTCAAGTCAGAATTCTGTATTCAGCGAAAATACCTTTCAAAAATGAACTTTTGCTCAGTCATCCTCTTGCATTATCAGAAAAAAATTTCCAGTTCAACAAAGATAAAATGAACTTTTCCACACTGAGAAACATCCAGGGTCTATTTGCTCCACTAAAACTACAAATGGAATTCAAGGCAGTGCAGCAGGTTCAGTGTCTTCCATTTCTTCCAAGCTCAAACCTTTCACTGAATATTTTGAGGGGTAATGATGAGCCTATTGGATTTGAAGATATACTTAATGACCCGTCACAAAGTGAACTAATGGCAGGACCACATTTGATGGTTGAATATAAACTTGGTTTACTGTAATGTAACACGCTATTCATGGAAATAGAGGGGCTGCATCTTGTTTATAGTCATCTTTTACTATAATTTGATGTGCACAGCATTAAAAGTACTGACACATGAGAAAAAAAAATGAGGGTGAAAAAAAATGAGCATGAAGTAAGATTTTCTTCCAGAAAAACAAAAGCTGCTCTCAGCTTTTGAGATCTGCACAACAAGAAATGTTAAGGAAGTTCTTCAGGCTGAAGGAATCTGATACAAGATAGTTTTGTTTTTTATCTACACAAAGAAATAAAGAGAAAATATGGGTAAATATTAAAAATATTTTTCTTATTTTACCCTTTAAAAAAATTTTAACAGTCTGAAGTAAAAACATTTAAAAGGCTTTACAAAATATGTTGAAGTAAAAGGAATGAGAACAGTGGCATGAAGGACAAGAGGGAGGAAATGAACGAACACGATGGTAAGATTCTTACTCAGTATCAGTACTATACCATCATTTGAAAGTGAACTGTGGTAAGATAAAGATGTGTAATGTAAACCCTAGAACAACCAGATATTAGAGTGGCCTAGATGGTGGAGTAGGAAGACCCTGAGCTTATGTCCTCCCATGGGTACTCCAAAATTACAACTATTTACAGAGCAACCATTGATGAGAATGACCTGAGGACTAGCAGAAAAGATTTTCCACAATAAAGATATAAAGAAGGAACCACAACAAGATGGGGAGGAGGGGTGGAGATGCAGTATGGCCAAGACCCACACACCTGGGTAGGTGGCCTACAAACAGGAGGATAATCACAATTGCAGAGCTTCTCCTCAAGGAGTGAGGGGTCTGAGCCCAACATTAGGCTCCTCACCAGGGGGTCTTGCACTGGGAAAATGAGCCCCCAGAACATCTTGCTTTGAAGGCCAGTGGATCTTGTGTACGGGAGAGTCAGAGGGATGAAGAAAACAGAGACTCTGTTCTTAAAAGGCATGTGCCAATTCTCACACCCTCTGAGACCCAGTGCACAGGCAATAATTTGAAACGAGCCTGGGTCAGATCCACATACTGATTTTAGAGAGACTCAGAAAGAGGCAGGAGGTCTCTGGGACTCCCGTGGGTACATAGATGCTGGCAGCAGCCATTTGGGGAGCTCCTCCTATCATGAGGACACCAGTGCTGGCAAGTGCCATTCTGGAGTCCTCCCTCTAGAACCCCTCCAGGCCAAGGAGTTCAATCATGTGGGGGCCTAGCCCCACCCACGAGTGGGCAGCCACCAGCCCTGGACTCACCTCAGCCCCACATCAAGCCACCCCAGAACCAAGCACTGCCCACCAGCAGCTGGCAGCCTCCACATAAGCCAGGGCCTAGCAGCCAACTGGGCTGTGGACCAGCCCCACTTACCAGTTTTCTCACAGTAGTTGTCCTCACCACAGAAGAAGTGACTACACAGCCCACATAGTGGGCACCCCTAGATTGCATAGCTCTGATGAACAGAGGGGAGTACAATGTCTTCTACATAAGACCACTTCCCCAAGGTCAGAAAATGTAACCGACCTACAAAATACATAAAAATAAAGACAGAGAATTAGGCAAAATGAGGTGACAGAAAGATATGTTCCAAATGAAGGAACAAGACAACATCCCAGAAGCAGAACTAAATGAAGTAGAGATAAACAATTTACCCAGTAAAGAGTTCAAAGTAATAAAGATCATAAAGATGTTCAATAAACTCAGGAGAATGGATGAACACAGTGAGAAATTTAACAAAGAGTTACAAAATATAAAGTAGAAGCAAACAAAGCTAAAGAATACAATAACTAAAATTAAAAAAATACTAGAAGCATCAACAGTACACTAGATGATGCAGAGATGAGAATCAGTGAACTGGAAGACAGAGTAGTAGATATCACCCAAGCTGAACAAAAAAAAAGAAAAAAGAATTGTAAAAAATTAGGACAGTTTAAGAGACCTCTGGAACATCAAGTATACTAACATTTTCATATAGGGGTCCCAGAGGAGGAGAAAGAGAGGAAGGGGCAGAGAACTTATTTCAAGTGATAATAGCTGAAAACTTCCCCATGAAAGGAAACAGACATCCAGGTCCAGGAAGCACAGAGAGTCCCAAACAAGATCAACCAGAGGTCCATAAAAAACAAACTGTAATTAAAATGGCAAAAAGTAAATATAAGGAGAGAATACTAAAAGCATCAAGGGAAAAGCAAGAAGTAATGTACACGGGAACTTCCATAAGACTGTCAGTTGACTTTTCAGCAGAAATTTTGCAGGTCCAAAGGGAGCAGCATATTTAAAATAATGTAAGGAAAAACGTACTTTCAAAAATACTCTACTCAGCAAGTCTGTCATTCAGATTTGAAGGATAGATAAAGAGTTTTACAGACAAGTAAAAGCTAAAGGAGTTCAGCACCACTAAACCAGCTTACAACAAAGGTTAAAGGGACTTATCTAAATGGAAAGAAAGACCACAACTAGAAATCTGAAAATTATGAAAAGAAAAATCTCACTGGTAAAGGAAAATATACAGTAACAGTAGTAGATCAACCACTTATAAAGCTAGCAGGAAAGTTAATTAAAAGACAAAAGTAGTAAAATCACCTATATCCACAATACACAGTTAAGGGATACACAAAACAAAAAAATTGTAAAATATGATTTCAAAAACATTAAATGTGGTTCAATATCCACAAATGAGTCAATGTGATACACCACATTAACAAATTGAAGAATAAAAATCATATAATCACCTTGATAGATGCAGAAAAAGCTTTTGACTAACTTCAACATCCATTTATGATAAAAAACTCTCCACAAAATAGGTATGGAGAGAATATACATAAACATAGTAAAGGACATATATGACAAACCTACAGCCAACATCATAGTCAATGATGAAAAGCTGAAGTATTTCCTCTAAGATCAGGAACAAGACCAGGATACCCACTCTTGCCACTTTTATTCAACATAATATTGGATGTCATAGAAACAGCAATCAGACAAGAAATAGAAATAAAAAGCATCAAAATTGGAAAGGAAGAAGTAAAACTGTCACTGTTTGTGGGTGACATGATGCTATATATAAAATATCATAAAGATACTACCAAAAAACTATGAGAACTAATAATTGAATTTGGTAAACTTGCAGGATGCAAAATTAACAGAAAGAAATCTGTTGCATTTCTGTACACTAATAATGAACTATCAGGAAAAGAAATAAAGAAAACAATCCCATTTACAAAGGCATCAAAAAGAATAAAATACCTTAGAATAAATATAACCAGGGAGGTAAAAGACTTGTACTTGAAAAGTATAAGATGTTGATGAAAGAAATTAAAGACGACACAAACAAATGGAAAGATATACCATGCTCATGCATTGGAAGAATTAATATTGCTAAAATGACCATACTCTCCAAGGCAATCTAGAGATTCAATGCAATCCCTATCAAAATACCAGTGACATTTACCACAGAACTCGAACAAATAATTTTAAAATTTGTATGGAGTCATGAAAGACCCCAAATAGCCAAATAATCTTGAAAAAGAAGAATAAAGCTGGAGGTATTATGTTTCCTGATTCCAAACTCTACTACAAAGATACAGTAATCAAAAGAGTATGGTACTGGCACAAAAACAGACACCAGATCAGTGGAACAGAATAGAGAGCCCAGAAATGAACCCATGCTTATATGGGCAACTAACCTGCAACATAGGAGGCAAGAATATACAACGGGGGAAATCACAGTCTCTTCAATAAATGGAGTTGGGAAACAGCTACCTGCAAAAGAATCAAACTGTACTACTTTCTCACACGATATAGAAAAATAAACTCAAAATGTATTAAACACTTAGATGTAAGACGTGAAACCATAAGAATCCTAGAAGCAAACACAGGCAGTATGATCCTTGACATTGGTCTTAGCAATATTTTTTTCCCTTTTTTTTTAACATCTTTATTGGAGTATAATTGCTTTACAATGGGGTGTTAGTTTCTGCTTTATAACAAAGTGAATCAGCTATACATATACATATGTTCCCATATCTCTTCCCTCTTGCGTCTCCCTCCCTGCCATCCTCCCTATCCCACCCCTCTAGGTGGTCACAAACCACCAAGCTGATCTCCCTGTGCTATGCGGCTGTTTCCCACCAGCTATCTATTTTACGTTTGGTAGTGTATATATGTCCATGCCACTCTCTTACTATGTCACAGTTTACCCTTCCCCCTCCCCATATCCTCAAGTCCATTCTCTAGTAGGTCTGTGTCTTTATTCCCGTTTACCCCTAGGTTCTTCATGACCTTTTTTTTTCTTAGATTCCATATATAGGTGTTAGCATATGGTATTTGTTTTTCTCTTTCTGACTTACTTCACT
>NC_041219.1:77351155-77351456 GCF_002837175.3 Physeter macrocephalus | reverse complement strand
AAAAGCTTTTAAGTTTCATTAGGTCCAATTTGTTTATTTTTGCTTTTATTTCCATTTCTCGGAGATGGGTCAAAAAGAAGCTTGTTGTGATTTATGTCACATAGTGTTCTCTCTCTGTTTTCCTCTAAGAGTTTGATAGTGTCTGGCCTTACATTTGGGTCTTTAATCTATTTTGAGTTTATTTTTGTGTATTATGTTAGGGAGTGTTCCAATTTCATACTTTTACATGTACCTGTCCAGTTTTCCCAGCACCATTTATTGAAGAGGCTGTCTTTTCTCCACTGTATATTCTTACCTCCTT
>NC_041219.1:77343866-77349482 GCF_002837175.3 Physeter macrocephalus | reverse complement strand
GTTCTCCTTTCTCTAATTGCTTTAGGTGCAAGGTTAGGTTGTTTATTCGAGATGTTTCCTGTTTCTTAAGGTAGGATTGTATTGCTATATAATTCCCTCTTAGAACTGCTTTTGCTTCATCCCATAGGTTTTGGGTTGTCATGTCTCCATTGTCATTTGTTTCTAGGTATTTTTTGATTTCCTCTTTGATTTCTTCAGTGATCACTTCGTTAATAAGTAGTGTATTGTTTAGCCTCCATGTGTTTGTATATTTTACAGATCTTTTCCTGTAATTGATATCTAGTCACATAGCGTTGTGGTTGGAAAATATACTTGATATGATTTAAATTTTCTTAAATTACCAAGGCTTGATTTGTGACACAAGATATGATCCATTCTGGAGAATGTTCCATGAGCACTTGAGAAAAATGTCTATTCTGTTGTTCTTGGATGGAATGTCCTATAAATATGAATTAAGTTAATCTTGTTTAATGTATCATTTAAAGCTTGTGTTTCCTTGTTTATTTACATTTTGGATGATCTGTCCATTGGTGAAAGTGGGGTGTTAAAGTCCCCTACTATGATTGTGTTACTGTCGATTTCCCCTTTTATGGCTGTTAGCATTTGCCTTATGTATTGAGGTGCTCCTATGTTGGGTGCATAAATATTTACAATTGTTATATCTTCTTCTTGGATCGATCCCTGGATCATTATGTAGTGTCCTTCTTTGTCTCTTGTAATTGTCTTTATTTTAAAGTTTATTTTGTCTGGTATGAGAATTGCTACCCCAGCTTTCTTCTGATTTCCATTTGCATGAAATATCTTTTTCCATCCCCTCACTTTCAGTCTGTATGTGTCCCTAGGTCTGAAGTGGGTTTCTTGTAGACAGCATATGTATGGGTCTTGTTTCTTGTGTTTCTTGCCTAGAGAAGTTCCTTTAGCATTTGTTGTAAAGCTGCTTTGGTGGTGCTGAACTCTCTCAGCTTTTGCTTGTCTGTAAAGGTTTTAATTTCTCCATCAAATTTGAATGAGATCCTTGCTGTGTAGAGTAATCTTTGTTGTAGGTTTTTCTCCTTCATCACTTTATATATGTCCTGTCACTCCCTTCTGGCTTGCAGAGTTTCTGCTGAAAGATCAGCTATTAACCTTATGGGGATTCCTTTGTGTGTTGTTGTTTTTCCCTTGCTGCTTTTAATATGTTTTCTTTGTATTTAATTTTTGACAGTGTGATCAATATGTGTCTTGGCGTGTTTCTCCTTGGATTTATCCTGTATGGAGCTCTATGTGCTTCCTGGACTTGATTAACTATTTCCTTTCCCATATTAGGGAAGTTTTCAACTATAATCTCTTCAAATATTTTCTCAGTCCCTTTCTTTTTCTCTTCTTCTTCTGGGACCCGCCTCAGTTATTCTGCTGTTGATCCCTTCTAGAGAATTTTTAATTTCATTTATTCTGTTGTTCATCATTGTTTGTTTGCTCTTTAGGTCTTCTAGGTCCTTGTCAAACATTTCTTGTATTTTGTCTCTTCTATTTCCAATATTTTGAATCATCTTTACTATCATTATCTGAATCCTTTTTCAGGTAGACTGCCTATTTCCTCTTCATTTATTAGTTCTGGTGGGTTTTTTACCTTGCTCCTTCATCTGCTGTGTGTTTTTCTGTCTTCTCATTTTGCTTAACTTACTGTGATTGAGGTCTCCTTTTCGCAGACTGCAGGTTTGTAGCTCCCATTGTTTTTGGTTTCTGTCCCCAGGGGCTAAGGTTGGTTCAGTGGGTTGTGTATGCTTCATGGTGGAGGGGACTAGTGCCTGTGTTCTGCTGGATGAGGCTGGATCTTGTCTTTCTGGTGGGCAGGTCCACATCTGGTGGTGTGTTTTGGGGTGTCTAGTAAAATAAAAGAAAGTCATTAGAATAAAAAATAATTATTAAGAAAAAATTTTTAAAAGAAAAAAACAACTGATGGACAGAACCGTAGGACAAATGGTGAAAGCAAAGCTATACAGACAAAATTTCACACAGAAGCATACACATACACACTCACAAAAAGAGGAAAAGGGGAAAAAATAATATATCTTGCTCTCAAAGTCCACCTCCTCAATTGGGATGATCCGTTTTCTATTCAGGTTTTCCACTGGTGCAGGGTACATCAAGTTGATTGTGGAGATTTCATCCGCTGCTCCTGAGGCTGCTGGGAGAGATTTCCCTTTCCCTTCTTTGTCCACAGGTAGGTAGCCTGAGGGCGTCTGTTCTTCGTTCAGACAGGACGGGGTTAAAGGAGCAGCTGATTCGGGGGCTCTGGCTCACTCAGGCCGGGGAGAGGGAGGGGTACGGATGCGGGGCGAGCCTGTGGCGGCAGAGGCTGGCGTGACGTTGCAGCAGCCTGCGGCGCCGTGTGTTCTCCCAGGGAAGTTGTCCTTGGATCCCGGGATCCTGGCAGTGGCGGGCTGCACAGCCTCCTGGGAGGGGAGGTGTGGAGAGTGACCTGTGCTCACACACAGGCTTCTTGGTGGCGGCAGCAGCAGCCCTAGCGTCCCAAGCCCGTCTCTGTTGTCCGTGCCTACAGCCGCAGCTCACGCCCGTCTCTGGAACTCCTTTAAGCGGCGCGCTTAAACCCCTCTCCTCGCGCACCAGGAAACAAGAGGCAAGAAAAAGTCTCTTGCCTCTTCGGCAGGTCTAGACTTCTCCCGGACTCCCTCCTGGCTAGCCGTGGTGCACTAACCCCTTCAGGCTGTGTTCACACCACCAGTCCTCTCCCTGCAATTCGACCTAAGCCGGAGCCTCAGCTCCCAGCCCCCGCCCACCCCGGCCAGCGTGCAGGGAAGCCTCTCGGGCTGGTGAGTGCTGGTCGGCACCGATTCTCTGTGCGGGAATCTCTCCGCTCTGCCCTCCGCACCCTGTTACTGCGCTCTCCTCCATGGCTCCGAAGATTCCCCCTCCACCACCCGCAGTCTCCGCCCGTGAAGGGGCTTCTAGTGTGTGGAAACCTTTCCTCCTTCACAGCTCCCTCCCACTGGTGCAGGTCCCATCCCTATTCTTTTGTCTCTGTTTTTTCTTTTTCCTTTTGCCCTACCCATGTACGTGGGGAGTTTCTTGCCTTTTGGGAGGTGCGAGGTCTTCTGCCAGCGTTCAGTAGGTGTTCTGTAGGAGTTGTTACACATGTAGATGTATTTCTGATGTATTTGTGGGGAGGAAGGTGATCTCCGCGTCTTACTCTTCCGCCATCTTCTCAAATCTCTCTGCAATATTTTTTTGAATGTTCCTCTGGCAAGCGAAACAAAACAAAAAATAAACAAATTGGAATACATCAGACCAAAAAAATTTTTACACAGTGAAGGAAACTATGAACAAAACCAAAAGGCTGCCTATTTAATGGGAGATGAAATTTTCAAATGATATATCTGATAACGAATTAATATCCCAAATATATAAAAAACTCATACAGCTAAACTTCAAAAAACAAACAAACCAATTAAAAAATGGTCAGAGGACCTGAATAGACATTTTTCCAAAGAAGACATACTGATGGCCAACAGGCACATGAAAAGATGTTCAGTGTCACTAATCATCAGGGAAATGAAAATCAAAACCACACTGAGATATCACCTCACACCTGTCAGAATAGCTATTATCAAAAAAACAACAAATAACAAGGGTAGGCGAGGATGTGGAGAAAAGTAAATCCTCACACACTGTTGGTGGGAATGTAAATTGTTGCAGCCACTATGGAAAACAATATGGAGGTTCTCAAAAAAATAAAAATAGAACTACCATAAGATACAGCCATTCTACTTCTGGGTATTTTTCTGAAGAAAACAAGAACACTAATTTGAAAATATATATGCTCCCCTATGTTCATTGCAGCATAATTTTCAATAGACAAGATATGAAAGCAGCCTAAGTGCCCATCAAATAGATGAATGGATAAAGAAGTGGTATATATATGCAATGGAATATTACTCAACCATATAAAAGAATGAAATCTTGCTATTTAGGAGAGCATGGATTGACCTAGAGGGTATTTTGCTAAATGAAATAAGTCTGGCAGAGAAAAACAAGTACTGTGTGATTTCACTTATATGTGGAATCTAAAAAAAAAAAACCAATATAACAAAACAGAAACAGAGTCATAGATACAGAGAATAAACAGGTAGTTGCCAGAGGGGAGGGAGAGGGGGTATGAGTGAAATAGGTGAGGGAGATTAACAGGTACAAACTTCCAGTTACAAAATAAATGAGTCACAGAGATGAAATGTACATCATGTAGAATATAGTCATTAATAATGTAATATATTTGTATAGTGACAGATGGTAACTAGGCTTTTATCATGGTGATCATTTTGTAATGTATAGAAATATTGAATCACTACGTTGTACACCCTGAACTAACAACCTGTTGTAGCTCAGTTATACCTTAAAAAAAACAACCAACCAAACTCATAGAAAAAGAGATTAGATTTGTGGTTACCACAGGCAGAGGGTGGAGGGAGGGGGAATTTGATGAAGGCGGTCAAAAGGTATAGACTGCCAGTTATGAGATAAATCAATACTAGGGATGTAATCTATAATGATAAATATAATTAATAGTGCTGTATGTTATTTATGAAAGTTGTTAAGGGAGTGACAACCCTCATTACAAGGAAAAAATAATTTTTTTCTTTTTCTTTTTTATCTATATGAGATGATGCATGTTCACCAAACTTGTTATGGTAATCATTTCATGATGTATGTAAATCACATAATTATATCTTGATAAAATTTGAAGGAACCCCCTTCCAGAATAACCAAATAAATAAAAGTGTAACTAATAAGCAAATTGGGAAAATAAAACAGAATCATAAAAAATAATCCAACAAATCCAAAGGAGGCCAGAAAAGGAAGAGAAAAAAAAAAAAAAAAGAAGAAATGGGACAAATAGAAAACAACTAGCAAGATGGCAGATTTAAATGCAGACATATTTATAATTACATTAATGCTCTGAACACTTCAATGTCAGATTTGGTGAAAAAAGCAAGACCCAAAATACATGGGTCTTGCACAGTAAAGGAAACCCACTTCAAATATAAAGACTTACATAAATCAAGAGTAAAAGCATGGAAAATTTTCCATGCAAATACTAATGAAAAGATAGTGTAGTAGTTGTATTAGTATCAGACTAATTGGACTTCGAAACAAGAAATATTACTGTTACAACCCTCAGAATGGGAGAAAATATTTTCAAATGAAGCAACTGACAAAGGATTAATCTCCAAAATTTACAAGCAGCTCATGCAGCTCAATATCAAAAAAACAACCCAATCCAAAAATGGGCAGAAGACATAAATAGACATTTCTCCAAAGAAGATATACAGATTGACAACAAACAAATGAAAGAATGCTCAACATCACTGATCATTAGAGAAATGCATATCAAAACTACAATTAGGTATCACCTCACACCAGTCAGAATGGCCATCAGCAAAAAATCTACAAACAATAGGGACTTCCCTGGTGGCGCAGTGGTTGAGAGTCCGCCTGCCGATGCAGGGGACGTGGGTTCGTGCCCCAGTCTGGGAGGATCCCACATGCTGCGGAGCGGCTGGGCCCGTAAGCCATGGCCGCTGAGCCTGCGCGTCTGGAGCCTGTGCTCTGCAAAGGGAG
>NC_041219.1:77338084-77341118 GCF_002837175.3 Physeter macrocephalus | reverse complement strand
ACAGGCTTCTTGGTGGCGGCAGCAGCAGCCCTAGCGTCCCAAGCCCGTCTCTGTTGTCCGTGCCTACAGCCGCAGCTCACGCCCGTCTCTGGAGCTCCTTTAAGCGGCGCGCTTGAACCCCTCTCCTCGCGCACCAGGAAACAAGAGGCAAGAAAAAGTCTCTTGCCTCTTCGGCAGGTCCAGACTTCTCCCGGACTCCCTCCTGGCTAGCCGTGGTGCACTAACCCCTTCAGGCTGTGTTCACACCACCAGTCCTCTCCCTGCAATTCGACCTAAGCCGGAGCCTCAGCTCCCAGCCCCCGCCCACCCCGGCCAGCGTGCAGGGAAGCCTCTCGGGCTGGTGAGTGCTGGTCGGCACCGATTCTCTGTGCGGGAATCTCTCCGCTCTGCCCTCCGCACCCTGTTACTGCGCTCTCCTCCATGGCTCCGAAGATTCCCCCTCCACCACCCGCAGTCTCCGCCCGTGAAGGGGCTTCTAGTGTGTGGAAACCTTTCCTCCTTCACAGCTCCCTCCCACTGGTGCAGGTCCCATCCCTATTCTTTTGTCTCTGTTTTTTCTTTTTCCTTTTGCCCTACCCATGTACGTGGGGAGTTTCTTGCCTTTTGGGAGGTGCGAGGTCTTCTGCCAGCGTTCAGTAGGTGTTCTGTAGGAGTTGTTACACATGTAGATGTATTTCTGATGTATTTGTGGGGAGGAAGGTGATCTCCGCGTCTTACTCTTCCGCCATCTTCTCAAATCTCTCTGCAATATTTTTTTGAATGTTCCTCTGGCAAGCGAAACAAAACAAAAAATAAACAAATTGGAATACATCAGACCAAAAAAATTTTTACACAGTGAAGGAAACTATGAACAAAACCAAAAGGCTGCCTATTTAATGGGAGATGAAATTTTCAAATGATATATCTGATAACGAATTAATATCCCAAATATATAAAAAACTCAT
Organism: Physeter macrocephalus; assembly: GCF_002837175.3. Classification (NCBI taxonomy): domain Eukaryota; kingdom Metazoa; phylum Chordata; class Mammalia; order Artiodactyla; family Physeteridae; genus Physeter; species Physeter macrocephalus. The sequence goes on along the minus strand of NC_041219.1, from coordinate 77,340,174 downwards.
ACAGCTAAACTTCAAAAAACAAACAAACCAATTAAAAAATGGTCAGAGGACCTGAATAGACATTTTTCCAAAGAAGACATACTGATGGCCAACAGGCACATGAAAAGATGTTCAGTGTCACTAATCATCAGGGAAATGAAAATCAAAACCACACTGAGATATCACCTCACACCTGTCAGAATAGCTATTATCAAAAAAACAACAAATAACAAGGGTAGGCGAGGATGTGGAGAAAAGTAAATCCTCACACACTGTTGGTGGGAATGTAAATTGTTGCAGCCACTATGGAAAACAATATGGAGGTTCTCAAAAAAATAAAAATAGAACTACCATAAGATACAGCCATTCTACTTCTGGGTATTTTTCTGAAGAAAACAAGAACACTAATTTGAAAATATATATGCTCCCCTATGTTCATTGCAGCATAATTTTCAATAGACAAGATATGAAAGCAGCCTAAGTGCCCATCAAATAGATGAATGGATAAAGAAGTGGTATATATATGCAATGGAATATTACTCAACCATATAAAAGAATGAAATCTTGCTATTTAGGAGAGCATGGATTGACCTAGAGGGTATTTTGCTAAATGAAATAAGTCTGGCAGAGAAAAACAAGTACTGTGTGATTTCACTTATATGTGGAATCTAAAAAAAAAAAACCAATATAACAAAACAGAAACAGAGTCATAGATACAGAGAATAAACAGGTAGTTGCCAGAGGGGAGGGAGAGGGGGTATGAGTGAAATAGGTGAGGGAGATTAACAGGTACAAACTTCCAGTTACAAAATAAATGAGTCACAGAGATGAAATGTACATCATGTAGAATATAGTCATTAATAATGTAATATATTTGTATAGTGACAGATGGTAACTAGGCTTTTATCATGGTGATCATTTTGTAATGTATAGAAATATTGAATCACTACGTTGTACACCCTGAACTAACAACCTGTTGTAGCTCAGTTATACCTTAAAAAAAACAACCAACCAAACTCATAGAAAAAGAGATTAGATTTGTGGTTACCACAGGCAGAGGGTGGAGGGAGGGGGAATTTGATGAAGGCGGTCAAAAGGTATAGACTGCCAGTTATGAGATAAATCAATACTAGGGATGTAATCTATAATGATAAATATAATTAATAGTGCTGTATGTTATTTATGAAAGTTGTTAAGGGAGTGACAACCCTCATTACAAGGAAAAAATAATTTTTTTCTTTTTCTTTTTTATCTATATGAGATGATGCATGTTCACCAAACTTGTTATGGTAATCATTTCATGATGTATGTAAATCACATAATTATATCTTGATAAAATTTGAAGGAACCCCCTTCCAGAATAACCAAATAAATAAAAGTGTAACTAATAAGCAAATTGGGAAAATAAAACAGAATCATAAAAAATAATCCAACAAATCCAAAGGAGGCCAGAAAAGGAAGAGAAAAAAAAAAAAAAAAGAAGAAATGGGACAAATAGAAAACAACTAGCAAGATGGCAGATTTAAATGCAGACATATTTATAATTACATTAATGCTCTGAACACTTCAATGTCAGATTTGGTGAAAAAAGCAAGACCCAAAATACATGGGTCTTGCACAGTAAAGGAAACCCACTTCAAATATAAAGACTTACATAAATCAAGAGTAAAAGCATGGAAAATTTTCCATGCAAATACTAATGAAAAGATAGTGTAGTAGTTGTATTAGTATCAGACTAATTGGACTTCGAAACAAGAAATATTACTGTTACAACCCTCAGAATGGGAGAAAATATTTTCAAATGAAGCAACTGACAAAGGATTAATCTCCAAAATTTACAAGCAGCTCATGCAGCTCAATATCAAAAAAACAACCCAATCCAAAAATGGGCAGAAGACATAAATAGACATTTCTCCAAAGAAGATATACAGATTGACAACAAACAAATGAAAGAATGCGCAACATCACTGATCATTAGAGAAATGCATATCAAAACTACAATTAGGTATCACCTCACACCAGTCAGAATGGCCATCAGCAAAAAATCTACAAACAATAGGGACTTCCCTGGTGGCGCAGTGGTTGAGAGTCCGCCTGCCGATGCAGGGGAC
>NC_041219.1:77328298-77337453 GCF_002837175.3 Physeter macrocephalus | reverse complement strand
ACTTGAGGACATGGGGAGGAGGAAGGGTAAGCTGGGACGAAGTGAGAGAGTGGCATGGACATATATACACTACCAAATGTAAAATAGATAGCTGGTGGGAAGCAGACGCATAGCATAGGGAGATCAGCTCCGTGCTCTGTGACCACCTAGAGGGGTGGGATAGGGAGGGAGGGAGGGAGGGAGGGAGACACAAGATATGGGGATATATGTATATGTATAGCTGATTCACTTTGTTATAAAGCAGAAACTAACACACCATTGTAAAGCAGTTATACTCCAATAAGGATGTTAAAAAAATAAAAAATAAAATAAAATTTAAAAAGAAGGAAATATTACTGTTGGTAAAAGGGGGCATTCCATAATGATGAATGGTTAATTTGCAGGAGGACATAATTGTTTTAAATATGTATGCACCTAATTACATAGTTCAAATACACAAGTAATAAATGATGGTACAATAATTTTGTTGGTTGGTTTGGTTTACGCCAGTTACCAAATGCTGTGACAAAGTTGCTGCTCTGTCAGCACCCACCACCACCGTCCTGCTTCGCCAAGCTCAGGGACAGTGGTCTCTAAGTAGTCAACATCAGGTCTACACCTAAAGACCAGAATAATTCTACCTCCCATGAGCACATCTCCTAGCACATGTTTAAAGGGAAAATTCATATTAGATTGAATGAAGAAAGTGAAAGAAACTAGAAGTGTCACAAAGAGAAGTTGGAAAAATAAAACCTTCAAGAAATCTGAAGTTAGATTGTGCATAAGGTGTCTGAAGCACATTGTTTGTGTTCTGAGTTAAAAACATTCACTTACTAATTAGGCTTAAACTTTTATCAGGAGACATTAATCTGTTAATCAAACATGATTCCACAAACATCACTGTAACTGGTAGCTACATTTTCTGTGTTGACTCATTATTTAATTTCACACCTTGTTCGTTCAGTAATTTCAGTTTCGACATAGAGCAACTCAGTGAAGTCAGGAGCTACTCATCTGAATCCAGTCAATAAGGAAAGGTGTTTGAAATGGGAAAGGGGTGAACAATTTTGATCTGAAGAGAACATTGTTATTTATTAATAATACATAATTTGACCACAGATTTTTTGTTTTGTCACCTGAAAACCTCACTTCACTAACTGTAAATGGAAAGTAAACTTTTAAAATTGTATAAAAAATAAAATTTAAAAAATGAGTTTGGTTTTCCATTCTAACAGTGCTGGTCAAAACATTTATATGCCCCCTTAAATCCCCTGAATTTTAAATATTTGCAGTTTCACTCTAGTGGCAAACATGAAACTGTTCTCTAAACCCAGCCCTGTGTAAGTAACTTGATTTACAAGATTTTGTGCAAGGTAATTACAAGAAAATTTTTAAGATTCATTGTGTGAAAATCTAACCACCACCACCACTCATAAACACACACACACACTTCTTCTCATACTTTAGATTCTCTTACAATTTTTGGTTAAATCGGTATTTAGTATTAAATTATTATGACCATGTAAGTATTGTTTACAGCAGAGTCACACACTGAAGTAACTATGAATACATTTCCTTCTTGAGCCAATCTGAGAATCAACTTCATAGCCATCAGATTAACAAAAGTTAAAAACTCTGATGCAGTTGAATTTTGGTGAGGATGTGAAGAGAGGGGCCTTACTGCTGATGTGCATGTGAATTGCCCCATCCATTCTGAAGAGCAATTTCTCTGGATATGGAACAGTGGGCAGGGGTTTTCCACATATTTCAGAAACTCCACTTCTAGGGGCATACCCAACAGATACTCTCATCTATATGCCATTGACACTAGGCACTATTGTACCATAGTTTGTAATAGGAAAACTGAGGAAATTCCACAAGTAATCATAGGAAAATGGATAGACAAATTGTGAAGCTGGACCATTACACAGCAGTTAATATTGATGAACTTTGACTATGTGTATCTAAATGGGTGACCTTCAAAAACCTAATGTTCAGTAGGACAACAGGGACGTTAACACAATGATAAACACAGTGATAACTGTAAGGGAGGAAGAAGTTTTCCTCTACCCTTCTAGTTTCTTCTAGTTGTGAAACTGCACAGCTCTTCTCAGGACTTAATGAAGCTCAAGCTCTTTAGGTCTTGGCACAGAAAGAATTCAGTGAGGGAAAGAGTGATAGGTAAAGAGTGGATTTATTAGTATAGGATGCCTCTGAAGGACACAAGAGGGCAGGCAAGAGAGCTCTGCCCTGAGAACTAAGCGGGCTATGTTTTTATAATTAAAGGAAAAGTGGGGAAGAGGAGAAGACCACCTTCTTCCTCTTTGAGTAGGCGTCAAGCTTACATCATTAGCTTCTCCTTTGTGTCAGGTGGGGACGTTTTTGACCCTTTGTGGTCAAACTCGGACTGTCATGGAGCTATTCAAATCAGTAGAAGGGTGATAACGTATACTAAAATATGTTAAAATATGTTAAGTCATCTCAAGTTTCGCTATAATGAGGGTCTTCTACTTTGGAATGTCACCTTTCCCCTATATTTCTGTTCTCAGTCCATGCAGAGGTGAACTTCCGAAGGATCATTATCTTACTGACCTTGACTAGCAGGATGCAGGCCTCATTTTTTCACTTAATGGCCTGGGGCAGATCTTGTGCTTTTATTGCATGGTTTCATTGTTAAGCAGGCCTGTTTTGTGTCACAGTATTCTGATTACTTTCCTGAGTGACTATTAACTTACAATGGTCTCCCAAAGTTTCCTGTCTATCTATAATTCCCTAGTGGGATTTCCAAAACTAGCTGTGCAACTGTCCTAGTCTATCCCTATCAGTTGGTCTGAGAACTAAATGGACATGAGGTAGATAAACAGAAGAAGATCACACAAAAGTTTAATAACATGTATACCTGTGAGAGACTCGGGAGAACAGAGTAACTTGCCAAAATAGCCAAAGCCCTCACCTTAAATACCATCTTCAGCTAAAGAGAAAAGAGGATGCTAGGGGTAGTGGTTTGGGACTTCAAAGGGGAAGAAGCCAAGTCACACGGGGATAGAAAAGCAAATGTTTGCTGGGCCGCGCAGAGACAATGGGACACAGAATGGACTCTGATCTCCAGGCCCTGCTGAGTTTCCCATACACACCTAGCGTGTGTTCTCTGGAGACAGCTGTATTCTGTTAACAGGCACTTTATCCATATTCTTTTAGACGGCTAAGGGAGAGGTAACAAGAAAAACTTCCCGAGTCTTCTGTTTCTTAAAAGTAATCAGTCTAAATTAATCTTCATGTCAAAGAGACAGCTTTTTGGGTGGAAAATTTTTCTCCCCTATATAACCTTTACTCAAAGTTTGAAAATAAATCAAATGATGCCATTTGTTCATTATAGTTATAAACTTATAAAGTAATAGTAATAAAATATGCATAGGAATGATAAACAGCAAATTCAGGATCATGGTTACTTCCAGGGAGGGAGGATACAAGTGGTACAAGAGATTTAAAATGTTTCTAAAAGTTTTAGAAAAATGAGGTGGATATATTACAGTGTCTAAAAATAGAACTTGATAGAGCTAGGTGGTGGAAACACAGATGTTCATTGTTTTTCTTTGTACTTTATGTTAGGCATTATATCATAATTTTTTTAAAAGAAAAGAAAATGCACTTCCATAAAATATGGCCCTCCTGAAAGAAGATGTCTGGTAAAGAAATCCCTCTCTGCCCTTGCAGCCTGAATTTGATTTAGAATCTGCCGATTCTAGGCAAAGTGCCTAGTCGCTAGACAGTTTCTGAGGCCTTCAGTTTTATGGCTCAGGCACTTTGCCTAGAATCGGCTGATAAACTTGGGGGAAGTGGATCTTAAGATAGGGTGTAAAATTGCGTGTGTATATGTGCGTCATCGTAGGAAGAAGATCTGTTGCTTACATTAGATTCTCAAAGGGTCTGCTGTGTAACAAATCACCCCCATATCTAGGGCAATAAAATACCAAATACTTTCTTAGGCCTGCCACGCTCAGCAGGAATTCAGGCAGGGCGCCATGGGAATGGCTTGTATCTGTCCCATGGTGACTGGAACTTTGGCTCGAGTGGCTTGAATAGTTGTATGTACAATATACGCTTGGGGCCTTGGTTCTGGCAGTTGACTTGTTTCCTCAAATTTTCTTCTGGTTGAATCTGGTGGGCCTGGAATGGCCAAAAATTTCTTTGCTCTTTCTTGGTGGCTGGGCTCTGACGGCTCTAACAGAAGCAGGCTGGGTTTCTCTCTCTCGGCACAGCCTTTTCACACAGGTAGCTTGAACTTCCTCACAGCATGGCACTCTTAGGGTGGTGGGACTTCTCACCTGGTGGTTGGCTTCTCTCAGAAAGAGCATTCCAGGACGCGGGAAGTGCAAGCTGCCAGTCTCTTAACATCTGGATGTGAAAAGGAACATAGTAAAACCTCTCCTCTGTCAAAGGTGTTCTGTTGGTCGAAGCAGTCAGAGAGCCTCTCCGGATTCACAGGGAGGGACCTGATTAGCATTAACTCTTTCATTGTACAAATGGGAGCCCAGGCCTTGACAGCCGATGCGCCGGGAGGTGTCCCGACTCTTGTCCTGTGTACCTTCCATGGGCGGCAGTGGTGGACACAGGTTAGTGACATCATCTCTAGAGTCACACAAACTTGGGTCCAAACGCTGGCTACGCCCCTCATTCGCTGTTTCACTTTGGGCTGCTTATTCTTTGAGCCTCAGTTTCTTCCTCTGTGAAATGAAATTCGTAACAAGTCCTTATCTTGTGGGGTTGTTGGAAAGGTTGGGTGGTAGATGTTCAGTACTCAAGAAACACTAACTGTTATTGGCCAGGCTCCCGGTTATGTACGTGGCATTCTGAACTTTCCCTTTGTAGCATTTGTCACAACTGTAATCAGTTTTACGGTACATACTGGGTGGTATCTGCATTCCCCATATGACTAGAAGCTCTCTGAGGGCAGGAATCATCTGTCTTGTGTTTGGCTTTATTCCTAATGCCCAGCAGAGCAGCAAACACACAGGGTACATACTGAATGAATGAATGCTTCCATGTATGCAGAGTTGCTGGGTGTTAAATGGTTTGAAAAGCACAGAATTTGAAATTAGGTGTTGTGGGCCTTCTAAGCTATGTATCAGCAGCATTATTCTTTCCATAGAACTTCTGCTAGTTTATTATGAAGAAGGTCAAGAAGGATTACTCAGAGAACAAAAGAGACAATTATCCCCTTGCAGAAAGGCCTGGTTCCATAGCGACAGGTGAATGGAGAGAAAGAGGTGCAGGTAACAGTGGGCTGGAGAGACCAGAGGAGACAAGACTTCGACGGGGACATTTAAATAGCTCTGGACGGGACCAAATGAGAGAGAGAGCACATCCGCAGTCAGCTGTCGTATCCTTCTGCTGTCAGCAAGGCAAAGCAGAGAGAGAAGTTAGGATGCAGAGGCAAGGTGAATACAAGGAAAAAATAGGAAGCAAGAGGGGTTTATAGGTCACTCTCTAAAAAACAAGACAGGCAATTCAATTACTCCCATTGGTTGAGAGGAAAGAGAGGAAAGGCATTCTCATACAAGCCAAGGGGAGGCCCTCTGGCTCACAGCTTTCAGGCACCGTTGACGCTTTGCAGTCAGATGCACGCCAGGCACGAGCCTGGGTCAATGTGATAACTGGCTCCCGCCTCTGCTTCCCTCTCTGGGATTGACAGAGTGCCGGGCTGCTGAACACTCTCCAAGGATCACAAGCCCAGGCAGCGAGGTGATCGGAATGTAATGACTCATCCCAGCTTGTGGCCCCTCAGTAGCGCTCTATCATCTTCACGTCAAGGAGATTAAAGATGTAGGAACTTCAAACAAACAAACAAATCAAAAAACCAAGTTTCTTTCTCCAGATAAAATTCTTCAACTGACAAGGCAGGAAAATAAATCAATTACAAAAAAAAAAAAAAAAAAAAAAAAATTAAAAGTTAAGGCCTTATAATTATTGGTATTAAATACTTCAAAGTCTACGCATCAAATGACTGCTTTATGGATTTAATAGAGGAAGAAAATTGCAGTATGTGCTTAAACTTGGAATATGCCTCAGCCATTCTTTTCATTAATAATGTACAGGCAAAAACGCATATGCTTAAATTTTTTAAATGAAAATATTTTTTTTTTAAAAGTTAAGGCCTTATAATTATTGGTATTAAATACTTCAAAGTCTACGCATCAAATGACTGCTTTATGGATTTAATAGAGGAAGAAAATTGCAGTATGTGCTTAAACTTGGAATATGCCTCAGCCATTCTTTTCATTAATAATGTACAGGCAAAAACGCATATGCTTAAATTTTTTAAATGAAAATAGGCTACTAAATAAAGTTCTTATTTGAATATAACATGTGACTACAAAGTATCAACTGCTCTCGCTCTGTGGTTTGTGGACTTCTAACAGGCCTAATGACCAGGGGCTTTCTTGTTAATAACAATGTGCCTGGTTTGGCCTTCTAGTCACACAAGGGGAAGCTGCCCAGGGCTCTGGGCAAGGGAGGAGGAGGGTTGAAGGTTGTAAAGAAAATACAGGTCAGAGAGTGCAACTGGAAAGGGTTCAAGGGTCTGGGAATGAGGAAAACGAGCTTAGGGCAAAGGATGTGTGGCTTCTCCTTGGTAGAAAATGTGTCTCTGTGGTTTTGGCAGGTGACAAACACCAGAGCTTTCTTTCTGTGCTCATTTGCCTGAGGCCAAATCAAACAGGATACAGGAGAGATCTCTGAAAGACATGGTTACACCTACTCCTCAAGCCGAATTACCACAAAAGCAGGCCCTTGGGGAGCCAGCATCACCAGTCTGGGCAGTCCTGGGTTGTCATCCTTGCCTTCCCATGATCCCAGCTCATTGACCCTCAGTGGGACAAGCCCCAAATTTCTCTTGCCTGCCACCTCTTTGTATAATTGACAAATAAAAATTTATATAATTAAGGTGCAATAACTTGATGTTTTGATATACATATACATTGTGAATTGATCACCACAGTCAAGCTAATTAACACACATTTTGATAATATTTTATTACAAATAGTTGCAATGATCATTATAAATGTGGTGTTCTACCATTATTTCTATAATAAGTAATGTGAGCAGCTGTTATTTATGTGTAAGGACACAACTCTGAAACCAAACTTTCTTATTTAATCTTTTTGCAAATGTTTGGATCTGTTTAATTGAAGACTATTCAGAGATTCATGGTAAGCTATAAACAACTTTTGCAGATGGCGGAAGAGTAAGACGCGGAGATCACCTTCCTCCCCACAAATACATCAGAAATACATCTACACGTGGAACTGCTCCTACAGAACACCCACTGAACGCTGGCAGAAGACCTCAGATGCGGGTGGCAGAGGGGGAAGCTTCAGAGCCACGGAGGAGAGCGCAGCAACAGGGTGCGGAGGGCAAAGCGGAGAGATTCCCGCACAAAGAATCTGTGCCGACCAGCACTCACCAGCCCGAGAGGCTTCTCTGCTCACCAGCCCGGGCGGGCGGGGGCTGGGAGCTGAGGCTCGGGCTTCGGTCGGATCCCAGGGAGAGGACTGGGGTTGGCGGCGTGAACACAGCCTGAAGGGGTTAGTGCGCCACGGCTGGCCGGGAGGGAGTCCGGGAAAAGGTCTGGAGCTGCCGAAGAGGCAAGAGACTTTTTCTTCCCGCTTTGCTTCCTGGGGCGCAAGGAGAGGGGATTAAGCGCGCCGCTTAGAGGAGCTCCAGAGACGGGCGCGAGCCGCAGCTATCAGCGCGGACCCCAGAGACAGGCATGAGACGCTAAGGCTGCTGCTGCCGCCACCAAGAGGCCTGTGTGCGAGCACAGGTCACTCTCCACACCGCCCCTCCCGGGAGCCCGTGCAGCCCGCCACTGCCAGGGTCCCGGGATCCAGGGACAACTTCCCCGGGAGAACACACGGCGCGCCTCAGGCTGGTGCAACGTCACACCGCCCTCTGCCGCCGCAGGTTCACCCCGCATCCGTACCCCTCCCTCCCCCCGGCCTGAGGGAGCCAGAGCCCCCTAAACAGCTGCTCCTTTAACCCCGTCCTGTCTGAGCGAAGAGCAGACGCCCTTGGGCAACCTACGAGCAGAAGCAGAGCCAAGTACAAAGCTGAACCCCAGAAGATGTGCGAACAAAGAGGAGAGGGAGAGGTCTCTCCCAGCAGCCTCAGAAGCAGCGGATTAAAGCTCCACAATCAACTTGAAGTGCCCTGCATCTGTGGAAAACCTGAACAGACAGCGAATCATCCCAAGATGAGGAGGTGGATTTTGGGAGCAAGATATATTATTTTTTTCCCCTTTTTCTCTTTATGTGAGTATGTATGTATGTGCTTCTGTGTGAGATTTTGTCTGTATAGCTTTGCTTTAATCATTTGTCCTAGGGTTCGGACCGTCCCTTTTTTTTTTTACTTTTTAAAATTTTTCTTCTTAATAATTATTTTTTATTTTAATAACTTTATTTTATCCTGCTTTATCTTCTTTCTTCCTTCCTTTCTTCCTTCCTTTCTTCCTTCCTTTCTTCCTTCCTTCCTTTCTTCCTTCCTTCCTTTCTTCCTTTCTCCCTTCATTTCTTCCTTCCTTCCTTTCTTTCTTACCTTTCTATTTTTTCTCCCTTTTATTCTGAGGCATGTGGATTAAAGGCTCTTGGTGCTCCAGCCAGGCATCAGGGCTGTGTCTCTGAGGTGGGAGAACCAACTTCAGGACACTGGTCCACAAGAGACCTCCCAGCTCCACGTAATATCAAATGGCAAAAATCTCCCAGAGATCTCCATCTCAACACAAACACTCAGCTTCACTCAACGACCAGCAAGCTACAGTGCTGGAGACCCTATTCCCAACAACTAGCAAGACAGGAACACAGCCCCATCCATTAGCAGAGAGGCTGCCTAAAATCATAAGGCCACAGACACTCCAAAACACACCACCAGACGTGGACCTGCCCACCAGAAAGACAAGATCCAGCCTCATCCACCAGAACACAGGCACTAGACCCTCAAGCAGGAAACCTACTCAACCCAATGAACCAACCTTAGCCCCTGGGGACAGACACCAAAAACAATGGGAACTACGAACATGCAGCCTGCAAAAAGGAGACCCCAAACACAGTAAGATAAGCAAAATGAAAAGACAGAAAAACACACAGCAGATGAAGGAGCAAGGTAAAAACCCAGCAGACCTA
>NC_041219.1:77327072-77327891 GCF_002837175.3 Physeter macrocephalus | reverse complement strand
TGGCAGGACATATTTAAAGTGATGAAGGAGAAAAACCTACAACCAAGATTACTCTACCCAGCAAGGGTCTCATTCAGATTTGATGGAGAAATTAAAACCTTCACAGACAAGCAAAAGCTGAGAGAGTTCAGCACCACCAAATCAGCTTTACAACAAATGCTATAGGAACTTCTCTAGGCAAGAAACACAAGAGAAGGAAAAGACCTACGATAAGAAACCCAAAACAATTAAGAAAATGGGAATAGGAACATACATATTGATAATTACCTTAAATGTAAAAGGAGTAAATGCTCCCACCAAAAGACACAAACTGGCTGAATGGATATAAAAACATAACCCACATATATGCCGGCTACAAGAGACCCACTTCAAACCTAGGGACACATACAGACTGAAAATGAGGGGATGGAAAAAGATATTCCCTGCAAATGAAAATCAGAAGAAAGCTGGAGTAGCAATTCTCATACCAGACAAAATAGACTTTAAAATAAAGACTATTACAAGAGACAAAGAAGGACACTACATAATGCTCCAGGGATCGATCCAAGAAGAAGATATAACAATTGTAAATATTTATGCACCCAACATAGGAGCACCTCAATACATAAGGCAAATACTAACAGCCATAAAAGGGGAATTCGACAGTAACACAATCATAGTAGGGGACTTTACCACCCCACTTTCACCAATGGAGAGATCATCCAAAATGAAAATAAATAAGGAAACACAAGCTTTAAATGATACATTAAACAAGATGGACTTAATTGATATTTATAGGACATTCCATCCAAAAACAACAGAATACACATTTTTCTCAAG
>NC_041219.1:77281761-77324779 GCF_002837175.3 Physeter macrocephalus | reverse complement strand
GTGAGAGAGTGGCATGGACATATATACACTACCAAACGTAGGGTGGATAGCTAGTGGGAAGCAGCAGCATGGCACAGGGTGATCAGCTAGGTGGTTTGTGACCACCTAGAGGGGTGGGAACGGGAGTGTGGGAGGGAGGGAGGCGCAAGAGGGAAGAGATATGGGAACATATGTATATGTATAACTGATTCACTTTGTTGTAAAGCAGAAACTAACACACCACTGTAAAGCAGTTATACTCCAATAAAGATGTTAAAAAAAGAAATCTTTTGCAAATACTTACCTGTGCAAACCAAGAGTTTTCTCAGTACTGTACCACCAAAACAAAAACTGAAATAAACTAATACGGATATAAGTTTGCAGCTAAATTTTAACTCCAAAATTTTTGTTCACCAAAAACTTCGTAATTCTTTATACGAATTTTATAAAAAGTAAATGTTGAAACTTTGATTTATAAAATAAATTTATACTAGTAAAATAAATATTTTTATTATGATGGGGTCCCCTTTGAGATTACATTTGAGAAAAGTTCTATTGCTGTATTTTTTTTTTTTTGGCTGTGTTGGGTCTTCGTTGCTGCACACAGGCTTACTCTAGTTGTGGCGAGTGGGGGCTACTCTTCCTTGTGGTGGCTTCTCTTGTTGCAGAGCACGGGCTCTAGGCATGCAGGCTTCAGTAGATGCAGCACGCACGCTCAGTAGTGGTGGTACGCGGGTCCTAGAGTGCGCAGGCTCCGTAGTTGTGGCTCGCCGGCTCTAGAGCACAGGATCAGTAGTTGTGGTGCATGGGCTTAGTTGCTCTGCAGCATGTAGGATCTTCCTGGACCAGGGATCAAACCCATGTCTCCTTCATTGGCAGGCAGATTTTTAACCACTGCACCCCTAGGGAAGCCCCTATTGCTGTATTTTTAATGAAAGTTTGAAAACCAGTGTTTTAAGAAAATTCCTCTCTACATTTTTCCTGCTATTTGATATCAAAATAGGAAAGCAACTTATGGTTTCTCTTGCTTTGAGAGCATACACCAAGCACAGTCCAAACACTGTGATGCCTGTCTCTCAGCAGCATTGCTCAGGTCCCCAGGAACAAATTGAGCATCAGGAAGAAGGAAGAAGCCATGGGAGGGAAGCACAGGCTCAGTAGTTGTGGTGCATGGGCTTAGTTGCTCTGCAGCATGTAGGATCTTCCTGGACCAGGGATCAAACCCATGTCTCCTTCATTGGCAGGCAGATTTTTAACCACTGCACCCCTAGGGAAGCCCCTATTGCTGTATTTTTAATGAAAGTTTGAAAACCAGTGTTTTAAGAAAATTCCTCTCTACATTTTTCCTGCTATTTGATATCAAAATAGGAAAGCAACTTATGGTTTCTCTTGCTTTGAGAGCATACACCAAGCACAGTCCAAACACTGTGATGCCTGTCTCTCAGCAGCATTGCTCAGGTCCCCAGGAACAAATTGAGCATCAGGAAGAAGGAAGAAGCCATGGGAGGGAAGCATTCCCCAACACAGCACTGGTCCACACTCCTGAAAATAAGGCTGAGATTCTTTTACTCTAAGAAGAATTGTGAGCTGCTAAGAAATAACATGTTGTAAATACAAGGTCTATTAGTATTTTAACTCTGTTCTAACCTAATCATTAAGTAGATGAGCAGTGATTTAGTTTCGAGAAGGTACAGCGTGAATTATTTAAAATTTCCTCCTTGAAATAGTTGGATACTCTGTAGTAGGGCATTGGGTAAATAAATTATGATGCATGCCTATAAATAAGCCCTACATAGTCATTTAAAAATGACGTAGATATATAATTTTCGTGACATGGGAAGATGTTCACAATAAGCTTTTTAAGTGAATAAGTAGATTTGCAAATAGTATTCACACCATGCTCTCATGGGCTCTGGTGATAAGCTCCTGAGGTTCAAATCCCAGTTCTGGCATTTACTAGCCGTGTACTCTAAGCAGGCTAAGTACATTGTGCCTCAATTCTACCATGTGAAAATAGCTTAAATAACAGAAACTACCATATAAGGTTATTTGGGGTTTAACTAACTAATGCATCTAACATGGTTAGAACATATTAAGTGCTCAGTAAGTATTAGTAAATATCATCACTAGTTATTTTGGTAAGGACGTGTCATAGAAAAAGTCAGTAAAGACACATCATAAAATATTAACAGCAGCTCTCTTTGGTTTTGAGACCATGGATACTTTTATTTGGGGATGGTTTGTACTTTCTAATTTTTTTTCAATGAACATTTACTAGCTTGGTAAAATTTATATTTCTAAGTATATTTTGGAACAGATAGTTCTAAAAGCACTTCAGAGCTGCAAAACCTTCCTTTTACGTTTAAGATAGAATTGTTTCCATATCAAGAAATGGTGCTGTTCCCTTCAGCGGCGGCCATGCTTTCCTGCTCCTCCTGTTTTGAAGTGAGGTCATTAGTTCTGTAGTTGGGACATCTTACCCTTGTTTCTTTACCTGCTACAGTTCCATGCATCCCTAAAATTATAGTCATAATATTGGGTAGATATGCATTTTTCTAGGGAGAGATTCCATAATTTCAATGAAAAAGTTAAAGATCAGCTCATTTAGAAATGCCTTTGTTTCTAAAAGTGAGAATGGTACACAAAATAGGCACTTCCAGTCACGTAGCTTGTTATTACACAGATCTCGGCCCCCAAGGCCTCCTGGTGCCTGTAGAATAGAACAACCACCCATTGGGAAAGCCTGAAAGAACATGGTCGGACTAAAGAGTGGGGATTGATTCTCTTTCGTAATCTGGGACTGTAGGCTTATTTCGATTTAAGATTTCCATAGCACCACTTCATATAATTAGAAACTGGTTTAGAACAGTGTTTCTTAAATAGAAACGCTGGCTCATTCATGGGGTATATCATACAGATGTGGGTCAATAAGCTAAGCTAAAGATCAACGTTCACAAAGTGGAATCAGATGCCCCTCCAGGAAGCACGCCAGTATCATTTGCTCAAGTGTCCTGTCCCTGGTTCCCAGGAAGCTCTCTAACCCTTTCCCTGCAGAAGAACTGTATCACTGTCTTGGACAGATGGTCACACTCATATAAATTTAACAACGGCTTTACATAGGGAGGATTTGAGGGAGGATGATGCAGAATTTTAATATTTAATTTTTAACATCCTTCTATGGAGAGTCAATTTATGTCACCAAAATTTATTCATTCAACTATTTTTTCAAAAGTAGCTTTTGAGCAAACACTGAGTGCAGTCATCTTACTGGACCCTAGGGTATCAGGGCGATTTGAATAAGTGGTTGAGAAGAGAGAGGCATAAATGACTGACCATAATGCTGTGCTAAAATTAGGCACATTTACAAAGAACTATGTAGTGGAAGAATGAAATAATTCTGTCAAGAGTAGAGGTGGGATATGGTTCAGGAAATGCTTCAAAGATGAAGTCACATTTTGAGCTAATTCTTAAAGGGTGAACCAGAGTTCACCAAAGGAGAGAGCTCGGGTGACATTTCAAGCAGAGAAAAGAGCAGGAATAGAGAATCAATTATCAGTCAATAGCAGATAATAATTTTCTGGGAAATATATTGGTAATTATCCTCATAAGATAAACCCGCTCGCTTTGCAGTTACAAAGGAGGCATGGTTTAATGAGCATGGGTGTTGGCGCTAGATCACCCAGGGCTTGAATCCACACTCCATCACCTGCTAGTTGTCTATCCATGGACAGTTTGATCTTAACTTTCGAAACCTCAGCTTGTCATCTTAAAATGAGAGGAACACCTCCCATCTCCTACCTTACATGATCATTATATTTAATGAGAGAACACACACATAGTAGATGCTCCATAAATCTTGAGGGCTCTCTCTCTCCTCCTTTCCACTTCAGAGGAAGAGGGTGGGGCCATAAACATTGCATCATCTGCTTCACTGAGTGTTTTGAGAGATCATTCTATTAAAGTTCACCTGGATATTGCCTTAAATTACCTTCAGTACATAGTGTAATAAACTGATTATAAATGTAAATAAAAAGGAATTAAATTATATGCACACATATAGACTGACATCAAGTCACATATAAAAAGAAATTCTCTACTGATCTATACTCAAAAAACTTTGAACACAGAAAAATATTTTCATTAGGAGCAGAGAGCTGAAAGCTATTACCACAGAGCTGCTAATAGAACCACAGTCCATTGATTTGCGAATCTGAGAAGAATTAGGAGATCAGGAAGCTGGGGAAGGGGAGTTTGATGCCACCAAGGTGTCAAGACCCAGCTCTGACCCACAGGCTGAAGACAATGATTATGAGCAGAGCAGCTGTGAGGTCCAGATCTGCTCTGTCTACACAAGGACACTTAGCTCAGAATCACCTGCAAGGCCTCCTGAAGGTTAAACAGAGGACCAGCCTCATCAGTGATGAAGTCCTGGAGTGAAACTGGGTCCCTGGGCTTGGATGAACACTCTCACTGCACACGTGGATATGCAAGCCGTGGAGAACACCAGACCTGCAAGTGCTCCTGGGGGTAGCAAGTTGGAAAGAAGCACTCACAAACAGGGCAAGCATGGCTCAGGCTTTAATGATGCCTCGAAGCCCTGCTTCTCACCCCGCAGTCCAGTCAGGCTCTACTGGAAAGCCTCACCAGCAGCAGAAACTGCCAGCCCAATGAACCCTGCTGTAAAGAATGTAGCATCCCTTGGAGCAGAGACTCGGAGAGGAAAATAGTGTCAGAGCTGCTAACACTGATGCCAGACCTAAAACCAATTACCAGGAAGGAGAAGGAGCTGTTCATTTGGCCTCTTCAGTCGCACCTGAGTTCACCCTCTGGTGGGGAGGCAAAGGAGAGTATTAAGTATGGTACCAGGAAACTGCACATGCCATTAAGAGAAGAAATCATTGCCACAGGAAGACTGAAGAATGGGAGTAATTTGGACTGGAGGATCCGGGAAGGCCTTGTGGAAGAGCTGGCCTGTGAACTGAGACTGAAGGACAGATGATGAGGATTTCAGGACGCAGAAGTGAAGGAAACATGCATTCGAGGCCAGGAAGAAAAAGATACCTTCCAGGCAGAGGAAACAACAGAGCAAAGCAACAGGGATCTAAAGCAATGTAGGAGTTTCCAGAAGGGGAGGCACAAAGTGACAAGACATGGAGAGAATGAAAGCGGGAGGCGGGCCATGGGAGGCAAAGGTAGAAGAGAAATTGGGGCTAGAATATGAAAAGCCTTGAATGCCGCACTAAAACAGGTGGACTTTATTATAAAGAAATGCTGAACTGTGGGATACTGAGAAATACGGAAAGGGCTTGGTCAACTCACAGTCAAAGGAAAACACATGCAAATGAGTAACACATATTTCTGCCTCAACTGCAGGCTGTCATCACCAGGGAGGTGGACTGAGCTGGGCAAATTTCAGATGCCATCATCCTTTTCAGGAAACTCCTCCATGTATCATCAGGCTTGACATCAGGGAAGGGACAGGGTCACTGCTGCACCAAGCAGTCTATGCTGGCATGAAACGTGTGCATGAATATTTGTGGGAAGAAAGAGCAAATGCATTAACTCTTCCCTGCCTATCCAAGTTGGAATCAAATTGTCTCCGCACTGAGGTTCTTGTTTATATCACAACAAGCTGCTAGGTCTTGTAGTTATTTTTGTGTTCTTTTGCTTTCCTGTGAGACTGTAAACAACTCGTGGGCAAGGACCAGACTGTGCCTGTTCATGTACCTCCCGGTACCTAGACAGCGCCTTGTACCCAGTGGGCACTTACTGAATAGTGGCTGAGTGTCTAATTAGTATGGCAGATGAAATACTCTAGTGAAGTCACATGAATACCAAAAAAAAATGGTTTTTAAAAAATGTTCCCATCTTTCCTTTCATTAGTTATGGTCTATTTTTTATCCCCCAATTCAACAAAGGGGAATTATTCTCATTACCCCTTTATTCCTGCATGATCTTCAATTTTTTAAATATAATTCATCCTTATGTTTTGTGTAAGTGCGTCTCTTTTCCTTTTTTTCTCTTTCTTCCTCCTTAGAACCTGAACTGAGGTCTACTTTTTCAAATGAGTCTCTTGTTTTTTATTTTCCAGTGTGATTTGTCTAACAGAACAATTTTCTTGACTTCTTCTCACACCTCTTCCATCTTGTGACTGCAGATGGCCTTCTCTAATATCCTTCCCTAAATGACTATCTGCTCCCAGTCTCCATTGCCCCTTCTATCTCATTTTCATAGATTTTTTCATTTAGTACTAAAGCCTACTGAAAAAAAAATTAAGGTTATTTTACTAATAGGATTTTCCTTTTTTTCTTAGAAACTAACCTCAACTCCACCAGCTTGTGATCTCTCTGCCCAAAGTGACCTGCACTTTCATGCACCCCCTCTCTGCAAGCGCTGAATTCAGATGGCTATCTGCCCTGCTCATTTGTTCTTTCTTCTAATAATTGACTCTAAGGTACTCCAAACATGGATGTTCAGCTGGACTAAAACAACACATCACTTGTCAGAAGTATAATGCTGACATTTAGAGCAATGTGACACGCTGCCAATGACCCACTGTCAGAAATTCTACAGCATTTAGAGTAGAAGCATTTTACCTTTTTGCCTCATAAGAGAATTTTTAAAAACTATGCATCCTCTCTCATCTTTTAGGTTAATATTTAAATTTGCATCATAATTTTAAATAGAAAGGATTTCAGTTCATTGTGTATCTGACATTTGAAAATAAAACTTTAATTTCACTGTGTTAAACGTACCCAGTGGAATCTAAATGCCATAGTAATATGACACTCAATCATCTTCCATTTGTACAAACATGAAGAAGCTCTTCTGTAACAGGTGGAATATTTTATAGCCTTCCTTTTGTCTTGAAATATTTCTTTCCCATTTCTCCCACAGAATTTTAGCTTGCTTAATATGTATTTATCCTAGAAAATCTCTTATTAATTGCTTCATCTCTCAATATCATATCATAAATATGTATATAAATTTTAAAAATTCAATTTCCTATAGCTACAAGGTTTTAAGCATTAAAAATTTTAAATTTGGATTGAGTTGTTATTTTTGTTATTGATACAGATTTGGCCAAACCACATACACATAATACATTTTTATAACTAAATATTAAATGTAAAAATGTACTTTGGGGGCTGTTGCTCTTGTATCTGTGGGTGAATATTACCTATCGCTAGTACAAAACAGTGGGCAGAATCAACAATATTCCCAATTTTTTCTTTACCAGTTGTTCATGTGTATGAGAATAGGGGGAAGTTGTGTTCCAGCAATGACTCAGTTCTTTGAACTCCCCTCAGAATGCCAAAATTCACACAGTGATTTATTATCAAAACCAGTTCTTAATGTGGTAGCAGCTGACAACTCAATTCCTTTGTAGGAAGCAAATAACTGGAACCCACCTGACATAAAGTGATTTGTAACTCGTTATGAGTCATTCATTTGCCCAGTTCCTGGGAAATACCCAGTAAGGTTCTACCTTTATTAAAGGAGTTTTTACTGGTATCTGTTACTTCTTCACAAAGAGACACCTTAATTAATCCAACAAACTTAGAACGGATTGTAAAATGGAAACACCTTTGCCAAAATAATGCTTTAAAAAATATAAAATATTTTAAATAAATACTGTTAACATATTATTATGCTTTGTAATTATATAAGCATTATGTTTTAAATATTTTCATCAAAATGTGGAGATTTAACTCATTCAGTTTATGAAAGATATCTACCAGGTTAACTGACAAAGCCAGTCCTCATTATCAAACCAATTGCAAACTAATGTGCTTTCTGTCACAAACTCTGGTTTTGTGTTTTGAATTCAAATAAACCTATGATACCCATTCCCATGAGAAGTGACTCCCTTCTGAATTTAGAGCATCCCCAGCACAGGCCCAAATACCCTATTTCTAATGCCATATTTTACCTTTTTGAGAAAGAGACTGGGAGAAAGAGATGAGGTTTACTTTCGTTTTATGGGGCCTTGATTAAAGTGTTTTTTTGGGACCCCAGTACTTCAAATCATCCTTGTGCTTGTGCCTTAGGTTTTTATGCTAGAGTCGTAAGTACGGGATTAGTATGATTCTGGTTGAGTGAGAATGATGACTTACGTATGTAAAGAAGAAAAGCTTATCGTGAGCAGCGAAGACGGAGAAGAGAATCATCCTGGTGCCATGACCACGGGCACATTCTCAGTCAGATCAGTTTTAGGAGAGTGCACAGATGGAAATTAAAGCTCTGGGAACTGATTCCCTAAACAATTTCAGGTCCATGTGCCCCTGGGGAAATGTTTGTCCCACCTAAGGTGCTCGGGACCCATTCTAGCTGGCTGAGAGTGGACTGACCATGGTTATTGTGATGGGCACAAGTGGGCTGGACAATTCCAACTCAATGCATCACCAAAAGAGGGTTGTAGGGCCAGAATACTTCTACCTTATAAATCAAGAACTTTTCTGTCTCCACAAAATAACTTGACTTCTAATAAAAATAATTCAGAAAATAATGTCTAGGTCACGTAGCCTGTCATTCTAACTTGAAGAATGGGATGCTAACTTTTTCATGGTCCTCTCAGAACACTCACACTTCTGCATCATAAATACTATGAATAAAAAGGCAGGGTGAGGAAAAAGTAAAATATAAATTTAGAACAAGAATAATGAGTCAGCATTATCATAGGCACCTCAAATGATGCTTGCTGCTTAGTAAACCTTGGGGTATCAGTTTTCTGCAATGAAAGACTGTGGGTCTTATTCATATTTCTAATGATTATGATGTTTAATAATTTTTAAAAACCTGTTCACTTTGGATGTTCATTGAAGGCAATTGTGATCACAAAGGAAAGTTTCCATGCAGATACATGGTATATTATTTATGAAGATAAAGAAAATATTTTAGTGGCTTTTTTTTCCTGGTCACCAGCGGTTACTTGAATTCACGTAGAGAAAAAAACCAAACTAGCCTGTACTTATTTTTTAGTCCATTATTTCACTGAGTTCCTGAGTGAGAATAGAGTACACAGTGAAAAGCAATATGTAATAAAAGCAAGTCCATGATTCTTGAAGACAGCTTTGTCACAGGTATACATGAACTCAAGAGTCATGAAGTAGTATAAAATTATATTTACTGGGCTTCCCTGGTGGCGCAGTGGTTGCGCGTCCGCCTGCCGATGCAGGGGAACCGGGTTCGCGCCTGCCAGGATCCTGCCTGGCATACAATCTAAATACCGCATACACCAAAAAAAAAAAAAAAAAAAAAAAAAAAAAAAAAAAAATTATATTTACTGCTTGGAAATAGAATGGGTTCATGCCTGTCAAAAAAGGTTTAGCCAAGGGGTAGAGATCAAGATGACAGAGCAGGCGGATGCTGAGCTTACCTCCATCCACAAACACATCAAAAATACACCTACATGTGGAGCAATTCTCACTGAAAACAAATTGGAGACTGGCAGAAAGATGCTTCTACAACCAAGGCTGTAAAGAAAGATCCACACAGAGTTGGGTAGGAAGGGAGGAGAAGAGATCAGACTGGGTTCTGCACCCCTAGGATGGGACACAAAAAGGAGGGGGATTACATGGGCTCAGAGATCCTCCCTGGGGAGTGAGGGGTTTGAACCACATATTGGGCAACCCAGCCTAGGGCCTGTAACTGATGAGTCCCCTTATTTGGTTCGAAACCAGTGGGACCTACAGGAGGGCTATAAGAAATCGAGACTCCACTCCTGAAGATCACGTATACATTTGCTTATTCCCAGGAATAAGATGGAGGAAGTAGACTGAAACTACCTGGGCTCTGGCCAGTTTCCCACAATTGCCCCAGCACAAGCCCAGGCCACTCTAGTTCCCAAGCAGCTCTCCACTATGGGGAAGGCTGCCATTGCCGAGGAGAGTGAACATCTGGGTGGGCTCAGGCTCAGCACTGCATCTGAACAGATTGATGGTGGTATGGAACTCTGACCAATGTGTCAGGACTGTCCCAGTGCATGCACTGGCCTCTCTAGCTCTGGTATAGCTCCCCACTAGGGGGAAGGCTGCCACTGCCAAGGAGAGTACACACATGGAGGTGGGGGAAGAGCAGGCTTGGACTCAGCACCACACCTGAACTGGGTCAGGGTGGACATTACTGACACTCATGGAGGCAGTGAATCGGGAGTGGTCTGGAACTCTATTTGACATGCCAGAACTGTTCCAGTGCACACCACAGCCTACACTGAGCACCCATTCTGGCCCCACTTGCTTCAACGCTGCTCCTCTCTGGGGCGACAGTGCTGTTGCCAGGATGGGGGAGGGCACACACTAAGAGGGAATGGAACCAACTCAGACCAGAATTTCAGGGCTTCTGCTCCAGAATCTTGGGACCCAACCCTGTCCCCGATAGGTCAGTGATGGCCCTGAGGATAGGAAAAGCCCCAGCTCACACCTGCCTCTGGCTCTAGCCTCTCCATCTCCAGCCCCACCTCTCAGTAAGGTGATAGCTGCCAGCACACCTGGGGAAAGGTGTGACCATTGATCACATCAGATCCAGCTCACCCACCAAAGCCACTGGGCACATGCAGACTGCATAGGGACTCTCCCACCCAAGGATATCTCTTCAAGACTGTGATAGGTAACTGTTTCATCTAATTTCATAGAGACAGAGAAAGTTAAACACAATGAGAAGACAGAGGAGTATGTTTCAAATGAAAGAATAAGAAATCCCCCCTGGAAAAAACACCTAATGAAACAAAGATAATTTACCAGATAAAGAGTTCAAAGCATTAGTAATAAGAATACTAATTGAATTTGGGAAAAGAATAAATAAACACAGTGAGAATTTTAATAAGGAACTAGAAAATATAAAAAAGAACCAGTCAGAGCTGAAGAACACAATAACTGGAATGAAAAACAAACTAAAAGGAATTAACAACAGAATGGGTGATACAGAGAATGCATATATGATTGGGAAGATAGAATAATGGAAATCATCCAATCAGCTTGGCAAAAAGAAAAACAAATAAGAAATGAGGACAGTTTAAGGGACCTCTGGGACATTCAGTGTACTAACATTTGCATTATAGGTGTCCCAGAAGGAAAAGAGAGAGAGAAAAGAGGTGAAAATATATTTGATGAAATTATGGCTGAAAATTTCACAAATTTGAAGGAAGAAGCAGATTTCCAGGTACAGGAAGGACAAAGAGTCCCAAACAAGATAAACTGAAAGAGACACACACCAAGATGTATCATAATTAAAATGGCAAAATTAAAGATAAGGAGAGAATTCTATGGGCAGTAAGAGAAAAACAAAGAGCCACATACAAGGGAACCCCCATAAGGCTATCAGATGATTTTTCTGCAGGAGATTTGCAGGCCAGAAGAGAATGTCATGATGTATTTAAAGTGCTGAAAGGGTAAAACCTACAACCTAGAATATTCTGCCCTGCAAGGTTATCATTCAGAATTAAAGGAGAGAAAAACAGCTTCTCAGACATGCAAAAACTAAAAGAATTCATCTCCACTAACCCAATCTTAAAATAAGTATTAAAGGGTCTTCTTTAATTGAAAAAGAAAAGGCTACCACAAGAAGTAAGAATTTATAGGAGAGGAAAAAATCCCACTAGTACAGGCAAATATATAGTAAATGCTGTGGATCAGCCACTTAAATAAGCTAGTCTGAAGATTAAAAGACAAAAATTGTAAAATCAGCTATAACTACAATAAACAGTTAAGGGATAAACATTAAGATGAAAAATAATGACATCAAAAAACTAAACGTGGGGGGAGTAAAAAGTGTATATTTCTTAGGATGTGTTTAAACTTAAATGACTATCAGTTTAAAACAAGTAGATATAGTTATAGATCAACATATATGAACCTGATGGTAACCACAAATCAAAAACTTACAATAGATACACAAAAATGGGAAAGAAAGGAGCACAAGCATACCACTAAAGAAAATTATCAAACCACAAGGGAAGAAACTAAAATAAGAAGAAAAGATCAGAGAAGAACTACAAAAACAACCAGAAAACAAGTAACAAAATGGCAAGAAGTGCATACCTATCAATAATCACTTTAAATGTCAATGAACTAAATACTCTAATCAAAAGACATAGGGTGACTGATTGGATTAAAAAACAAGACCCATCTATATGCTGCTTACAAAGGATTCAATTCAGAACTACAGACACACACAGATGGAAAGTGTGGGAATGGAAAAAGATATTTCATGCAAATGGAAATGACAAGAAAGTGGGGGTAGCAATACTCATATCAGACAAAGTAAACTTTAAAACAAAAGAAGGGCATTACCTAATGATAAAGGGATCAACACAAAAAGAGACTATAACATTGGTTAACATATATGTATGTACCTAATATAGGAGCATCTATATATAAAGCAAATATTAACAGACATAAAGGGAGAAATTAATAGTAGGGGACTTTAACACCCCTCTTACATCATTGGACAGATCATCCAGATAGAAAATCAATAAGGAAACAGTGGCCTTAAATGACATATTAGACCAGTTGGACTCAATAGATACCTACAACATTCCATCCAAAACAGCAGAATACACATTCTTTTCAAGTGCACATAGAACATTCTCCAGGATAGATAACATACTAGGCCACAAAACAAGTCTCAACAAATTTCAGAGGATAGAAATTATATCAAGCATTTTTTCTGACCATAATGGTATTAAACTAGAAATCAATTACAGGAAGAAAAATGGGCAAAACACAAACACAAAGAGACGAAACAACATGCTACTAAAAAAATAATGGGTCAAAGAAGAAATAAAAGAGGAAATCTGAAAATACCTTGAGACAAATAAAAATAAAAACACAACTTCCCAAAGTCTATGGGACACAGCCAAAGCAGTTATAAAACAGAAGTTTATATTGATACAGGCCTACCTCCAGAAATAAGAAAAATCTCAAATCAACAGCCTAACCTACCATCTAAAGGAAGTAGAAAAAGAACAAACAAAGCCCAAAGTTAGAAGGAAGGAAACATAAAGATCAGAGCAAAAATAAATAAAACAGAAACAAACAAAAAACCAATAGAAAAGATCAATGAACCCAAGAGCTGATTTTTGAAAAGTTAAACAAAATTGATAAATCTTTAGCCAAGCTCATTAAGAAAAAAAGAGAGCGGACCCAAATAAACAAAATAAGAAATAAAAGAGGAAAAATTACAACTAATATCACAGAGATACAAAAAGTTATAAGAGAATACTATGAACAGTTATATGTCAACAAATTGGACAACCTAGAAGAAATGGATAAATTTCTAGAAACACACAATCTTCCAAGACTGCATCAGGAAGAAATAGGTAATCTGAACAGAGCCATCACTAGTGGTGAACTTGAATCAGTAATCAAAAAACTCCCAGCAAACAAAAGTCAAGGACTGGACAGCTTTGCAGGGGGAATTCTACCAAACATAAAGAAGAGCTAATACATATCCTTCTCAAATATTCCAAAAAATTAAAGAGGAGGCAGCCATAAAAAGAAATGAAACTGAGTTATTTGTAATGAGGTGGATAGACCTGGAGTCTGTCATACAGAGTGAAGTAAGTCAGAAGGAGAAAAACAAATACCGTATGCTAACACATATATATGGAATCTAAGAAAAAAAAATGTCATGAAGAGATTAGTGGTAGGACGGGAATAAAACACAGACCTACTAGAGCATGGACTTGAGGACATGGGGAGGGGGAAGGGTAAGCTGTGACGAAGTGAGAGAGTGGCAGGGACATATATGCACTACCAAATGTAAATTAGATAGCTAGTGGGAAGCTGCCGCATAGAAAAATTAAAGAGGAGGAAATACTCCCAAATTTATTGTATGAGGCCACTATTACCCTGATACCAAAACCAGACAAAGACACTAGAAAAAAAGAAAATTACAGGTCAATATCTCTGATGTATATAGATGCAAAAGTCATCAACAAAATATTAGTAAACTGAATTCAATGATATATAAAAAAGATCATACACCATGAGCAAGTGGGATTTATTTCAGGGATGCAAGGATGGTTTAATATCCACAAATCAATCAATGTGATACACTACATTAACAAAAGGAAGGATTAAAACCACATGGTCATCTCAATAGACACAGAAAAAGCATTTGACAAAATTCAAATTTATGGTAAAACAGCTCTCATCAAAGTTGTTATAGAGAGGTTGTATCTCAATACAATAAAGGCCATTTATGACAAACCCACAGCTAACATTGTACTCAAGTCCTATCCACAGTAATCAGACAAGAAGAAGAAACAAAAAGCATCTAAATTGGAAGGGAGGAAGTAAAACTGGGACTGCAGATGACATGATACTACATACAGAAAACTCCAAAGTCTCCACCAAAAAACTATTAGAACTAATAAATAAGTTCAATAACGTTGCAGGATACAAGATTAATATACAGAAATCTGTTGCTTTTCTGTACGTTAATAATGAACTATCAGAAAGAGATGGCAAGAAAAAGAATCTTGTTTAAAATTGTATCAAAAAGAATAAAATATTTAGGAATAAACTTAACAAAGAATATGAAAGACCCATACTCTGAAAACCATAAGCATTGATGAAAGAAACTGAAAATGATGTAAAGAAATGGAAAATAGAAGTACCATATGACCCAGCGATTCCACTCCTGGGTATACATCCAAAGAGCAGTAGACTGCATTAATGGGAGGACTAACCAAAGCCTCCACATTCCCTATCAGGAGGGTCCTGCATGGTGGGATGCCTTCAAAAATCTGGGAGACCCTGGAGAGAAGGACATGAACAAAGGTCCCTGTCCTCAGAGAAAAACATTTAGGCTCAGTTCCCTCAGGGTGGCCAAGCTGACACTGTTTTATACTTCTTCAGGCTAATTCTTCCTGACCAGTTAAGCCATTCGCTTAAAATCAGGTGATGATAAGAAGAAACAGGTAATCTCAAAGGCTCAAGTTTGTTGTAAAAGGCTCAGCACAGAAAATATGAAAGATAGGAAAAAGAGCAAATTTTGGGGGGGTCAGAGCCTTTATCATATTTTCAGCAATATATCCAGTGCCTAGCATAGTGCTTGGCTCATAGTATGCACTCAATAAATACGGGAACGAATACATGGATAGAAGAATGAATGAATGAGTGAAATACTGAACGAGTATATTTGTTTGAGTAACTCTCAAAGGGGAAATTCCCTCTTTGGAGCTGCTAAGATTGTTATCTATTCAGATGTGGCAAATAGGCTGCTCCAGGTGCAGGTCTAGTCTGTGAACTTATTTTGATTAGCTGTTAAATGTTTAATAAGCCAACATCTAAAAGTCAGATTTTACATTAAAAATTTTTATTTCTGATCTCTCTTGAAATATGAGAAGATCTGGTAACACTGGGCCAGTCTGTATGGATCATTTAGGCACTCATTCAGATGAGGCAGGTGTCCACAGTTTGCCACAGTCTCTGCAGATCTTTGTGTTCCCAACTAGAAGCTGTCATTTATTATTATACATGCATTATTGTTCTTACAGGAAAGAGAAGAGTGGAATAATGTTGGAGTCTATATTACTGTTAAACATGAGAAATCAAAATATAGGCCAAAATGGCTAGTCGTCTCAATGGAAAATGTCTTGAGAAGAAAAATGGAAGGAAGTATATTTTCTTTGAAAGAGGAAAGTATTTTCATGTGTTTACTATAAAAACTGCCCTGAATCAAAAGAATAAATCCAACACTCAGCTCAATTACACATCAGACTGACATTTTGGGTATTTATACTCAATGTACTGGTAACCAGGAAGTAATTTCATTTCAATCGAAGAAAGACTTGATGTTTAAAAACTGGGACAGATGTTTGCACCACCAAAAATGTCCAGGCAAAAGCTTGACAACAGTCCACCTGAAACACCATCCAAAGAGGAAAGTATCTCAGGTCTCACAATACCTGAACAGACCTCCATTAAGGTACATAACCAACTCCTAAAACTCCTTAACTGTCTCTTTTAACGGGTCATGAGTAATTTTGTCATTCTTTATCTTGTTCTTCATGGTATCCTCCACACTCAGCACAGAGTAGGTTTTAAATGAAAGTTTATTGAATGAATGAATAATTATTGTATTGAGTTGGAAGTTGGAAATGATTGTTTCTCAGTTCTATGAGTCTCTAACTCTATTTGGATTAGTGTCCTTTTCTCAGTAAAAAATAGGCCAGGTAGTAGAAAAAGAATTTTTTTTTTCTTGAAATAATCATGATAGCAGTCTCTTACAAACTGAGAGCCTTCTAGACAGTGGCAAATATAAATGCAAATAACCTCTGCCCCATGTAAAATTCTGCCTGCCTCCTTGGAAAACAGCCCAGGAAGGAGGGGGACAGTGAGCTGACTGACACCAGAGGGCACCATTCCCAGGGGAGGGCACCATTTTCCAGGGAAGTTCTCAGGGGCACACAGTCTGGAAAGTCACGGGAACAGTATACGAAGAGAAAGGGAAGAACAGATATATATTGTCTTCTTCACACTCTCAGAAGCCTGCTTTAGATAGAGTACATCTTTCTCTTTTAATCTTCTTTGAACAATAGCTCAGGTTAAAAAAAAAAAAAAAAAAAAAAAAAAAGGCTGTAACCCTGGAAGAGAGACCTGTACCAGGGAATACAAAAACAGCTGCTCTCAAGCGGATGAGCAAAGAGCAAGATGGTTTCTTTCAGATCCCTTTGTGTGATGAAGGCTAAGAATATTCTCCCCAGAGGAATGTGCATGTGCTCACGTGAACAACATTATGCCTCTATTTTCAAGGAATTCAAAGATTACCTCCCCCTGGGGCCAAACCTCAGAGCCCAAGTTAAGAAGTCCTGCTGGAAATACTCCGAATGTCTCTTTACTTGAATGTTCCCCATCATCCTGACGTTCCTAAGGGTAACAATTCCTAAATTTTAATTCCAGGCCTTGGAAGGCTTATAAGACCCCACTTCTCTCCCCATCTGCTTCAAAGACAGCAACAAACCCCAGTGGCCAAGGAGGCCCTTCTTTGGCCCTCCCTCCTCACCCCACCCCCCCTCCCCCTCCCCCTCCCCCCCCTTCACCAAGCCTCCCAGAAAACTTCCTCCTTGGGTGAAGGGAGTTCAACATAGCATCAGTTCAGCCTTCGCTGGGGAGATAACCAGAATAAATAACATGCTTCAGCAACTCACTTCTATTTATTTAAAATCACTTGGAAACCATTTCTGAAGGCCTGTGCACTGCAGACACTGCATGTAGTTACCCTCCTAAAACAGGATTGTGCATGCAAACACATGGCTCCCGGGGCTTCTGGTAAATCCACACCAACACACAGGAAGAATATAATGTGTCCACGTCTCCCTGGGGAATTTCTAATGATCCCAATCAGCAGAGAAGTCTCCTTCCCATTCAAAGGAAAAGGGTATAAATAAACTGAGTTGCATTTTATTGTCTTAGTGGGCGATTAGAGAATGTGCCCAGCCGAGGGAGAGAAAACGGCTCAGGGTGGGAATCAAGAATGTCCTAAAAAAATTAAAAAAAATAAAAAATAATAATAATAAAAAAAATTTAAAAAATTAAAAAAAAAAAAAAGAATGTCCAAACAGGATGCAGGGCAGGCATGTCCTGGGAAGCTCGATACAAGAGACCAGGAAAGAAGTACTAGAGTGGACGTTCCTGAGTGAGGGTCAAATTGCTCAGTGCTATCCCAGTGCTGTGTTTTCCAATGTTGTGTTATTTATTCATTCATTTCAAGAAACTTGCTCTGTGTGCTCTTTCTTTCCGTGTTTTTCTAGGATTTGCCTATTCTCTCCATGGTCAGGAGGAGTAGTAGGCCAAGGGGTTCTTATGAGCATTTATTCATACATTTTGTTTATTCTTTGCCTCCCACTACTAGCATATAAGTTCCCCTTGGGCAGAGGCTTCATTTGTGATAACGCAGATAGCAATTCAAGCTCTTAGAGTTCATCATTATAAATATTATTATTCTGTTATATAGTATCAGTTGAAAAATATGGACATAATGGCTGAAAGAATCCTCGTTAATAACATGACACCAACCCCCCGCCCCCAATCCCACAAAAGAACTCAGAACATTTAAAATATGAGTGTTACCATTTAAAGAATGCCAGCTTGGAAAGTTCTCTGAGGTCCAGTCTCTTAAGCCTTAAATTGAAGTCCTCTTTCAGGCAGGCAATCTCAACCTAGTTTTTTTGAAGAAGAGCAACAAAAATTCTCCTAAAAGCTTTTCACTATTTCAAATGATGGAGGTGCTTTTCAAAACTAAATCTCTCCCAGCCTTTAACAGTCGAAACAAAAAGACATAAGCTCCACGATCAAGTTGTCAGAGAACAAACAAATCAGAGTTTCCAAATCACTAGGTGCTCGCACGTATTTCACATGTGCACCCAGGGCCTTAAACTGTTCATTCTCTTCTGTTTACAGAAAACAAAAAGAAAAGGTGAATTCACCTTTGATAAAAGGAGAGTGTAAACCACTTACCCTGGCTGTTCTATCCCATGAGGCCGACAGGATTTCAAAGTTAAGCATCCTCAGAGAGGCAGCCTGGTGTGGTGGTGAAGGGCCCAGAGTGAGAAGCCAGATGCCAGGTGAGGGCAGTCCTGACGCTTCTTAGTTGTGTCAGCTGGGCAAGTCACTGACCTTCTCTGTGCCTCAGTTTCCTTTATCTGTAAAACTGTAGCAATAATAATACCTAATTCTTTGGGCTAAAGCATAATTCTTCAGGAATAAAATGATTGAATATTTAAAACAGTAGACACTGCACCCAGTATATGCTACACAAATAAGTGTTAGCTATTATCATAAGCAGTGGTTCCCAACTTTTGAGTATCTGAGAATCGCCTAGCGTGCTTGTTATGATGCAGATCCTCTGGGCTACCCTCCATAAATTTTAATTTAATAGAGCTGGAGGGGGCCCAGAGACCTGCAAGTTTTAGAGAAGGATGCAGAGAGCTAACTGCCACACCTTCCAGCCAAACCCAACTATCTGGTAACTGAACATACATCCACTTGCAATTTAAGCTAAAATCCAGGGAAGAAAAAATTGAAATATACTCCTTCATCATCTGTTTCTGGTGTCTGAAACGATGGGTTCTAGAACAGTTTCTCAGTGAGTTTTCACAGTCCGATACTAAACACCCAGCCCTTTCTTCTGTCTTTCTGTAAAGCTGCTGGTCTTTCTTCTTCCCCATCTCTTGCCTCATCTCAGCTCAAATGCTTGTAAGTGGTTGCCATAGTCTTCTTAGATCATTCAACCAATAAATAACAACATCTGGTTCTTCTTGTTTTCCTCTAAGGCAAGTCCCTCTGGCCCTTTAATCATTCTGGTTGCTCTTCTGCATTCCCTCCAGGACCAGGAATAAATCAGCAAATCATCACCACTTTATGTCTCTGAAGTACCAAAGGATGCGATTCGCAGGAACCGATGCGATTCGCAGGAACCAATGCACCAGTGCAAACATACTTGGAGGCTAAAGCAAGGTTCATGGTTGTAGTTCAAGTTTAAAGCATGGCATGCTCCCACGGCTTTAAAGGCAAGGGGAGGGAGGGGGCCTGAGGGGAGAGGAAAGGGGAATGAATGGTCAAGAGGAGTCCACACTCATAGCCAAGTTCAGGGGTAGTCTACTGTCACTATTGTTGCCTTAGTATTCAGATTAACAGCTGCACCAAAGAAAGGATGTGAAAACCAAGGACAAAGAAAATCACTAATCCTATGTAGAAAGTGGCAAGCCCCAGAAGAAAGCTCTCATAAAAGGACGTCAACAAATGTTTTAAAATTAGATCATATCAATGCCAGATATCTTCTTTATCACTGGTTGTTGAGCGATTAGTTTTAGCAATAACCTAGTTGTCTTTTAGAGGTGTGTGTTTGCTGGAGGGCTGAGGGGAGAGAGGCATGTTAATTCCTATGGGGACAGAGTATTTACAGGTCCTTTTATTCCATTTAATCTGACAGAAGACAGTATTCATGGCTACTCCCCTTTATTTGCTTGAAATGAAAGTGACCACTCCTTAGAGAAAGCTGGACACTGGCTGGACACCACTAATGGAAAGCAGTTTGCTAACAGAGGGTGTGGAGAGAACCCCTGTGGTCGTGGGTTTGACCTTGGGAAGTAGGATGACTACAGCCTTGTATATTTGGGAAGTACCCCCAGTTATTATGCTTTAGTATTCCCTCCATGAGGAGTAAGATCTGAAAGTGCTGAAGATCCACCTCTTCTTCACAGAGTCACCACCCAGCAGTTTCCAGCTGAGAGACCCTGAATCAGCAGTGTTCTAGAATCAGGGTACTCTTAGGTTCTTTCCACTTTCTTTTGCTGCAAGCGGGAGAAAGGAAAGGAGCCAAAAAATAAGACCAAGGCTACTTTATTCTCACATTAAAAAAAAAAAAAAAGGAAAAGAAAGAGAGAGAGGGCCCTGTCTTAAAAATTATCTGGACAACTGCTGAATATTCCCCCAATGATTCCTTTAATGAGTATCTGCTTCATGTGGCAGGAACTGTTCTAGGCTGGGGTGGGGTGGGCTTGCTAAGATCCCCTTTAAAAGATTGGGGTTCACTGGCTGTGACACAGACCCTCTGTGGGTGACACATCCATCTAGGCCCACTTCTGCATCACCCCCATGGGACTTTGGGGGCAAGAGGAAGCAAGTCAACACAAAGCCCATGTCGACTGTTCTGTCCTGAATAATAAAGTGATAAAGTACTTTTCGTCTGACCCAGGCAGCTTCTGTTTTCTGCCAGCATCTATAAAACTCGCAAGGTAGCTGTTTGCGTGCAAGCAGGGTAAAATCTCAGACCCTTTACAGTTTTTTTGTTTGTTTGTTTTGTGTTTTTTTGTGCTAGGCGGGCCTCTCACTGTTGTGGCCTCTCCCGTTGCGGAGCACAGGCTCCGGACGCGCAGGCCCAGCGGCCATGGCTCACGGGCCCAGCCGCTCCGCGGCATGTGGGATCCTCCCGGACCGGAGCACGAACCCGTGTCCCCTGCATCAGCAGGCGGACTCTCAACCACTGCGCCACCAGGGAAGCCCCCTTTACAGTTTTTGACACCTTCTCTGCTTCTCCCAAACCCAGGCAGCGGCAGATCGCAGCTACCTCCTCTTGCAATGGAAAGTGACCTCAAAGGCGCCCACACAGTCCCCCATCTGCAAAGTTGTCCACAAGACCCTAAGAAATGACCACCCTGGTAAGAGCGTTACCCGCTGCCCGCCCCCTTCCACACCCCATTCTGGAGAGGCTGTACTTGACTGGTCCGCTTGGTCACTGTAGGGCCGGAGATGGGGGTGGAGGAGATAAGAGCCTTCTCCCAGCTGTATCCGGAGAGAACCCTCTTCTACATCGAAGATGCTTGGGGAGAACGTCCCGACTCCCCAGCCCGCGCCTCCCGAACCACCGCAGGGGCTCAAAGAGGCGGGGGCCCAGGACCACGGAGCAGAGGGGCGTGGGCAGCCTGGAGAGGAGGGAGGCGTGGAGGGGAAGAGGCGGCGAGAAAAGAAACGGCCCCCAAGCCAGTCCCGCAACTTCTCCCAGCCCGGGTTGGGGTGAGGAGAAACGGCGGCGGCCGCGAGCAAGGGGTGAGAGACTCACTTGAAGGTGAGGACGCAGAGCGGCCGGTAGGACTTGTGGCTGGTGTTCTCGGCCACGCCCTTCCTCCGGAAGTCGTTGGAGAAGACGCCCCAGCGCAGCGGGGCGCCGGGCCGCACGTCGGGGTTGTTGACGATCGCCCACACGTCGTCGTGCCCGAACTCGCCCTGCAGGGAGCGGCCGTAGCACAGGCAGCTCGCCCCGGCCAGCAGCGCCGCGGCCCCGGGCGCCGAGAGTCCGCGCGCAGGTGGAGCGGGGTCGCGGCGCGGGGCTGGCTTCCCGCAGCGGGGGAGAAGGGGAAGCCGGGGCCCCGCCAGCTGTGCCCTCGATGCTCTCCGCCCCCCAACATTTCCCCCAACGGGGTCTGTGTAGGCGGCGAGAAAAGAAACGGCCCCCAAGCCAGTCCCGCAACTTCTCCCAGCCCGGGTTGGGGTGAGGAGAAACGGCGGCGGCCGCGAGCAAGGGGTGAGAGACTCACTTGAAGGTGAGGACGCAGAGCGGCCGGTAGGACTTGTGGCTGGTGTTCTCGGCCACGCCCTTCCTCCGGAAGTCGTTGGAGAAGACGCCCCAGCGCAGCGGGGCGCCGGGCCGCACGTCGGGGTTGTTGACGATCGCCCACACGTCGTCGTGCCCGAACTCGCCCTGCAGGGAGCGGCCGTAGCACAGGCAGCTCGCCCCGGCCAGCAGCGCCGCGGCCCCGGGCGCCGAGAGTCCGCGCGCAGGTGGAGCGGGGTCGCGGCGCGGGGCTGGCTGCCCGCAGCGGGGGAGAAGGGGAAGCCGGGGCCCCGCCAGCTGTGCCCTCGATGCTCTCCGCCCCCCAACATTTCCCCCAACGGGGTCTGTGTGTATGTGTGTGTGTGTGTGTGTGGGGGGGTCCTCCTGGTGCGCACCTCCAGGCCCCGGGCCAGGACGGGCTTAGCAGGTGCTCAGCCTGAACCCCGCGCCCGCCCTCCGGGAGGCAGCAGTGGCTGCCGCCGCCCGGGACGTCCCCGGCTTTTCCGCACCCGGGACAACAGCTGGGGCGGCCTCCGGGCTGCGCTCTCGAACCCCGCGCCCGCCCTCCGGGAGGCAGCAGTGGCTGCCGCCGCCCGGGACGTCCCCGGCTTTTCTGCACCCCGGACAACAGCTGGGGCGGCCTCCGGGCTGCGCTCCCCCTCCCGGCTTCGCGCTCGCGTCCGGTCGCCCCCTCCGCATTCTCCTTCCCGGGCTTTCGGTCCCCACCTCCCCGCCTCCCGCGGTTGCAGCCTCTGCGGGTGGAGACCTCACGGAAATGGAGCTTCCGAAGCATCTTTCTCAAAGCGGAGAAAGGGTCTCCCTGGCGGGGGCGTCTGCTACCCGCCCTGCCCCGGTTTGTTCCGAGGAGTCACAGGCTGTTTTCCTTTACCGCCCTGTGCTTTGCGCGCTCTTAGAAATAAAAGTCTCAGGTTCGATTTTTGGTTTGGGTTTGGGGGCTGTTGATTTCTGAAACATTTCTCCTCATTTTACTTCCAAACTCTTGAGATGATGCGGGAGATGCAGAGCAAATTCGTCTTTCTTCTCTTCCAAGTGTATCTCTTGGGTTTGAGTATTATTTTCTGGGCTTTGCACGTGTTTGAACTGTTCCTGCCAACATTATGTAAAGAACTGCTTGTCCTCTGGTTCCTAAACTTACCTTTCTGAAAGATTGTTTGGCATTTTAAACATTAATTATTACATATAAACAAATTAGATATCCCAGGGTGCTGATTACTCGATCTTTCTGGAGGTTTGAAAATTTGTTAACTCTTTCAAGCCCCTTGAAACTTACCATTGCTAGATGTTATTATATTTAGTTACCAGGAATTTGCAAACCTTAAAATGCCTTATTCACCATGATTTGGCTGTTTACCACCCAAATTTATTCCAAACAAAAAATTCGAGGCAAACTGAGTAGTTGAACACTCACTAAATGGAGTGACACGTTCACCTGGAATAAAAATATTCCAAGATAGGCAACATTTTATCCATTTTGGGGGCTCATTTTTGGTGACTTAAAAATTAGTGAATGAGGATGAGATTGAAAATTTGGAGCTGAATGTTTTCATCTTATCATCAAATGATTTCACACTCTGGTAGCTTTAGCTCTTCCTTTGGGCTGGGTCTGTCTCCACATGCAGGACCTCTGTCTCCTTCGGCAGCCTGCACTGCACCTAGGCCTCTTTCCTTCCCATCAGCCTAATACACTAATACTATGGCATAATCTGTGCTAAAATGTGCAGTGGACTGAACTGGGTTACTGAACCTGTTCAAAGTGTGTGTGTATGTGTGTGTGTGTAATTAATTCCATAATATTCTCGATTTCTATATTAGGGTTTTCCAGAGAAATAGAACCAACAGGATATACATGTAATATATATATAATAAGGGATTGACTCACTCAATTATGGAGGCAAGTCCCAGAAAAGCTGGAGACCCAGGAAAGACAATGATAGAGTTTCAATCTAAAGGGGGGGCAGGCTTGAGACCCAGGAAGAGCTGATGTTTCAGTTTGAGTCTGAAGGCAGTCAGGCAGGAGGAATTCCCTCTCATTCAGGCGGAGGGACAGTCTTTTTGTTCTCTTCAGGCTTTCAACTGATTGGATGAGGCCCACCCACATTAGGAAGAGCAATCTGCTTTACTCAGATTACTATTAAATTACTATTAATTTAAATGTTAAAGTCATCCAAAAACGTCCTTACAGAAGCACCCAGAATAATCTTTGACCAATTGTCTAGCCCCATGGCTCAGTTAAGTTCACACATAAAATTGACTACAGCAGTTTCTAAGTTGACAGCTAAATAGAATAGTAAAATTGTCCTTGTTAGCAGGTTGGTGTGTTGAGAATTTCAGAAACATGCTAATATTTTTTTCAGGAGCTTTCTAGAGACAAAGTCTTATCCCAAAAGAGTGATTCAAATAGTAGTTTTTTGGTTTGTTTGTTTTTGTAAAGAGAGCAGGCCTTTTCCTCTTCCTCAAATCACCATAGAACCAGCCCTGCCCAGCTCTTTCTCTTCTCTGAGTTGTGTCATTTTTCAGAAGAAAGAGAACTGAGTTTCCTTGACAATGGACAGAAGTAAAGAAGGGTACTCAAGGCCAGACAGATGACTGGAGGAGCAGAGAGAAATGAAACTTCAAAGCTTGATTTCCGGTTGCTGAGCACTTGGTGTTTCATTAAGCTTTCCTCTGGATTCATTGACATCTATATTCTATCTTGTTCACATGATGGATTTGGAATTGCTTTTATTTAAGATGCTAATATGTCTTACATCTTCTCAGAGACAAAGCAATAAATAAATATTTTAATATAGTAAACATTTTTGTTTTGCATCCTCATTTTTCCTTGGTTCAGTACTGCTCTGTGTTAAGAGAAATAGTGTAAAAGTGTTGGTGTCTGATAGAATAAGTTTACACTTATATGCTAGCCCATTAAGTTGTCTTTTTCTCTCTTAAAGTATGAGAAACTTAATTTAGCTACAAAAGGGACTGCACAGGAATTAGATTTAAGCCCTCTTACTTGGCCTCTGTCTAAACTTAAGCATTTATTGCTTTAGTACTACTACTTTCTGAGACTTTTGCCCACCCATAGCAATTTTTTTCTAGTTTTATTGAGGTGTAATTGACATATAGCACTAATGTATACAGCATAATGATTTGACTTACATCATGAAATGATTACCACAGTAAGTTTAGTGAATATCCACCATCTCATACAGATACACATTAAAGAAATAGAAAAAAAGTTCTTTTCTTGTGACGAGAACTCTTAGGATTTGCTCTCTCAAAAAATTTCATATACAACATATAGCAGTGGTCATTATATTTATCATGTTGTATATCACATCCTTAATATTTATCTTGTAACTGGAAGTTTCTATCTTCATCCAATTCTCCCTCCCCAATACCCCCTCTTGTAACTACAAATCTGATCTCTTTTTCTGTGAGTGTGTTTGTTTGTTTTTGAAGTGTAATTGACCTACTCACTGTTTTAGTTCTTGGTATACCACAGAGTGATTCGATATTTCTAGACCTTTTAAAATGATCATCACGATAAGTGTAGGTGTCATCCATCACCATACAAAGATATTACATATTTATTGACTATATTCCCCACACTATACATTACATACTTGTGACTCATTTATTTTGTAAGTGAAAGTCAGTACCTCTTAATCTCCCTCACCTATTTCTCTCCTCCCCCCTCCCTCTGGCAACCACCTGTTTATTCTTTGTATCTATGATTCTGTTCTGTTTAGTTATGTTTGTTCATTTGTTTTCTTTTTTAGATTGCACATATAAGTGAAATCATACAAGACTTGTCTTTCTCTGTTGGACTTATTTCACTTACCTTAACATTCTCTAAGTCCATCCATGTTGTAAATGGCAAGATTTCATTCTTTTCTATGGCTGAGTAATATTCCATTGTGTGTATGTATATATACATATATACAAATATATATATATATTCCACTTCTTTATCCATTTAACGATTGATGCACACTTCGGTAGTTTCCATATCTTGGCTATTGTAAATAATGCTGCAATGAACATGGGGTGGATATATTCTTTCTAATTAGTGTTTTCATTTTCTTTGGATAAATAACCAGGGAATTCATGGGTCATATGGCAGTTTTATTTTTAATTTTTTGAGGAATCTCCATACTGTTTTCCATAGTGGCTGCACCAATTTACATTCCCACCAACAGTGCACGAGGGCTCCCTTTTCTCCACATCCTTGACAACACTTGTTATTTGCTGTCTTTTTGATAATAGCAGTTCTGACAGGTGTGATGTGATATCTTTATAGTGGTTTTGATTTGCATTTCCCTGATGATTAGTGATGTTAAGCATCTTTTCATGTACCTATTGGATATTTGTATGCCTTCTTTGGAAAATGTCTATTGAGGTCCTCTACCCATGTTTTTAATTGGGTTGTTTGTTTTGATGTGGAGTTGTATGAGTCCTTTATATGTTTTGAATATTAATCCCTTGTCAGAGATTACATTTGCAATAACTTCTTTCATTCAAGAGGTGGCCTATTCATTTTGTTGGTTTTTTTCCTTCACTGTACAAAAGCTTCCTAGTTTGATGTACTCCCATCTGTTTATTTAATTTTTAAAATTTTGTTTTCCTTGCCTGAGGAGAAATATCCAAAAAGTATTGCTAAGATCAATATCAGAGCATACTGCCTAGGTTTTATTTCGAGGAGTTTTATCGTTCCAAGCCTTACGTTTAAGTCTTTATTCCATTTTGACTTTATTTTTGTGTATGGTGTGAGAGAATAGTCCTGTTCTGATTACTGTAGCTTTGTAGTATAGTTTGAAATCAGGGAGTGTGATACCTCCATCTTTGTTCTTCTTTCTCAAGATCATGTTGGCTATTTTGGGTCTTTTGTGTTTCCATACAAATTTTAGACTTATTTGTTCTAATTCTGTGAAAAATGCCATTTTGATGAAGATTGCACTGAATCTGTAGATTGCCTTAGATAGTATGGTCATTTTAGCAATATTAATTATTTGAATCAATGAGCACTGTATATTTTTCCCTTTGTTTATGTCATATTCAATTTCGTTCATCAGTGTCTTAAGCTCTCCTATAAGTTTTACTTCTTCCTTTTCAATTTCAAATTATTTTATTTCTTTTATTTTTAACATCTTTATTGGAGTATAATTGCTTTACATTGTTGTGTTAGTTGCTGCTGTATAAAAAGTGAACGAGCTATACGTATACTTATATCCCCACCTCCCCTCCCTCTTGCATCTCTCTCCCACCCTCCCTATCCCACCCATCTAAGTGGGCACAAATTGCTGAATTGATCTCCCTGTGCTATGCGGCTGCTTCCCACTAGCTATCTATTTTATATTTGGTAGTGTATATATGTCAATGCCACTCTCTCACTTCATCCTAGCTTACCCTTCCCCCTCCCCGTGTCCTTAAGTCCATTCTCTATGTCTGCATCTTTACTCCTGTCCTGCACCTACGTTCTTCAGAACCATTTTCTTTTTTTTAGATTCCATATACATGTGTTAGCATATGATATTTGTTTTTCTCTTTCTGACATACTTCACTCTGTATGACAGGCTCTAGGTCCATCCACCTCACTACAAATAACTCAATTTCGTTTCTTTTTATGGCTGAGTAATATTCCATTGTATATATCCACACCCTCTCCAACATTTACTGTTTGTAGATTTTTTGATGATGGCCATTCTGACCAGTGTGAGGTAATTTGTAGTTTTGATTTGCATTTCTCTAATGATTAGTGATGTTGAGCATCCTTTCATGTGTTTCTTGGCAATCTGTATATCTTCTTTAGAGAAATGTTTATTTAGGTCTTCTGCCCATTTTTGGATTGGGTTGTTTGTTTTTTTGGTATTGAGCTGCATGAGCTGCTTGTATATTTTGGAGATTAATCCTTTGACAGTTGCTTCATTTGCAAATATTTTCTCCCATTCTGAGGGTTGTCTTTTCGTCTTCTTTATGGTTTCCTTTGCTGTGCAAAAGAAAGCAAAGAAAAAAAAAACTTAAAAATACCTTGACATAAATGAAAATTGAAACAACATACCACAAATCCAAAATTTATGAGATGCAGGAAAAGCAGTTCTGAGAGGGAAGTTTATAGTTGATAAATGCATACATTAAGGAGAAAGGAGAAATAAAGAGCTCAAATAAACTACCTAACTTTAGACCACATAAAAGTAGAAAAAAGGAAAAAACTAAGCCCAAAGTTAGCAGATGGAAGGAAATAACAAAGATCAGAGAGGGAATAAATAAAATAGAGACTAAAAAGACAATAGAAAAAAATGGACAAGAACAGAGAACCCAGAAATAAATCCATGCATATATGGTCAATTAATGTATGACAAAGAAACAAGAACATGCAGTAGGAAAAGATAGTCTCTTCAATAAAAGATATTGAGAAAACCACATGCAAAAGAATGAAACTGAATCCCTACCTTACACCATACACAAAAATCAACTCAAAATGGATTAAGGACTTGAATATGAGACCTGAAACAAAAAACTCCTAGAAGTAAACATAGATAGTAAGCTCCTTGATATAAGCCTTGGTGATTATTTTTTGGATTTGACACCAAAACAAAGGCAACAAAAGCAAAAATAAACAGGACTACATCAAATTTAAAAATTTCTGCACAGCAATGAAATCATCAACAAAATGAAAGGGCAACCTGTGGAGTGGGAGAAAATATGCACAAATCAAATATCTGATAAGGGGTTAATATTCAAAATACATAAAGAGCTCATACCACGCAAAAGCAAAAAACAAACAATCCAATTGATAACTTGGTAGAGGAACTGAATAGACATTTTCCCAAATAAATGGCCATATAAATGCAAACAGGTACATGAAAAGGTGCTCAGCATCATTAATCATCAGGGAAATGCAAATCAAAACCACAATGAGATATTACCTCACAACTGTTAAAATGGCTATTATCAAAAAGACAAGAAATACAAGTGTTGGTGAGGATATGGAGAAAAGGGAAACCTCATATACTGTTGGTGGGAATGTAAATTGGTGCAGCCACTATGGAAAACAGTATGTATGTTCCTCAAAAAATTAAAGATAGAACTACCACATGATTAAGCAACACTTCTGGATATATACGAAGTAAATGAAAACAAGATATTGAAGAGATATCTTCACGCTCATGTTCACTGTAGCATTTTTCACAATAATAATAGTCAAGATATGGAAACAGCCCAAGTGGTGTTGGTCAATAGTTGAGTGGATAAAGTTCAGCAAATATATATATATATTTCAGCCATGAGAAAGATGAAAATCTGCTGTGTGCAACAATGTGGATTGAATTTGATAGCATTATGCTAAGTGAATGAAGTCAGAGAGAGAAAAATAAATACTGTCTGATGTCACTTATATGTGGAATCTAAAAAAGCCAAATTCATAGAAACAGATACTAGAATGGTGGTTGCCAAGGTCAGGGGCTGGGAGGTGGATGGGAAGGAGCCATACTGGGCAAAGAGTACAAACTTCCAGTTATAATATTAATAAGTTCTGGCGATCTAAGGTACAGCATAATGATTATAGTTAATATTACTGTATTATATACTTGAAGGTTGCTAAGAGATAAGATCTTAAATGTTCTTATCACAAAAAAAGAAATGGTAATTATGTAATTATGCAGGTATTAGTTAACACTATGGTGGTAATCATTTTGCAATACATAACTGTGTCAAATCAACATGTTGTACATCTTGAAGTTACACATTGTTATGTATCAATTGTATCTCAATAAAAGTGGAAAAATTATTCTCTTTAACCCATACTGAAATTGTAATGTGGTGTGGGAACGTCTAGAGAGGTAAATCTATTTTAAAAAGTCCCAAGTTTGCTTTTACCTTCTTGCATTTCCAAATTTGGTTTCCCAACTCAGCAAATCTGGAAATTTGATGTCAGTTTGTCCAAATTTTTGGGGGAAAAACAACCCCAGATTAACTGGGCTAGTGCTCATTAGTTTAATTTTCATCTGAAAATCAATTTAATAATTCATAATATAAAATGGTTTTTCCAATATGGAACCATACTTTTTTTTTTTTTTTTTTTTTTCCGGTACGTGGGCCTCTCACTGTTGTGGCTTCTCCCGTTGCGGAGCACAGGCTCCGGACGCGCAGGCTCAGCGGCCATGGCTCACGGGCCCAGCCGCTCCGCCGCATGTGGGATCTTCCCAGACCGGGGCACGAACCCGTGTCCCCTGCATCGGCAGGCGGATTCGCAACCACTGCGGCACCAGGGAAGCCCTGGAACCATACTTTAGAAACCAAATTATTGAGTACATGAATCAGAGGATGCCTGGAGGAAGGGCACTTCTTAGGAGGAGTACTCCTTTCTTCATCCAGTAGCAGAGATGCACTACTTCCAGTTCCCCTCCGCATTCTTCTTTTCAACATCTTAAACGATTCATTAATTTTGATCAAATTGCTCATTAAGAGAAAGATTTATGAACTATATAACATTACATAAATATTAAGTATTAAATTTAGAAATACCTCTTATATGAAAACTTGATATATTTTTCTTAATAGCTAGGAAGTTTGACTTTCATCTATGAATATCTATGTATTTTTATTAGGTAGGAGTTATATAATTTTTGTTCCAGTTTTGTTTTGGCTTCCAGGAAATTCTGGGTTAGATTTTCTGTTCAATTGTGGAAGTTGCCCTTAGACTGAATTTCCAAAACAATGATCACTCCCATAAGGTTACACAGCCCTTGTTCTCCCGTCGTTTGTGCTATGGATTTATTATATATGTATTTTATTATAAACCCAGATCAAATACTGACGTATCAAAGATATGCATAATGATAAATGAAAAGAAGAAAAATTAGGCTTAACATAAGAAAAATTTCCCATATTTGACGAATTTTGACCTTTGAAAATATTAGTTTCATAAGGTTTAACCTAATAATGAACAAATGAAGATGTTATCTATAATTACTTCAGTTCATTTTTGAAAGAGGTTGTTTACCAACATCTTTAATAAAATTTGTATCTTAATGGGAAGAACATTTTCAAACTACAGATATATTCACTCCCTTAGCGTATCCCTTTTCCCACTTACTGATGGGTGATGGGAACTGGAAAAAAATCTTTGATCCCATTTCGATAGCAGCGTTTAGACTTTTATCACTTGGTAGCTCTTTGTTCCTACCACACACGTGCCACATATTCTGAGTAAACTATCCTCACAAACGTCTTACAACCTGATTTTAATAATAATTTTACAAATAAAAATACACTTTTTTCTTTTCTTCTGAGTGAAAATAAAACATGCATATTTCTTTAGGTCTACAGACAATTTGCTGAAAGCTTCCCAAGCACAGTGTGAATGTACACTTAAAAATCAACTCCTTAACATGTACGGAACAGTAATGCCACATTAACTTAGACAACTTATTTAAAAAAACAACTAGTGTTTAGTTTACAATTACAGCAGCTGAAGTCAATTCCAAATGCCTGCGTGAAGTTCTGATTTCTGATATTTTTCTGGCACATGCTCACTGTGGCTGCATTGGAGCAATTGAGAGATTCACTGTGCCTGCGGTGGACACAGGGAATCTTAAAGGAACAAAACATCTAGGCACGTCATTACAGAATTAGGATAAAATTTGCTTTTATTGGAGTAAACGCAGCAAAAGTGACTATGACACCCTGCAGTAACAATGACAGCATAGTTACTACTCAGTCTTTCCCAATTTTTTCCTGCTATGCTCCTCAGTGGGATCCAAGGTATTGGATTACTTGCCAAGGAGTCGTTTAAAGTCTAAATGACAAGCCAGGGCATTTAAAAATTGCTGATATGCAATATACACCAGAAGCAGTTTAGGTGAAGTCTGTCTCATTACCTTGTGATGGTGGATATTATTCAGGGAAATAATAGTTCATTACCCATTAAATATTTGTAAAAATGCTCAGTGTATTCCAAACTGAGACAGGGTTTTTATCTTTCAGCTAAATTATCGATGCTGTTTTCTGGACAACTCATGCTATTCAGATGTGTGGAGAAAAAACTAATAAATGATTAAATAGTAATAATACAGTTATATAGGGGGAAATATCTGATGACCCATTACTGCAGTAAAAATTGTAATAAGTTTGGGTTGTATACAGTCCAATTTCCAGAAAGAAAAAAGAATGGCTCATTTCCTTTGGAAGTTCTCCATGGTTTTGACTAGGTTCTCCCCTTTGAGCATGTGCGCACGCGCACGGGCACACACACAAACACTCACATATGTTTTTTAAGAGTTCCCTTCACAATAGTGTTTCATATCATTTTTAGCTGGAGGAAGGTACAGGAAGGAAATGTCCAAGATTTGGTGTTTACTTGGACCATGTCATTAACATTTCCAATTCGTTGAGTGGTTTTCATGTTTTCCAGAAGTCCTCACCCTGTAAAAGCTGATAGATGGGCTGACAGAGCCTTCCAGGCTTGTGTTGGTATAATATGAGCCAAATGCCTGGAAACAATAAAACAGCAATTTTCTGA
Organism: Physeter macrocephalus; assembly: GCF_002837175.3. Lineage (NCBI taxonomy): Eukaryota > Metazoa > Chordata > Mammalia > Artiodactyla > Physeteridae > Physeter > Physeter macrocephalus. The sequence goes on along the minus strand of NC_041219.1, from coordinate 77,292,216 downwards.
GAGATTTACCTGCAGGAAAAGCCAGGAACATAAAGGCCATTTTCAGTTTCCTGCCTTAAGCTTCTTCTTTTCTCTCAGTCCAGGGGGGGTTTGGGAGAGCTGGATCCTGTCAGGTTAACTGAGGGTGACATTAAATGTAATCTCAGCAGCAGCCGCTGTGATGGCTCCAAGGGAAAGACCACTGGAGCAGGAATCAGAGAACTGGGCTCCGGTCTGGCCAGAGTGGAGGCTTCGTGTCATGAACAACAGAAGCAAAGGCTGCAGGGGTTGGGAGATGTCAGATCTTTTCTCTTAAAAGCCGGACAAGGTCATCCAGTCATGAGCAGCTACAAACCAAGGGAAGGTTCCTCCCCAGTTAAGCCCATCACAGCTGAGCCAGACTGTCTGAAATTCATGGGGGCATCGTCCACACCACTGCATTCTAGAGGGCTGAGCCTCAAAACTGGGTCTCTTTATGTCACAAGACAGGAAGGAATATGCATCCTGGACTCAGTGCCCTAAAGAGAGATTAAGGTTAAGGAGGCCTGGACTAAAGTGATGTGAAGGGCTACCAGTGGGATCTTGGTTCCCCTAGTTAGTTTTAACAGTAATCAATTAATTGTAACCTTAACCCTGAAATGCCACATCCAAGTCCACAGCCCACTGGATACTTTCTGATTTAAAAGGAATAGAACGGGCTTCCCTGGTGGCGCAGCGGTTGAGAATCCGCCTGCCGATGCAGGGGACACGGGTTCGTGCCCCGGTCCGGGAGGATCCCACGTGCCGCGGAGCGGCCGGGCCCGTGAGCCGTGGCCGCTGAGCCTGCGCGTCCGGAGCCTGTGCTCCGCAACGGGAGAGGCCACGGCAGTGAGAGGCCCGCGTACCACAAAAAAATAAATAAATAAATAAAATGCATAGAACTATGTGAATTTTGCCTACCATTGCCATTTTTTCTTTGGCAAACTAAACTTTGGCATGTATTTTATATTCGTGTTCACACAGTACTCCTTGCTTCTTCCGAACGTTAAATAACCATAAACTTAAAAGAAGCTATCTGAGTGACTTAAGAAAATAATAATAAAATAATTTCTTTCAACGTAACTTCGGTTAAACCGTGAACCAGCTCTCACCCTGAAAAATCTGTTTTTTTAGGGTTTAAAAATCATAAGCCTTAAGCTCAGAGTCTACATATACAGCCATGTGGCAGGATGACATAAGAAATTCCCTGTGGCAGGATAACACGATGGAGACGTTTACTAAACAATGAGAGAGAAAGTTTTCTCTTTCCCCACTCAAGAGGGTGAGCAGGCTGTTGGTCTAGAGGAACGAAGTCCCCTTATTTGGCGGCAGGGTTAGGAGCCTTTTTAAAGCTTAGGCTCAAGAAGGTGAAGGAGGAGGGGCAAACCAGTTATTTTTTCCTTGTTTTCTAATCCTAGGTTTTGACTGGTGTGGACCTATCTGGCCCATTCTCAGGAGGCGCAGGATTTGAACAGCGTGGTCCGTGGATGCCTGGGGCATGAACCCACAATCCTGCCGCCTTGAAAGTCTCAGTAGGGCCAATAGCCAAACCACATGGTCACAGAATAGCAGGACTGTGAATATCAGGTGATCCTCTGCGTGGCAGTCATAATGGGCTCGAGACCAGAAGCTTCACTGCGGCCTCACTCGTGGCGCTGGCCGCTTCCTGCCGGAGGACTGCCGGAACCCCAGAAGGGTGTCCCCCGCGCAGCCAGGGCCAGCCTCCGTGCAGGGATGACTGAATGTCGCAGCGAGGGCACTTCCCTACCCCTCGCCTGCTTCTGTGGCACCGTGAGTCCGACAGAAAGGCGCGAGCTGGGCGTGTGCGAGTCCAGGTTTGACTTGCACTGATTCTGGCCTGCAGTCCGGGATGGTTTGTTCTTGGGACCAGACCTGACCAGAAGTTGACCTCCTGAGTACTTCAACCTCTCCAGCTGCCATGCTCTTCCAGAGCCTGAGACGGCTCTCCCGGGGCAGCACTGCTGTTCAGCTCTTCATCTTAACGGTGGTGACCTTTGGTCTCCTGGCCGCCCTGGCCTGTCACTGGCTTCTGAACTTTTACTTCTACCTGCGCCACTGGCATCTGAACCGAACGAACCTGCAGCAAAGCTTGAGAGAGGGTGAAGCTGCCCTCCTCTGCCCTCTGTCGACGGCTCGGTGCCCATCGTCTGGCACCCCCATCGCCGCCCCTGGCTGGTCATCACCATCATCACGGTGGACAGGCAACCTGGCTTCCACTATGTCCTGCAGGTCATGTCCCAGTTTCATCAGCTCCTTCAACAATGGGGCCCCCAGTGCGAGGGGCACCAACTTTTCCTGTGCAATGTGCAGTGAAGCGTGAGCCATTTAGATGCCAAGCTGCTGTCCAAGGACGTCTCTGCGGCCAACAGCTACGAGGGCACGGAGGACGACCAACTCGTTTGAGAAAGAGAAGCAGCACTGTCTGTTTTCTGGAACCCTCCCTACAGACCTACGACCCAGACTACGTCCTGATGGTGGAAGACGACCCCGTTCCAGAAGAGCAGATCTTCGCAGTCTTGGAGCACCTTCTTCGGGCTCGCTTCTCCGAGCCGCACCTCAGAGCTGCACTTTATCTAAAGCTCTGTCACCCTGCGAGGCTCCAGCACTACATCAGCCGGAGCCCATGCGGATCCTGAAGCAGGTTGGCGTCGGCATGTTGCTGGGGCCCTTACAGTTTGCCAGCCGGCCAGGGTTTAGCTAACCCGTCGTGCTCTTCTTCTTCCTGTACAGCATGGGTCAGGTAGAGCTGGTGGACCAGCACTATTTCCTGGAGCTGCGGCAGCTGCGTCCTTCCCCGTACAGCGTGGTCCCTGCTTTGCAGTTTTGCACCCTGGCAATACCTGCCCGGGTGGCCCGCCAGACCCTCACCTACCTGTCCCAGGTGTATTGCCACAAGGGCTTCGGCAAGAACATGGCACTGTACTCACTGCTGAGGGCCAAGGGGGAGCGGGCCTATGTGGTGGAGCCCAATCTTGTGAAACACATCGGGCTCTTCACAAGCCTTCGGTACAACTTTCACCCCAGTCTGCTCTAGCTTGCCAAGAAATGCCTTTCTGAATTGGCCACTTCTTGGAGATGCAACTATTGAGCTCTTTATTTGGACATGGTTGCTTGCAGATATTTCATTGCCTTAAGTTTGCTAGGGGTATAGGTACTCGGATGACTGAAGAACATGCAAGTCAAGAACCTTGGCTTTGGTAACTCCCTGGCAGGAGCAAACTATTCACCATGTGTCCAGACCTCTGGCCCTCCACACAGCCACATTGCTTCATGCAGTCTGACCCACCCAACGAGGAGCATTTAAATATCACTTAAATTCTCCAATTGTTTATTGATTGGCTTCGCGATAGAGCTTGTGACTGCCAAAAATATTGTGCACAGTGATATGACTGGTTTAGGATTTTAAGGGTAGAACTTGGTGAAAGGTGAGATTCTCTTGCAATGATTTCTTTCTCATTGGGAATAAGAATGGATGTATGTTTAGAATATATGTCCCAAGAGGCAGGACCATATTGACAGATTCTATTTGTTTCCTTGATCTGGAGTAATAAAAGTGGACAAAAGCCACACAGTGCCCAGCATCTTGCAGGTGTTACCTGGCATTTTCTTTTCCACACATTTGTAGCGCACTGATAATCAATTTTGTTCACGAGAACTTTAAGGCAGAGCAAGATCTGAAAGCACCTTCTGGATCATCAAGGATGGATTGCTTATGTTTAGTAGTGATTTAATATTGAAGATTTCTATCATAATCTGATTCCTTGAAAGTTGGACATTGCAGAATAATATAGAATGGGTGAGCTCTTTACTAATAGCATACCCTTTTCCCTAACTTTGCTGGCTAATCATTCACCTTCATTTCTTTTTCTTCTATGCAGCATGATATTATAGGAGAAAAAAGCATGGACTGAAGTCAGAAGACCTGAATTTTTATTTCAGATCTCTGTCATGTCCTAGTGGTGTGAACTTGGGCAAGTCATAAGCACTCTGAGTCTCAGGTTTGTCACCTGTAAAATGGGGACAGTGATATCTACTTTTTTAAGTTGCTTTGAGGATTAAATGACAGAATGTATGTAAAACACTAACAAGTGCTTATCTCACAGAGGCACTTGGTGAATATCAGCTCTTTTCTCTCCTATAATAAGGATATACAACTCAAGTGTATTTTGGATAAAGTATTAGTGATATTATTTAAAGTATGATATGGGGCATAGTGGTGTGAACTTGGGCAAGTCATAAGCACTCTGAGTCTCAGGTTTGTCGCCTGTAAAATGGGGACAGTGATATCTACCTTTTAAATTGCCTTGAGGATTAAATGACAGAATGTATGTAAAACACTAACAAGTGCTTATCTCAAGAGGGCACTTGGTGAATATTAGCTCTTTTCTCTCCTATAATAAGGATATACAACTCAAGTGTATTTTGGATAAAGTATTAGTGATATTATTTAAAGTATGATATGGGGCATAGGGCTGACACCTTATGGAACAGCCGTTCCAGACCAAACACTGCTAGAATAAAGGCTGGCTTTTCCTTGTGACTTCAGAAGGATATGCAGCTCAGTTTCATCTAGCCCCACCTCCAGCCAAACCCAAAATAAGAATTGCTCATTCAAACTGGAAATGATCTGAGACTCCTCTTGAGCTTATTCCAAGACTAGCATCTGAAAATTACTCTTCTCAAAAGTTACAAGTAAATGTCACTTGACAATACTTATTGGCCAGTGGCCAACAAGTCCCTTTGTGGGGATGGATGATTATATTAGAGTTCAAGCAGCTGTCCCCTTTGTTTCAGTGCCACATCTTATGTTTGCTTTTAGGTTTCCACAGTGACCTACGATCTTGGGATCTGCTTGAGAACACTGAGGGAGTAACAGGGGTTCATCATCACACTTTATAGATGAACAAACAGGCCCAGAGATGTTAGAGAATTTCCTCAGTTTCACACAGCTGAACAGCAGCAGAGAGGACTGGAATGTAGTAGCTTTTTTGACTTCCAGCCCCTGTACTTTTTTCTTAACCACATTCATTTTATAAATATCTATGTAATCAAATTCTCTATTGTGAAATCCGATTGTAACCTGGGCTAAATAATGTATCTGTAACCTAAAAACTCACTGTGGTGTTGGTCTTGGGGAACAAACAGGTTTCAGTATGTGTTGTGTTGTTATAGTGAGCTGTTATGTATCCCCCAGGAATGTCCAAAGTGGCCAGAGCTACTAGATGACTTATTGAGATGCTCATATTCCATCCCTCCTCTCCCAGTAACTGGTTCAGCCCCATGTTTGAGAAGAGAACCACTCTCAACCTAGAATTCATTTGAGTTTGTTGCATTAATGATTGGATCTCTGCATGAAAAGTTTGTGTCCAATGACAGAACATTTAAGCTAGCCAAGCCCTAGATTAGAATCATTGCTGGTTTCCATTTCTGCTCTTTCTAATTCAGTTGTCTACTGCACACAGACATCCCTTCCCCTGACTCCTTCATTCTCGATGGCTAAGGTCATCTTTGCCTTGTCATATTTCTCTACTTACACACTAAGACATCTTCCCCCATTGATCTTAACTAGAGTCTGCCATCGTTGGACATTTTCTGCAGAAGCAGAAATCCTACCCACTTTTGTCCCTACCTACTTTCTAGATCACCCTCCCTTTTGTCCCTCATTCCTAGAGTCCAAATTGTGTATTTTATTCTGGATTAGGACAGCTGGCAGCTTTACACCAAAGCTGAAATCTCTCATTTAATCCTGAACAGGGGGCTAGGGGAGAACTAAAGTCCCCTTCCAATATCAAGGGACATGAGGGTGAAGTTTACATGGTAAACATGAGTTTACCATGAGGGTGAAGGTCTCTAATGGTCCTGCATACTTTTCAGAATTTAAGTTATTGTCAGGCCTAAGAAGCTCCCTATTGTGACTGAGTGTATTTGCATAGACTTATTGGTTCAAATAATGTACCCCTTTCACTGAGAAAAAAAAAAAAGACCAGAGCCCCTCCTTCATTTCCCTGGATTGAATATATCCCTCAACCTTCTTGTAAATTAAGATATTAAATATCTTTGATAAAAATGCATGCAAATTTAACTTGATTTGGAAAAATTTAGGAATGCAATGATTCTTGCTCCATATATCGAGGAGAGAATTTATACATATTAATGAGGTTAACATAGTGGTTTTGTTTTCCATTTTTGCACTTCACAGCAAACATTGCCGTTCTCAACTAACAAGCAGTGGTCTCTGCAGGAGCTCAGCAGAGTGACCACTAATAAGGGAACCAATGGGAGCAAGGTCAGCACAAAGCTACGAGTATGAGTCCAGATGCAATTGTATTCCGAATAATTAGGGTTTGCCCATCAGCTGATGCATGTAACGCACAGTAGCAAACAGCAGAGACTTCGTGATCTCCTTCCTACAAATGCTGGAATGAAAAGTAGTTTGAGTTTTGGTTGGTTCCCACTTTATCTCAGAAAACTCATAATCAGCTATAGGCCAGAGATCAGGATGCAATTCCCAGGTCTACCCAGCAATACTCCTAACCTTCAGTCCTGGGTCTGAGTCACAACTGTGTCCTTGGCCTGGATTCTGGCCCCCAAACACCAAATTGTTGAATGTCGTCAACTTCTCATTGTGCAGAGCAGTAAGTGGAAGCCTGCAAGGAGCCATCTTCCCAGCCAGAACCAGAAGGCAGAGGACAGGCTGGCCACCAGGCAGCAGCAGAGTGGACTTCAGAGGCTGTGGCTTGGTGTCAGGACCTGTGGAAAGCACATGGACACAGGCCGGCTTTCATGAGGTCTTTCCAGAGAGACACTGTAATCATGCCTGCTCAGCCTCTCATCTCCTGTCTAATTTTCTTCCCAGCATCACCTCCAGGCCTCTGCTGGCAGCAGTGCTTTCCCAACTGATAGTTCCCATTAAATGAGTTTCAGATGCTGATTTTCTGTCTAACAGATGAGCAAGCATTTCCCTAAGTTGCATCTCATTTTACCAACATCACTGATTTCTCTACTTTCTTGCATCCAATCAATCACTTCACTTCAACTGTGCATTTTATTAATGAGCCATTCACTCCCTTTTCCAGATCGTTAGTGAAGACATCAGATTCTGACTTGACCTAACACCAGTTCCCAGGGGTCAATGCTGGCTTCCCTGAGAGCTCCCCAGGGAGACATTTTTCACTCTCCTCCTAGCTCCTTCATTGTCCCAAGCTACTTTAACATACTTCTTAGCTCACTTTCAAACACCTTTTGAGATATTGACATTAATCTTTACCCAAGAAGCTCCTGTTTGTGGGATGAATGGACAAATGGTCAAATGATACACAGCACAACACGCATAACCATGAAATTCCAGCTCCACTAAGTATACAGTGTAGGCTCATTTATTCACTCACTTTTGTCTAAAGAGCCGAAGAAGGATTTGACTACAGTCCTTTGACTATAATCCTCTAGGCTCTTTCTGTCCTTCCAGCACTCCCACTTGTACACTGATGCACCTGTTACACTTGACAGAAGCTTCTGATTTCAGTACACCTTCCTGGCTGGCTTCAGGATATTTCCTGAATATTTGCAGGTTATTGGCTGGCAGTGAATCTTACACAGGCGGCTAATGGTTAATTTTGGACAAGCCAAAAGTTTCATGGCTAGAAGAGCAGAAATTATTTGCTGGGCTTTATTTGCCTGCATTCATCCACTCTCAGTATAAATATGGTTTTAAATCTCTGGCTTAAATCAAAGGAAATCATTTATTAGATGAAGTTGATTTTCTTTTCTTTTTATTTATAGGTTGCTAGGTACAGAAGATATGCAAGTCCCAGGCAAGCCTCATTACCAGCTCTTTCATGTTTGATTGACCACTGGAAGCACTTTTCTTCCTTTTATTAAAATACTTTGAAAAACTTGATATAATGAAAGCTGAATATAAAATTGTGTCTGTCCTATCATTTTAACACCTAAAAATATTCATGTGGACCTCAATGTCCAAGGAGATGGGAGGAACCCCCTAGCGACCAGGTAGGATGTGGGGGGAGTGTGGGGAGAGGAGAAGTGGAGGCTGGATGGGACTGATGCCCTGAGGGGTGGCTGGGAGAGGGGAGGAGTTCCCACGCCTGGGGGGACCCTTGGAGGCTTGGAGGATAAGGGGGGAGCACAGTGGGTGTTTCTCCCACCCACTTGGGCTCCAGGAAGACTGCTGGGCTCCAGGGCAGTCCTCCACCCTCCAAGGCCAGAAGCACTCCTGGGACCCTCTGGTGCACTGAGCCTAAGCCCCGCCCCCCACCCCCCCAGTGCGTTTTTCTCATCTTATTTTATTTTTTACTCTTTGTTATTGTTCTGCTCTTTTTTATCTTTTTTCTTTCTTTTTTTTTTTTTGGCCGCCCCATGTGCCTTGCAGAATCTTGGTTCACAAGCTGGAGGTAGGGCCTGGCTCCTGTGGTGGGAGCTCCAAGTCCAAAGCACTGGACTAACAGAGAACCTCAGACCCCAGGGAATATTCATCAGAGTGAGGTCTCCCAGAGGTCCTCATCTTGACACCAAGACCTGGATCTACCCAACAGCCTACAAACTCTGGTTCTGGAAGACTCAGGCCAAATGACCAGTAAGACAGGAACACCATCCCACCTATCAAAAAAAAAAAAATGAGATGACAAGAAAATATGTCACAGATGAAGGAGCAAGGGAAAACCTACAAGACCAAATAAATGAAGAGGAAATAGGCAACCTACTTGAAAAAGAATTCAGAGTAATGATAGTAAAGATGATCCAGAAACTCAGAAATAGAATGGAAGCACAGATTGAGAAAATACAAGATATGTTTAACAAAAGATCTAGAAGAAATAAAGAACAAACAGAGATGAACTACACAATAACTGAAATGAAAAATACACTAGAAAGAATCAAAAACAGAATAACTGAAGCAGAGGAATGAATAAGTGAGCTGGAAGACAGATGGTGGAAATAACTGCCAAGGAACAGAATAAAGATAAAAGAATGAAAAGAATTGAAGACAAACTCAGAGACCTCTGGGAAAATACTACACACACCAACATTCATATTATAGGGGTCCCAAAAGAAAAAGAGAAAAATAAAGGGTCTGAGAAAGTATTTGAAGAGATTATAGCCAAAAACTTCCCTAACATGGGAAAGGAAATAGCCACCCAAGTCCAGGAAGGACAGAGAGTCCCGTACAGGACAAAACCAAAGAGAAACATACTAAGACACATATTAATCAAACTAACAATTAAATTCAAAGAAAAAATATGAAAAACAGCAAGGGAAAAGCAAAAAATAACATACAAGGGAATCCCTATAAGGTTATCCACTGATTTTTCAGCAGAAACTTTGCATGCCAGGAGGGAGTAGCAGAATATACTTCAAGTGATGAAAGAGAAAAATCTACAACCAAGATTACTCCACCCAGCAAGGATCTCATTCAGATTCGACACAGAAATCAAAAGCTTTATAGACAAGGAAAAGCTAAGAGAATTCAGCACCACCAAACAAGCTTTACAACAAAGGCTAAAGGAACTTCTCTAAGCGGGAAACACAAGACAAGAAAAAACACTTAAGAACCCAAAACAATTAAGAAAATGGTAGTAGGAACATACATATCGACAACAACCTTGAATGTAAATAGATTAAAAGACACAGACTGGCTGAATGGATACAAAAACAAGACCCATATATATCCTGTCTACAAGAGACCCACTTCAGACCTAGAGACACATACAGACTGAAAGTGAAGGGATGGAAAAAGATATTTCAAGCAAACGGAAATCAAAAGAAAGCTAGAGTAGCAATACTCGTATCAGATAAAGTAGACTTTAAAATAAAGACTCTTATAAGAGATAAGGAAGGACACTACATAATGATCAAGGGGTCAATCCAAGCAGAAGATATAACAATTATAAATATTTATGCACCCGACATAGGAGCACTCAATACATAAGGCAACTGCTAACAACCATAAAAGGGGAAATTGACATAAAAACAATAATAGTGGGGAACTTTAACACCCCACTACACCAATGGATAGCTCATTCAAACAGAAATTAAATAAGGAAACACAAGCATTAGAAGACACTATAGACCAGACAGATTTAATTGATATTTATAGGACATTACATATGAACGTGGCAAAAATACACTTTCTTCTCAAGTGCACACGGAACATGCTCCAGGATAGATCACATCTTGGGTCACAAATCAAGCCGTGGTAAATTTAACAAAATTGAAAGCATATCAAGCATCTTTTCTCACCACAACACTATGAGATTAGAAATCAATTACAGGAACAAAACTGTAAAAAACACAAATACATGGAGGCTAAACAGTGTGCTACTAAATAACCAAGAGATCACTGAAGAAATCAAAGAGGAAATAAAAAAATACTTAGAAACAAATGACAATGAAAACACAATGACCCAAAACCTATGGAATGCAACA
>NC_041219.1:77236230-77280272 GCF_002837175.3 Physeter macrocephalus | reverse complement strand
ACCAAGAGATCACTGCAGAAATCAAAGAGGAAATAAAAAAATACTTAGAAACAAATGACAATGAAAACACAATGACCCAAAACCTATGGAATGCAACAAAAGCAGTTCTAAGAGGGAAGTTCATAGCAATTCAAGACACAAGAAAAATCTCAAATAAACCATCTAAGCTTACACTTAAAGCAAAAAGAGAAAGAAGAACAAAGAAAACCTAAAGTCAGTAGAAGGAAAGAAAATATAAATATCAGAGCAGAAAGAAATGAAATAGAAACAATGAAAACAATAGCAAAGATCAATAAAACTAAAAGTTGGTTCTTTGAGAAGGTAAACAAAATTGATAAACGTTTAGCCAGACTCATCAAGAAAAAAAGGGAGAGGATGCAAATCAATAAAATTAGAAATGAAAATAGAGAAATCACAACTGACACTGCAAAAAACACAAAGGATTATAAGACACTACAAGCAAGCATATACCAATAAAATGGACAACCTCAAAGAAATGGACAAATTCTTGGAAAGGTACAAATTTCCAAGACTGAACCAGGAAGAATTAGAAAATATAAACAGACCTATCACAAGTAATGAAATTCAAACTGTAATTTTAAATCTTCCAACAAACAAAGGTCTAGGACCAGATGCCTTCACAGGCGAATTTTATCAAACATTTAAAGAAGAGCCAACACCTATCTTTCTCAAACTCTTCCAAAAAACTGCAGAGGGCGGAACGCTCCCAAATTCGTTCTATGAGGCCACCATCACCCTGATACCAAAACCAGACAAAGATATCACAGACAAAGAAAATTAGAGCCCAATATCACTGATGAACACAGACACACAAATCCTCAGCAAAATACTAGCAAAAACTCCAGCAACACATTAAAAGGATCATACACCATGATCAAGTGGGATTTATCCCAGGAATGCAAGGATTCTTCAATATATGCAAATTAATCAGTGTGATACACCATATTAGCAAATTGAGGAATAAAAACCATATGATCATCTTAATAGATGCAGAAAAAGCTTTTGACAAAATTAAACACAAATTTATGATAAAAACTCTCCAGAAAATGGGCATAGAGGAAACCTACCTCAACATAATAAAGCCCATATATGACAAACCCAGAGCAAACATCATTCTCAATGGTGAAAAACTGAAAGCATTATACTTACCATGATGAATTGGGAGATTGGGATTGACTTGTATACACTAATATGTATAAAATAGATAACTAGTAAGAACCTGCTGTATAATAAAATTTAAAAATTCAAAAAAAGAAAAAAGTAAAAAAATAGAAATACTTACCATGCCTTCTGAGGATGAAGTTTTTGTGAGGACTGTGAAGGTACTATATGTAAGGAGGAAGCCCTGACAGTTCACAAGCCGTCAATCAAAACTCGCATTTTATGTATCTCACTGACAGTGGGGATGAGTAATGAAAGTGCTTGCTTTAAGGAAATTGTCTCCCTAAAAGCATCTAAAAAGAACTGTCAAGGACATGACTCAGGAGTGGTTGGGTGGTTGTATATTTACTTCTTAAGACAAGCATCCTAAGTGAACCTCCCAATCACTTACTATATGTTGCAAAGATAGGCGATGAGCCTGGGATAGTACGGAGCTACTGAATCTTTGCACTGGTGATGACAACAAGGGAGAAGAGTTTTTAGAAATGGATGACAAACAGTTGCAGTCCTCTCTATCTTGGGAAAAGCAGTGCCAACTACATAAGCAAGTGTATACGTTTTAATTTGTGGTTGCCTCTTCCAAAACATCCAGAAGGAAAAGATCCAGATGTGCTCAAAGATTTGCTTCCCGGAATAGTGAATGTAGAGAATGTGGAGAACCAGAATCAAAGTGAAAGCCCTGTGGAAAACACTAGGAATCAATCAAATGTTTAAGATATTAAAGTGCATAAAAATAAATTTGACCCAAATTTCTTTCTGACTTGACTGCTAATAACGACTTTGCCTCTGGCTGGCTTTGATATGTTTCGTATTTAGACGTGCTTGGCAAAGACATTTGTACCCTTATACACAAGAATATCTGTGCCCTCACTGGAAAGGAAAACACCCCCAGAGGAACATTCGGGGTTCAAGAACACACAGATGACGAGAGTAAAAGAAACACGTAGGTGTTATACATTTAGGGTCAATTTAATGTTTGAAAATGAGATGTAATGAAAAGCACATTGAAATGGAGATTGGAAAACTGAACTCAACACCTAATTTGACATTTCAAATGGTTGTGACCTTGGGAACGTTTCTGAGTCGCTGTTTCCACACCTGTGTTACAGAGAAACTGTCACTGCCCTTTCCTATCATCCAGAGACACTGTGATTATCAAATGAAACCATGTATGTGAGACTCCTTTGAAAAATGAATATGCTGTATGTTGGTCTGATTGTTCTTATTAGAAAGAAGAGGAGAGAGGCAGAGTGAGAAAATGGGAAGAGTAAGGAAGGGCTTTGGAATTGAACTGGCCTGTGTTTCATAGTGACTTTGCCCCTCCTCTTGGTAAATTTGTGGCTACAGGAAAGTCATTTAGCCTTTCTTGGCCTCAGTTTCCTCATATGTAAAAATGGATATAATAAGTATTATATCTCAGAGTTGTTTTAAGGATTAAGAGGAAAACAATGTATGTAAGCTCAAAGATATTTTGGTTTGCAGTTTTAAAGCCATGTCTCATGCCCCTGAAGGTGTCAGGCCTATTTTTTTTTTTTTTTGCCGTACGCGGGCCTCTCACCCCCGTGGCCCCTCCCGCTGCGGAGCACAGGCTCCGGACGCGCAGGCCCAGCAGCCGTGGGTCACGGGCCCAGCCGCTCCGCGGCATGCGGGATCCTCCCGAACCGGGGCACGAACCCGTGTGCCCCGCATCGGCAGGCGGACTCTCAACCACTGCGCCACCAGGGAAGCCCTCAGGCCTATTTTTTAATCATCAAAGTGCTTAAATTCGGAGAGACTGAGTGACCGGCTCAAGTATATGCCAGCAGATGTAGAATTCCTGATGGAATTATCTTTTTTTTTTTTTCAGGTTTGTTTTGGCACCAGTTTAATAATTTTTCTTTTCTTTTTTTCTTTTTTCTTTTTCTTTTTTCTTTCTAATCGTTATACTTTTTTTAACATCTTTATTGGAGTATAATTGCTTTCGGATGGAATTATCTTGATCAGATTATTTAACAATAAAAAAATTTTAAGAAACCAAGACCTTGAAAAAATACCTGTTTTGATTCAAATTATGACGACTATGGATCCCATGAAAACAATGAAATACATCTTACAATTTGAGAAAACTTAGAATTTTTTAGAGGCTTTTTCTGTTATGTTGAATGCTTTTCCTGTCACTGCATTTCAACTAAGCTTCAAATGCACTCTTCTTTCTCTGCAGATCAAGTTTCCTAGTGTTAGGAAAAAAAGGGAAGAGGTTAGTGAGATTCAAATAGCTCTAGATTTCCTAAGCAAACCAGATACATTTAAGAGCACTCTGAAGGGTTTGTGCCTCATCTGGTGACCAGAATCAAGACCTCTCTGGTGTCAAATGAGAACATTTTCCTCCGTATCCCACCGAAAACTCGGCATTCTGGATCACTGTCGCCAGTGGGGAGGAGAAGGGTGGAGGAAGGGATGCAGCACATCAAGTCCAGGTGTCCACTCCCACAGTTTGAATTGTAATATGAATACCAAGTTCCCCCCAAATATGGCCTTGTTTCTCAAGATGAAAAGTTGAAAAAAAAGGTTTCTCCTTAGTCACTTCTATTTCAATTTAATTCTCATTTATTAAAGGCCTAATGAAACAAAAGCCAAAAATTCTTCATTTTACATTCTAAACTTAGAAATTATTCTACTTTGTCATTATAATCAATTGACTGTTACATGAAGACTATGCATAGGTTGAGGACTTGAATCTTGTCTTCCTTAACTTTTGTGTCTCCAGAACCTGCCATTCAGCCTGTGCTTAATAAATATTTGCTGGATACACAAACAGACATTCTGCTCAAAACCCACTGCCACGGACTGTATTATGCCCTCCTCAAAACTGACATGTTGGAACCCTTATTTTCCAATGTGATTGTATTTGGAGATAGGGCAGGGAGGCAATTCAGGTAAAATGGGGTCATAACGGTGAGGTCCTAATCCAATAGGACTGGTGGCTTCAGAAGAAGAAGAAGAAGAAGAAAGAGTTCTGTCTGTCCCAGTGCACCAGGGAAAGGCCATGTAGGACCACAGTGAGAAGGTGGCTGTATGTAAGCCATGAAGAGATCCCTCACCAGAACCAGACCATGCTGGGACCTTGATCTTGAATTTCCAGCCTCCAGAATTGTGAGAAAAATTTCTGTTGCTTAAAAGACTCAGTCTATGGTATTTTGTTATGACAACCCCAGCAGACTAAAACAACCACCTAAAGTAAAAACTGAAATTTTTGTCTCAAAGGAAAACTACCTTTTGAATCATGTACATATATGCACATGTATACACTTATATCCATCCCATACATATAAAAATGTGGATTAAGAAACCTAGATTTATTAAATATATCAAATGTGACTATATAATGAAATGATGGCAAATACCGTACACAAATTCATCTACCTGATGAGAGTAGAACAAGTAAAACCCTTGGTCAGTTAATCTGAATTATAGTTAGAACAAAACAACTAAGCAGATACTAAATCAGCAAAGTAACCCGTCTACTTCCAACTGAGATAATTTTTTTCTTTTGGTCTCCCAGTTTGCACAAGGAACCTCTGGAGCGGGCTTAGAATGGAGCACTTGATGGGTAACATCCCTCTTGGCATATCTTAGTTTCAGCAAAGCCAAACTTCTGTGTAATGTATCTTTTCTAATCTCTCTCAGTAATGAATTTCAATGGAAACTCTACTTATGTAAATAGAAAAACCTCACATCTGATTATTATCATATTGAACTAAGGACAATTTCCCTCTTGTAATGTTTTTCTCATTGGAACTAGGACGCTGTTACTATTTTTTAATCGATGGTTGCATCTGTACTTGAGGTTGTAGGAGACAAGGAAGACAATGCCGTTTGGAATCCCGCATGCTTCCCAGCCTATGGGGCCCTGTGATCCACATCACCCTCGTTGAGCACATTGGAGCAGACATGCTGGAACATCTACAGTTGTGTGAGGTCAGAGAAGTGTTTGCTGCAGGCTTTGGCTTGACAAGCTTTGAAATATTTCCCAGCTTTTCAGAGGTCTTACTGTATCTTCCATCTTTTAGAATGTGCCAAAAGGGAAAGAAAACATGGAAAGTTGCCTCTGCCTACAGGATTCTAATTACCATGCATTTCTGTGTTCTACATGTACAAGTTAGGACCTGGGCTCAATCAGGAGAGCAATTACCACTAACCTGTTCTGTTATTGAGTGACTGATCATATGGGATGTCTAGGCATTCAGACCACAAAACTGAGGTAGTACAGAATTTGTGGCTAAGAGTGAGATCTCAGAGTCAGGTCGCCTTAGTTGAGATAATTCATTTGTAATTACTAATAAGATACAATTCAGGAATAACAGCAAACTGAAACACATACAAACATACACGCAGACACGTGAAAATTTCCACAGTAATTAATATAAACATTTAAAAGATACAAGTTAGTATTATCTCTGTATTTCTTTTTTTTTTTTTTTTTTTTTGCGGTACGCGGGCCTCTCACTGTTGTGGCCTCTCCCGTTGCGGAGCACAGGCTCCGGACGCGCAGGCTCAGTGGCCATGGCTCACGGGCCCAGCCGCTCCGCGGCACGTGGGATCCTCCCGGACCGGGGCACGAACCTGTGTCCCCTGCATCGGCAGGCGGACTCTCAACCACTGCGCCACCAGGGAAGCCCTATCTCTGTATTTCTTTAAAAATTTGATAGTATCTTTCTAATTCTTTTAGCACCGTAGAGAGTCTCTTTTGTGAATATAATTTTCAACTTTTTGTTGTATAATTTATAGATGATAAAATGTACCTCTTTAAGTGTACAGTTCAATAGGTTTTGACAAAAGTATACCCCCATGTAAGTTCCTCTCCAGTGAAGATATAAAATATTTGCATCATCCCCAAATCTTCCCTTATATTGTTTACATTCTATCCTACCTCTCCTTGCCCCATTAACTACTAGTCAGCTTTCTGTCACCACCGTAGATTATGTCTCATCTAGAAATTCACACAAATGGAGTATCATGTACTCTGTGTCTATCTTCTTGCACTCTGCATAGTGTTGTTTTTTTAAAAATTAATTAATTTATTTATTTTGGCTGCGTTGGGTCTTCGTTGCTGCGCACGAGCTTTCTCTAGTTGCGGCGAGCAGTGGCTTCTCTTGTTGTGGAGCACGGGCTCTAGGCACGCGGGCTTCAGGAGTTGTGGCACGCAGGCTCAGTAGTTGTGGCTTAGTTGCTCCGTGGCATGTGGGATCTTCCTGGACCAGGGCTCAAACCCGCGTCCCCTGCATTACCAGGCGGATTCTTAACCGCTGCGCCACCAGGGAAGTCCCTGAATAGTGTTTTTGAGATTCATCCATACAGTTATATTTGTTAGTGCCTGGTTCCACTTTGTTGTTGAAAGCAATCTTTGTCTTCTCATTATGAAAATCTCCTTTCCCATCTAACATTGATGTATTTACTCATTTATTTTATCCTATGAAAAACACAAAATTATTTCATAATTATCTTGTAATCCTTTAACCCTGTTTTCATATTTCTTACTATTTTCTAACTGAAAGATGGAAATGTACTGTAAGTTAGGCTTTGTAAAGTGTTCTTAAAGGGCCACTGAGTCTGCCAAAGTTAGATCAATGGGACGCCATGGCAATTGAGCTTGACTTTGATGATTTTCTAGAGATATGACCACGCATATCTATCACTTATATCTGGGGTATTCAGAGGTGGCTTTTTTCTGGCTCCAATGGCTTTTTTTGCTATCATATTAACACTTTTTTTGCTATCATATTAACACTTTGGCATCAAGCATGTAAACTGCTATAATAAAAATAGCAGTCTGTGTAGCTAAGCACTCTATACCTTACCTCATTTAATCTTTGTAATAGCCCTGCAAATCAAGTCTTATCGAGCACTCAGTGTCAATCAGTGCTCATGGAGCTTACAGTCTAAAGGAGAAAGCTGACTTTAATGAGAGTATGATCCTTGTTATGCTAAGATTGGAAGCTATAAGAACATATAGGCAGCTAAGAACTTGCTGAAGAAGTGACCTTTTAGCCGGGGCGTGGAGGACAAGTAGGGTTTGCCAAGCCAGAAAAGGGATTAAGTATTCCAACGGGAACAATATGTGTGCAGGCTTGGAGGTTAGAAATGTCCTGGCAGGTAGAAGGAATTAATAAAAGATTTTGTGTATTTGGAATCCAGAGGTGAAGGCAGAGTAGGGTCAGCTGAGCCAAGCTGTACCTGAGCTGGGATTGGAGCTGTTGTGGAAGGCTGTGGTTTTGGATAGTAAGACTGGGTTTTGAATGTTGCTCACTATGGAATGGTAGTAATTTTCTACAGGCACCTATGTATGAAGATTCAGAGAACTGAATTCCAGTGGATTGGCAAGGGGATTCAGGGGGGAAAAAATCCAGTGGTTTCTCAGGTCCATATCAGAATAGCATGATGTCAATTAATTTACAAAAATCACTTTATAAATTACTTTATTATTGAAATTAATTAATATTTTTCCCTCCTAAGAAAATAAGTCTTGGTGTTAGAAGTGGTTTTTCTGAGGTAGAGTTCAGAGGACGTATATAGTGTGAGGACCGGTTTCTACCACTGTTCTGTCTCTAGGTAAAGAAGAGTTTAACTTACAATGTTGTTAATATGATACTTATCACTGACAGTACTTTATTTTTAAAAGTTAATGGTTATCACATAGAACATTTCCGTACGCAAAATCCAAGAAATTTATTAAAAAACAGTCAATGATAAATATCTGTATATTTTAAGGGCATTGAAAATCACATTAAAATCGCATCTGTTTTGCATTTATAGTGAGTGAAAAATCCAGTATTGCACATTCTCAAGGTAATTGTGGGGAGACCAAGACAAGTTTGGTCATTAATCATATTGTGAATCTAGACACAGGAGAAAAAGAATTGAAATGAAACTCAACTGAACCAAAATACACATATTGGAAAATGTACTGATTGCCTGATCCAGTATGAGATTCAAGTAATGTTTGTGATTCTGAACTCTGTCCTGACTTAGAATAGAGAGCAATGAGAAAGAAAACGTTATCACTTTCTTCTTGGAATGAAAAGGTTAGGGATTAAGGGAATGTGTTTTATATGTTGAAATTATTCTAAAATTAAGATGAAGTTAACATTCACATTGGTATTATTCTAATATTTCGGGGGTTAAAATATAGGTGAAGGCTGAGATTTGGGTCTTTGACTTGATTCCAACAAAATGTTTACCCCAAGAATATGTGAACTGTGAAAATAAAATGTTGGGTGTGACCTGACATTAGTGCAAAAATAAAACAGAGAAATGGATTATTTAAAGATGTTCGTCACCAGTCAGCTATCAGTTTGATATAAAATTTTTCTTTAAGGTTTCTTTTTGTTGCTAAAAAGGATTTCTAGGTACAGATTTGGGTTGTTAGAAACATCAAAATTGTAGAAAAACTCAAAAACATTGGGGTTACATTGTCAGGACTA
Source organism: Physeter macrocephalus (assembly GCF_002837175.3). Lineage (NCBI taxonomy): Eukaryota > Metazoa > Chordata > Mammalia > Artiodactyla > Physeteridae > Physeter > Physeter macrocephalus. The sequence goes on along the minus strand of NC_041219.1, from coordinate 77,271,630 downwards.
CAGCTCCTTTGAAATTCCAGATATTTAAGGTACTAAAAGACTAACCCCCAAAGGCTTTATTTCCTTTTTGCTTCTATTTTTGATGCTTCGTAAGGTCCATGAAACCGTCTTTAACCTTTCTCTTTTCCTTGCAAGAGTTTCTTGGGGAGTGTTTCCGGGTCCCCACATGCCTCAGGCTACACAGGCACCACCCTGGTGGCCTCATCAGCCCCAGCCTGGCGGCCACAGCACCTTGGCCAGTCTTTTGTCTGTTCTTCCTTCATCAGTGTGTTCTATGCCCATTGGCAGAACACATTCATTGTGCCACTTCGGGTGGAGAATCTACAGAGGCTCCCCTTTGTTTTACTACATGCATCTAAACCCTTTGACCTGCCTTTGGTACCACCACTGCCTTCTTTCTTCTTTTCACCAACAGTCAGCTCTTTTTATTTTCTAACATAAATAAACTACAAGTTTCATGGATTAATTCAGCAAATATTTATTGAGGAAAAAGCAACATCAGACAAGGGTTTTGGAAAGGTCACTCTGGATGGAGGTGGGTGTACCAAGAGAAGCTGGCTGTGGAAGGCTGGGGCCTGTGCTGGTGTCCTGGTGGGAGCTAGTGACAGCTTGAGGCAGGCTCTTGGCACTGGAGATGGGGTGAAAGGAATTGCTTTGCAACTGACTTAGGGGGTGTATATCCCTCAGACTCACCAGAAACAGTCTTTGTCCTGTCAGATCCCACTTTAACAGCCACTTCTTCCAACAGTGTGACCCACCACTTTAGTTGTGTGATCTTGGAAAGTTTTTTTTTTTTCAATTTTTTTCCGCTTCTAAAAGGAATATGATAGTAATGCCCCAAATAGTCGTTTAAGGCTTAAATGGTTCAAAGCTTGTAGAAATTTTAGCTCAATGTCTGGCACATAGTAAGAACTCAATAGAGGTTAGCTATTAGTATGGCTATTCGATCTCTCTTGATTAATCTACAGCCTTTGATTTATCTTCATAGAAAAAAATCATTTAATCTTAGATCTTCGAGATCTTAGAAACTGTCCCATCACATTCTCTCACTTACACATTCAGAAATGGCCCGGCGGCTGGGGAGGTGACGGCTCTCAGTGCTAGCTCTGGAACCAGAGCCTGGGTCCCCCAACTCCAAAATCAGTGCCTTTTGGCTCCGGACCATAGACCTTATTCTGTAGATCAGTGTGTGTTTTATGTCAAGTATAATTAAGCCTCTTGGGGGTGTGGCCCCTACTCTGGTGACTGGCCCAGTGCTCAGCTTCAAGCTTTGCATCCAGTTACCTGCTGTGGGCTTCCCTGGTGGCGCAGTGGTTGAGAGTCCGCCTGCCGATGCAGGGGACACGGGTTCGTGCCCCGGTCCGGGAAGATCCCACATGCCGCAGAGCGGCTGGGCCCGTGAGCCATGGCCGCTGAGCCTGTGCGTCTGGAGCCTGTGCTCCGCAACGGGAGAGGCCACGGCAGTGAGAGGCCCGCGTACCGCAAAAAAAAAATAAAAAGATGGCATGGCCTTGTCCCAGAGCCCTATGGGCCTGTATTGTGATTCTCTCCCAGGACCTTGCCAAACGCTTCACACAGTGTCTTCTCCCACCACTAACTTCTAACATAGGGTCTGTCACATGCATGGCCCAAGGGTGAGGGCAGATTCTACTGCAGCCAGGACCTGCTGCACAGTCCTGTCCTGCTTTGGGCTTAAGCTGGTAGCCTTTTGCATCCCAGTATTTGGCTAGAACAATTATCCTAGGTATGGAATATGCTGCCTCCATAGTCAGTAGAGGCTTATGGGGCCTTGTGCTTTCTTTTTGGGGAGGAAAGGTGAAAGATGCAGTGATTTGTCTTTTATTTTGGAGGGACTATCCTGGCTACTTGATGCTTAAATATTTACTGATATGACATGTCTCTGAATCTTTGTAGGATTTTCCTCCCACCTTCAGGAGGGCATGTGTCTCATCAAGGGCTCCAGCCTTAGGGGCCAGAGGTAAAGTGGGAGCAGGTCCTGAGGGGTGCACAAGCTATCTTGCTCACATTGTCTTGGGAGTGCTCTTAGGATAGAAATCAGGACTGAGCAAAGGAAGAAGCTGGGTCATGATGTGGCCTCAATGAAGGCCCCCTAGGGTGACCTGAAGCTGGAATGGCCCATCAAAGTTGTCCCTAGTTAGGGCAATAGGGTGAAGTTGGCCTTCATAACCCAACATCCATGAGTCATTGGATATATGCTACTCCTGGAAGGGGGAGGTGACCTTGGTTGCAATGACCCTTTTCAGCCAAGGCAGTTCTGAAGAGAACTGACATCTGAGGGTTCCTTCCTGCAATACTCCCAAGAACTGGGGGAATAAGTCCTTCAGTTCTGAAGGAGGATCTGGAAGGCTCATCAGAGGCCCACTACTGTTGACATGCAAAAATGTTATTTACAAGGGGCCTGGAAGAGCTTACAGACTTTCAAACATAAAGACATATTTCGTGAGCAACGTTCTGGTATATCTAATTATTGATAGATTATAGCTACTATTTTTAAAAGAAAAACCACCTTTGAAGAAGATAGGGAAGTTTAGGAGGCAAAGCCAAAGGCCTTCGCAGTTTTTTGCATAATGTTAGAAGCAACAGTTCAAACACGTGTAAAGCCCAGAAAATAATAATCACTCAGGTGATCCACTTCGATAGGAAGAAAAAGTAATTAGCCCCGCCTCTCCCGGATTGTTTTAAGAGCCTTAGTGAAAACAAAACGAGGAGAAATATTTCAGAGGGCAATTCGGCGCCCAAACCCAAACAAAAAAATCGAACCTGAGACTTTTTATAAGAGCGTTGGGGACAGAAAGCCTGGGAAGGAGACTGCAGAGGGTGCGACCGGACGCGAGCGCGAACCCGGGAGCGAGAGCGCAGCCCGGAGGCCGCCCCAGCTGTTGTCCCGGGTGCGGAAAAGCCGGGGACGTCCCGGGCGGCGGCAGCCACTGCTGCCTCCCGGAGGGCGGGCGCGGGGTTCAGGCTGAGCACCTGCTAAGCCCGTCCTGGCCCGGGGCCTGGAGGTGCGCACCAGGAGGACCCCCCCACACACACACACACACACATACACACAGACCCCGTTGGGGGAAATGTTGGGGGGCGGAGAGCATCGAGGGCACAGCTGGCGGGGCCCCGGCTTCCCCTTCTCCCCCGCTGCGGGAAGCCAGCCCCGCGCCGCGACCCCGCTCCACCTGCGCGCGGACTCTCGGCGCCCGGGGCCGCGGCGCTGCTGGCCGGGGCGAGCTGCCTGTGCTACGGCCGCTCCCTGCAGGGCGAGTTCGGGCACGACGACGTGTGGGCGATCGTCAACAACCCCGACGTGCGGCCCGGCGCCCCGCTGCGCTGGGGCGTCTTCTCCAACGACTTCCGGAGGAAGGGCGTGGCCGAGAACACCAGCCACAAGTCCTACCGGCCGCTCTGCGTCCTCACCTTTGAGTCCCTCACTGCGCGCTCGCAATTCACCCCCCACTCCTGGAGGTTATGTGCCTTCCTTGCTTTCTTCCTTCCTCCTTCCCTTCCTTTCTTTTCTTCTCTCTCCCTTCCTTACTTCTGCCCCCCTGGGTCTGGAGGTTATGGGACTCTTTCTTTCTTCCTTTCTTTCTTCCTTCCTTTCTTTCTTTCTTTCTTCCTTCCTTCCTTTCTTTCATCTTTTTTCTTTCTTTCTTTTTCTTTCTTTCTTTCTTTTTTCTTTCTTTCTTTCTTTTTCTTTCTTCTTTCTTTCTTTCTTCCTTCACCTTTGAGTCCCTCACTGCGCGCTCGCAATTCACCCCCCACTCCTGGAGGTTATGTGCCTTCCTTGCTTTCTTCCTTCCTCCTTCCCTTCCTTTCTTTTCTTCTCTCTCCCTTCCTTACTTCTGCCCCCCTGGGTCTGGAGGTTATGGGACTCTCTCTCTTTCTTTCTTTCCTTTCCTTTCTCCTTCTCTCCCTCCCTCTCTCTCTCTTTCTTTCTTTCTTTTTCTCTTTCTCTCCCCCTTCTTTCCTTCTTTCCTTCCTTCCTTCCCTCCCTCCCTCCCTCCTTCCTTTCCTTCCTTTCTTTCTCTGAGCCCTCCATGCTTCACTCCACGCCCCGCTGCCACACCACTCTCCTGAATGTTCCTTGGGCCCAACTGTCTGGCCTTCTGGGACCAGGTTTGCCAGGTAAAACACAGGGCATCCTGGCTCCTGGCTCTAGAGGCACAGGCTGGGGAGTTGGAATGGAGGTTTCCCTGGTGTCTGTCCACCCACCTCACCCCCAGACCTGGCCCACTATGGCAAAGGAGGACCTGTGTGGACTCAGTGCCTTTGTTGGGGGGGTGGGGTGCTGCTTCCAAGTTGGGAATCTTTGCAGCTTTGTGGGCAGCTTTGCAGATGAGGAGGAGAATCTTGGGAGAAAAGAGAAAATCCCGACCTGTCAGTAGTCACCGAGCCCAGTGATCTGTCAAAAAGCGTTCGCCATCCAGACTTGAAAATATGCAAAGTAAAGAAACACGAAGGCCTGCAGTCTTCCCATTCCTGACCTTCCAACTGAAATAGTTTCTGTTTATTTTGTTTCAGCAATTTTGGTGTGAATAACTTACAAGTGTACAGAGGAACCGTGATGCCCATTTCCCCCGTTTGAAAAGGGCCTCATTGGAGTCCTTGCTGGATCGTTAGCAGTGCCATTATGAGCGAGTGGAAGTCTTCCAGTACATGAAAGAATTATAGAGGGTGCAGGTGATCTTTAGGTTTTTTGCCTTAAGTGTACATAGACGGTCTTCAGTGCCTAGAAAAATTTTACAGGCACAGGGAGCAAGGTCCCTGTGTTAGAGTTGGTCAAATACGCTGTTCATTTATTCATTCAATAAATACTTGTAGTATAACCTTTATGTGCAGGCACCCTTCTGGCCCCTGGGGATAAGGGTCCCCAGTGGCATAGCTCTAGTAAAATATGATTGAAGGCGATGGAAGTTTTACAGAGAAAAAGAGAGGATGAGTTAATAATTAGAGACTAAAATGGTATGCTTTAGATTCCTTGCAGTGTGGGAGAAAAACAGGACGGTGATACTCCTATGTGTCGTCCAGTGAGTCCCTGGATGAAGGCATCTTTTGAAGCAGTCTATTTTTTTTTAATCAACTAATTTATTTCCTAAGTTCCTTTGGAGCGATATTCATAATTTCCCTCACTTTGAGTACTCAGTTATCCCACTTAAAAACACCCAGAAGCTTGATTATGCCAAAGTAAAGGCATTCTCCCCACCCTGAAACGCACTCACAGAGTAATAGATGCTTTCCGTCCACAAGGTTCTGATTTGACCTCTGGTTACCCCAGAGATGTAATGTAATCTATGCATCTCCAACTCACTCACTCCAAGCTCTATTACATCCTAGACCCCTTGTTCTTCGTACGTGCTGAGCACACTCAAACGCCCTACCCCTTCAGGCCTTTTGTACTTTCTGATTTCTCTTCCTGGAATTCTCTTCCCCCAGATGTTTTCTAGGTTTGCCCCCAATACAGTGTAAGCTCGATGAAGTGTATCCTTAGCCCCTAGAACAGTTCCTTGCACACAGTCAAGGCCCAATAAATGTTAGTGAATGAATGATTCTTTTTCGTGGATGTTTAGGAAGTTTTCTAGATAATTATAAGGTTGCTCTCTACCTTTTTTTTTTTTTCTTTAATACAGATATAAAATTTTCGTGGTCCTGTTTTCTAGCTAGGATGTCCCTGGACACGCCAGAGGTCTGGTTGCTGGGGAGTTCAGGAGTCTGATTCCTGGTTGGGGGTAGGTCTTGTGGCTCTCAGCTGGGATCTGCTGAGGCTGGGACTCTCCATGGAGGATCAGGTTCTTCAGCACTGGACAGCACATTGAAATTGATTGTTGATGGATCTCGCTGTGAAGTTCAAATCTCTAAATACTCTGAGGGGAAACCCGTAAGTGAGAGTTCCTACCCACTAAGGAAGAACTAAATTCCTGCCATATTGGTAACCTGCTTTCCCGAGGAGGGTCTTTGTTGTTGTTTTCTTTTTCCTTCCCTCTCAGTCCAGGAGCAGGAAGCCAAGGAATTGTTTTTCCCTCTTGGATTAAATAAAGTCCAAGGACCTGAAAATAGCTTCTCCTAAAAGCAATTAACATGAATCCTTCACCAGTCACAGACCTTTAAAAGAATGGAAAAGCTTTGTTAAAACTATCAACCCAGAAATCACTTTTAAAGAAGGTACTTGACATTTTTCTGATCTAATTTGTATTATTTGCCTACTTCCTTTCCTGAGGGTTTTCTTCTGGGATTTGCCACCTTCTTCCTACTTGGGGTTAGTTATCTTCCTTTCTTTGGTGCAGTTGTCCTGTGAATACTAAGGTGACAGTAGTGACACTAACTACCCCTGAACTTGTTCATGGGTGTGGGCTCCTATTGACCAGCTCCTCTTCCTTTTTCCACATGCTCCCTGCTTCCCTTTTCCTTTAAAGCCGTGTGAGGATGTCATGCATTAACTTGAATCCTGAACTTGGCTCTCCCCTCCAAGTGCACCATATGTTTGCGTTGGTACCTGGGAATTACCTCCTTTGGCACTTCAGAGACATGAGGTGATGGTGATTTGCTGATTTGTTCCTGGTACTGGAGGGAATGCAGAAGAGCAACCAGAATGATGAAGGGCTAGAACGAGTTGCCTTAGAGGAAAAGGAAGAAGACCAGATGTTGTTATGTATTGGCTGAATGATCTAAGAAGAGTGTGGAAATCACTTATAAGCATTTGAGAGATGAGATGTTGGCAAGAGATGGGGAAGAAGAAAGACCAGTTACTTTAGAGGAAGGAAGGAGAATGTGCTGTGTGTTTTGTATCAGGCTGTGAAAACTCACTGGGAAAGTGCGGTAGAACCCATCATTTGAGACACCAGAAACAGATGATAAAAGTATATTTCAGTTTTTTTCTTGCTGGAATGTTAGCTTAAATGGTAGTGAATGTGTGATGAGTTACCAGAGAGAGCTGAGTTTGGCTGGAAAGTGTGGTATTTGGCTCTCTGTAACTCACCCTTAAGTGTATAGATCTGTGTTTCTTATTATCTCAGAACTGCCTGTTTTATTTACCTGAAATGCTTAGTAAGTAGGCAGATCCCTGGGCTCCCTTGCAGAGATGCTGAATTAGAATTTGTGAATTTGGGTTTAGGGAATCTGAAGTTGGAGGCTGTCCTCCAGGACATTCTGAGATACTGAGAAATTTAGGAACCAGGGGGTGTACGTGTCACTAGCAGTTTTAAGTAGTTTACTTGTATTAACTCAGTTTAATCCTCACAGCAACCCTATAAATTATGTTCTATTATTTTTTAAAACATATGAGGAAACTGAGGCACAGACAGTGTCAGTGACTTGCCCAGCTGACACAACTAAGAAGCGTCAGAGCCAGGACTGCCCTCACCTGGCATCTGGCTTCTCACTCTGGGCCCTTCACCCCCACACCAGGCGGCCTCTCTGAGGATGCTTAACTTTGAAATCCTGTCGGCCTCATGGGATGGAGCAGCCTGGGGAAGTGGTTTACACTCCACTTTTATCAAAGGTGAATTCACCTTTTCTTTTTGTTTTTAAACAGAGGCTAATGAGTTGCTTAAGGCCCGCCCTGTCTGTGTGTGAAATGTGCGTACGCATGGAGCGAAACCAACTTTGAATGGAAAACTTTGGATTTGTCGTTTATTTTGACAGCAAAAGTCTGAGAGAGCTTTACTTTTGAAAAGTGGCTTCTGCAATTGAAAGGGGAAGAAGTTTTCAAGAGAATTTTTATTGCTTCTCCAAAAATGGGGTTGAGATTACCTGCCTGCAAAAACCAGAGAGACTGGACCCTAAGGAAGCATTTTGCACATACATTTCCAGGTTAGAATTCTTCAAGGCAAGGTTTTGAAGGTTTTTTTTAGATTATCAAAGAAAGATGAGATTATGGTCCTTACATTTTAGTGTTAGAAACAACTTCAGGGGTTCAATAATATGTTAACTTACGAACATTTAACGAACACTGATCTTGGTGTCGGGTATAAATTGTTGAGCAAGATAGATAAAGTTTCTGCCCACAGGAATTTAATAATCTATTAGATTGAACCGCACGAAATTGCTAACGCTTAAGAGCTTTTTGAATTTCAGAAATGGCAGTTTCATATGGTTCGACTTAATAGTGGGGAGAGGCAGACAACGCACAAATATATAAATGAATAAATAAGTAAAATAAAAGTGGGAAGTGCCAGTGCCAGATGCCAAGCTATCTTCTTTCATCTGAAACCCTCTCTACTCTCCCTGCTCTACTCAGCTTTGTGTTGCTGGGGATGGGATTATGCACACCACTGTTTTGCTTTGCCAGCTGGATCCTATTTAGACCTGCCAGTGGAGGGTAGAAGAGGCAGCCTGCAAGGCTAATGGGCAAGAAGGGACTCTCTCCTTCCTGTCTGCTGGTGGTTCCTTCCAACATAACTCCAATCAGCCTTCCTCATGCCACACAGCACAATGTCTTCCTGCAGCAGCAGCTGAATCCAGTTTGCAGTTTTCTCTAATACGTGCAGAATCCCCTTCACTGTGGCCCCTGAGGAATGTCGTTGCCAGCTGAGCAGTGCCTCTTCCTCCAAGGTCTTAATTTCGACCCTGCCAGGCCCCCATTCCAAGCTTCTTCTTTAGAATAATCCCAACCACTTTAATTTGTTTCTCCAGCCCTAGAGGTGGAATCTGCTTCTAGTGGTTGATACCTTAGTGTTCTCTATTTGTCTTTCCAATTATCCAGTTGACAACTTCATACCTGGTTAACAGAATATCCAATTCTCTCTTAAAATACTTGGTGCCACCCATAGCTGATTCACTTCGCCGTACAGCAGAAACTAACGCAACATTGTAAAGCAACTATACGCCAACTAAAAAAAAAAGAGAGAGAGAGAGAGAAAGAAAATAAAATCAGAAAGCATCTCTGCAGGCAAAACAAAAACCAGAGTCACATAACCATGAACATTCACCAAGACTCTGAGGCTCTTTCCCTACTGACATCAACCTTCTATATCCAAACCTAAATCTATATATTGTTTTGTTGATGCTCGAGTCTTCTGGTACTTTCCCTACTGACATCAGCCTTCTATATCCAAACCTAAATCTATATATTGTTTTGTTGATGCTCGAGTCTTCTGGTATGTTTGAATTCAACTGGTTGAAAAATAAAATACTGCTCATGAAAGGAAAAAATAAAATAAAATACTTGGTGTGGCTTCTGTCTCCTGACTGATAGAGGGCCGTACAGAGAATTAAAGTAGGGCGATATGAGGAATGACTAGTTAAAATTGAGTGGTCAGAGAAGTCCTCTGCAGAGGTGACGTTTAAACTAAACTCTCAAAGACAGAAAGCTGAGAGAGGCTATTCCAGGAAAAGGTGCAGCGAGTTGCATTAAGGTGGGAGCAGCTGAAGAGTGAAGGGAGGGAAAGAGTGTTACAGCCCCTGGTTGTTGAGGAGAGGTGGGCAGTGTCCTGACGAGAGTTTTGTCAACCAGGGTAGGGCGTTTTCATTTGAATGCAGTAAGTTGGAGAATTTTAAGCAGGAGAAAAGAGTGATCTACGTTAAGTTTTAAAAGCTCACTCTGGCTTTGTGTGGAGAATAGCTTGTAGAGAACCAAAATAGATGACTGGCTAGAAGGTGTGTGCTGTGGTCGAGGTGAGAGGTGGTGGTGGCTTCAACTAGGTGGTAGCAAGAGATGGTGAGAGGTAACCAAATTGGGTAAATGCTTTGGAGAAGTTAAAATGATGATGAATTACTTCATCATTAAAATGATGAAGTATTAATGTGTGGGGTAAGAGAAAGAGGAAATGAGGAAAATTTGTGATGCAATGTATGTACGTGTGTGCGTGTGTGCATTAGCTCTCCATTAAGTCCACTCACCCTTCATGCATATGTACACATACATACATCCCTCCACATCCCCACATCCATACACTCACACACATATAAGCACATATGCACACGCTGGAGGCTTTCATTCAAGATGACGTGGACTCACCAATCACTACTTTTTACACATCCTACCAGTCTACCTTCCTGGGTTTTCATCTAGTTCACATTTCTCCATCTTGTATGCAGAGATTTTTATGAGAGATTTTGATAAATGCTTTTTCAAAACTAAATATGCAAATATATTTATAGCATCCCCAGTTTAAGGAGACTGTTTTTTTTAATGAGGTTAATTATATCTTTTTCTGTGAACCATATTGGCTTCCAGTCTAATCAGCTATCCTTTTCTAAGTGTTCACAAACCATTTCGTTAGTAATCCACTCCAGAATGTTTTATCATCTGATGCCAAGCTTGCTAGCTCATCCATAGTTCTAGAATCCATTTGCCACATTTTAGAAAATTAGGAAATTTTTTGAATTCCAGGTTTCTGGCCCCTCTTTATTTCTGAGTGATTTTTCTTCATGTAAGTAAAATTAATTAACTAGTTAATTAATATATGATATTATATATTAAGTTCTGCAGTATCTCAAGAACTATGTGAAGTTATTTCACAATGTTATCTCATTACTGCAGTTTTTTCATATTTGGCAATTCCTTTTGATATTCTAAAATCTAACTGAATACACTTCAAACACAAAGTGTTCTCCCTTAATCTATACAGAAAAAAAAATCCAGGTAGGAAAATAAAATCCATGCAGATTGTATGTGCACATTTTTAGATAGGATGCATGTGGATCACAAAAGGTGATGCATACCTTCTATTTTATATCATTTCATGTAACTCATATGAGTTTAGTTTTATATAGATATATCATAGATTTGTATATAAATAAAGGATGGGAGGATATATACACCATCTATCAAGATGTTTTTATTTTTCAGATATATAATAAGTTCTTTGTCTCTTTCAGATGAAAGTGAAACAAAGCAGGACCCTGTGGAGCCCTCCCAGGTACAAATCCTTTCCATGTCCCCCATTTCTGGTTTATAGAAAATAGGCTTCATTCAGCCCCCTTGACCTTCCCAGAGTTCCAAAGGGAAGATTCAAAACAGTTGCTAATTAGAAAAGTGAGGGAATGCAGAAACAAAGGAGGAGCAGTCAAGAAACAATAATGCAGCAATGGGGTCATGTCCTGGTTCCTCCCCAAGGGATGTACATAACAATGTCTTTGAGTTCTTCTTTAGGAACTAAGGCCCCCTCCCACGTGGAGGATGGTAACGTCCGACTGAGCACAAGAGTCCTGGAACACCACACTGTTACTTCATCACCAACCAGTCAGAAGAAAGTCTACACACAGTCTACACACCATGGAAGATAAGGAAGTCTTTGCCTCCCTCCCCAAATGACTAATTGTGATTAACTTCCCCTTTCTCCCTTTAAAAGCTTCATAGTCAAGCAGAATCTTTGGAGTTGGTTCTTGGACATGAGTTCACCTTCTCTCCAGGTTGCCAGCCTCCTGAATAAAGCAATCTCTCCTTTCCAACCAACACTTGTCTCTTGAGTATTGGCTTCCAGGCGGCGAGCAGCCGAACGTGAGTTTGGTAACAAAAGTGCTATGTTGTGTAATCTAAATGTTGGTCTGTGGGAATCAGTTATAACAGCAAGGATTTGACCTAATGGATATCTTATCTTATTTCCCACCTTCACACCTAGGCTTTCATTACCAAAAGAAAATGTGAAATAACCAGTGTTTAGATTATGATATGGGAAGCTAGTACTGGCTCTTTGTGGCTTTCATTTGCAAGGGAATTGAAACAAAGGGAAGGGGGCAGGGCACAACCTTTGAGAGAATGACTTACCCCGAGGTCATGACATAAACTTATTAGAACCAAATGGGTCCAAGACGGCAGACAAGTCGATTTCCACTAGACCTTAAGCCTCAGTATACACTCACTATAACACATCAGCAAGCTAAATGACACGCCCACAGGTGCCATGACAGCTCCAAGGCCGACCATAAGGATCAAAAAGTGGCGGTGGCCCAATTCCTGGAAATCCCCGCCCCTTCCTGAAATAGCTGGAATTCTCCTCCCATTCATTAGCTTATGAAATTACCCACCCCTATAAAAACTGACAACCCCATACATACCCTGGTGCCTTTCTCACCTTCTGAGATGGCCCACACTTTGTCTGTGGAGTGTGTTTCTCTCTAAATAAATCCACTTCTTGCCTATCACTTTGTCTCTCACTGAATACTTTCTGTGATGAGACATCAAGAACCTGAGCTTATTAAATCCTGAAACCAGGTGTGTGCTCTCAGTTGGAAGACCGTGGGTTTTGGCTGGGTTTAAGTCCCGGCTGTGTGGGTTCAAGTCCCAGTCTGAGTTTTGGCCAGGTTCCAGTCCCAGTCACGTGTGTTCAAGCCCCAGTGAGGGTTGTGGCCGGGTTTGAGTCCCAGCTGAGTGGGTTCAAGTTCTAATCTGGGTTTAGGCTGGGTTCCAGTCTCAGCACGTGGGTTCAAGTCCCAATCTGAGGTGCACAGTTTCAGAATGCGCAGGAATGTTGTAGGTAAGAGGTAAAGAATTATTGCTTTTTCTGATAATGAAAAATAAGTACTTGTAGAAAATTAGGAAAATTCAGATATGTACAAAAGTGAAAACAAAATCCACGTACAATCCTACCACTAACATTTTGGTATACAGTCATCCTGAGGGATGATTTGTTCCTCCTTTGGCTATCAAAATTCTTGGATGCTCTGGTCCCTTATATAAAATGGTGTAGTATTTGCATATTACCTACGCAATCCTCCCGTGTACTTTGTCATCTCTAGATTATTTGTAATACTTAACACAATGTAAATGCCATGTTAATAGTTGTAAATACAATGTAAACGCTATGCAAATAGTTGCTGACATGGCAAATTCAACTTTGGGTTTTGGGAACTTTCTGGAATTTTTTTCCCGATATTTTCAATCCATGGTTGGTTGAATCCAAGGATGTGGAACCCTAGAATACACTGGGCCAAGTATATATCCTCCCATCCTTTATTTATATACATATATAGGATACATATATTATATATTATATATATTATATATTTAATGAACACACACTATATATATACATACTGTCCATGAAAAATTTAATGAGTTGATCTAAGAAAGAAATGGAAAATTTTATTCAAGCCAAATTGAGGATTATAACCCGGGAACAGCATCTCAGAAAGCTCTGAGAATTGTTCCACCAATTAGAAGTCAAAGCACAGTTATAAAATTTTTTGAGACAGAAGACTATACATTAAATGATGTATTATTGACAGTTTACACAATCAGGTCTGCAAGTAGAAAGCAGTGGGTTATTGTGACCTCTTAAAGATCAAGAAGGAAGGTTATATTTTCAGGAGTTGTCTTGTTGATGCCAGGAGAATGTCATTCTTTATGGTTGAGTAGGTATTTCTGCCAAAGGGGGAGGTTTGGTCCATGCATAATGCAGATAAACAATGCACAATAGAGGGGAGAGGAGGCCAAAGGTCAGAGAAAAAAATTTTCGTGTCTTGCCATAAAATTTGAATTTTATTCCCATATACATATATACATATTATATATATATGATTGTTTTATTTAATGGGGAATCATAATGTAATACTGTTCTGCAATTTGTTTTTTAAACTTAATAATAGATAATCACCTTTTTTTTTTCTTTTTCACAATTCAGTTTATAACTTGTTTTGTTACACAGTGTAGGGGAGTAAAATTTGCCACCCCAAGATGTCTTTTTTGGCATGTGGGTTACTTTAAGCTGATTATTTTTAAGGAACAGAATACTCAGGAAGTCTTTCTTTTTACTCCCCTTTAGCTGCCTAAAGAATTTAGATAAAGGGTCTATCCCTGGAGTAGAGCTATCACCACAGGTGTCTGCAAAAAATATGGGCTGAGTGTGATGGGGAAACTCAGCGGGTTCTAGAGATCTGAGTCCACTCTGTGTCCCATTGTCTCTGCACGGCCCAGCAAATATTTGTTTACTAAACATTTGTTTTTCTATCTCCATGTGAATTACCTTCCTCCCCTTTGAAGTCCCAAACCACTACTCTCAACATTCTCTTTTATCTTTAGATGAAGATGGTATTTAAGGTGAGGGTTTCAGACATTTTGGTGAGTTACTCAGTTTTCCTGGGTCTCTACCAGGTATACACGTTAGTAAACTTTTGTTTGATTTTCTCTTATTAATGTCTCACATTCGTTAAATTCTTAGACCAGCCAGAAGAACCTAGTAGGACAGAGGAAAATTTCTTCCCCCTCAGCAACAGGTAAGACCTTTGAGACTTTTCCTGTGCATTCATATCTTTTAAACACAAAATTGGAACCCCACTGCACTCTTTTATAATCTACTTTTAAAACTAGTTATATAATGAAAATATATCTCCATGTCATTATACTTTCACGTTATCATTTTTCATTGCCCAGTAGTTCATGGTATGATGTTACCAAAAATAATTTGATTGGTTATAGACTTTTAGTTTTTTATTTTTCAACTTTTGCTCCTATAATTAACGTGGTGAGGAGCATTCCGTATATATATATCTTTGTGCACTTCCCTAGTTATTTCCTCTTATCAGACTTCTGAAGGTGAAATTGTAGAAGCATTATGTACTTTTTAAAGCTTTTGATACACATCACTATATTCGTTTCCAACTTGGACATCCACCAATGGTATAAGATTGCCTGTTTCCTCTCACTGTGATTGTAAAACAAAGAATGTTGCTCACCATCTGGTTCAACCAAGAATTAAGTCATTAGCCACTGCAGTCACTGACCAACAGTGCATCCTGAGAGGAATTCAGGATGAAAACCAGGTCGAGGCATTCTGTGCTTTGGAAAAACAGGTCCCTAGATAGATGTATAACTCGGGAAGAATTATAATGAACCCAGATTCTTGCATCTTCCCATACCCAGAAAAAACACTAAAATTATTAACTGAGGTACCTGTTCCTTGTGGCTAGCAGTAACCTTTTACCAAGATGTAAGCTCGACTGAACGTATTCCCTAGCCAAATCATATACATACTGGCCTCTCCTCTACCTCGGCGGAGCAGTCCCTTAGAGCTACTGAGAGGCTTTATCCCAGACTATAGTCCTCAGTAAGACCCTGATTAAAAGTTAAAACTCACAGCTCTCATGCTGTGTGAATTTCTCTAAGTCAACCTGATCATAAATGTGAATGAATTTTAAACAAACAACTTTGTTGTTCTGGAAAGCTCAGCCTGATGAAAATCATGTAAAGGCAGCCACAGGGAACCTCAGCCACAGGTTCTCTGAGCGGGGTGAGACTATTCTCTGAGGACTGGGACCTCCTCTTGCCCTTCTCTCAGAGGTTTGTTTTCCAAATGCTGTCTGAATCCAGCAGTGCTATCACTATTTCACTTGATTGGGTGTGATGCTTTACCTGTGTCTTAATTGGACTGCCTAGTTGTCCACTGCTCTTTTCTTATTTCCTCTGGGTGGGTTCTTTGAAGTGAGTTATTTCCCATCAGGTCCTTACGAAAGTTGAGTTATACAGAGGTTGTGTTAACACACAATAGGGTCAAGTCTCACTGCAGGGCACTGGCCTTAGATCCCACCCAACGTGTAATTGTTCCAGTGGGAATGGAAATGGAATGGAAAACAAGATGGTTTCTGTACCTCTTAGACTGATCTGTCAAGAGTAATCTGGGTTGTTCAAAATTCTGTGGGTTATAAGTTATGTACCTATCAGGTATTTAGCATAAGCATACACCATATGTAAAGTCTAGACTTTCACATTCTCAAATCATTTGGCAAAGAGGAAGTGTTTGCACAAGAGAAGGAAGTCAGGGGCGTGAGAATAAAGACATGGGACTGTTGTTTTGGAAAATGGTTCTGGAGTGTAGACAGTATAGGCAACTTTAAGGACATTGTATGTGCTCTCCTGCCCACCTTCTACCCCCTAGCCACCACCATCTACATGTAAATTTCCCAGTTGGGGATATTATATCCTGTTTAAAAAAATCTGACAATCTTTAGAAGTCTCTTTGCTCCTCATTTCTATCTCATGAAATTTCTTTTTTTTTTTTAAAGAAAGTAAAAGTAGATTTATTTTCTTTTTCTCTTTTCCTGTAGTTTATTTTTAATATTAAAATTCATTACTCAAGTCGGTGGGGATTTATATTACCAGGCTTTAATAAAAATTCCAAATAGTTATGGCTTTGTCTATTCTTTGAAATCTCAGCGGCAGCTACTGATACGTCTTTTGATGCCCTGAGGATTCACTTGTGGGGTGGTAATTAGATGATGCTTGCAGATGCATAATCTGGAAAGCTGGTTCCTAGTGGCACCCCAGGTGAGAGGACACATTCATGCCTGGTTTTCCTAATTGCAGGTATGATCATAGGAGGACAGCTCAGTGATTTCTGCCTCATCTCTGGTTGCTGTGACTCTGACCCTTAAGCACTGCCGGACTTGAATATTCAGTCCTCTTTGAATATTCAGCAGTTTAGGAAGAACCAACAGAGTAAATTCAAGGGCAGGAGGGCTTGGATTGCATTATGTGTGGGGTGAGGGGAGGAACTGGGTCAGCAGCTGCCACTTGCTGTTTATGTGAAACCAAAGTTTCTTGAAATTGTATTGTACTGCATTTGCAGTTATTCCCCATCATTTAATTTAGGACAAGAACTAATATTTACTCAAACATACAGAATAACAGATGTTGGAAGTAATTTTTAACTTATTAATTGAATAGCTAATATTTATAAAGAACAGATTTCCTCTGCTTTCCTTATGGTATTTACTGGTATTCTTTAAATGCAAGAATCACATATTGTTGTTATCTAATGTATTTTCATGCAATACATATTATTTTACACTGCCTAGTGACTTGTGTTGATATACACCTGTGATGAAACTGGCTACAAGAATTGTGGGGACTTCACTTGTGGCACAGTGGTTAAGAATCCGCCTGCCAATGCAGGGGACACGGGTTTGATCCCTGGTCCGGGAAGATCCCACATGCCGTGGAGCAACTAAGCCCGTGAGCAACAACTACTGAGCCCACATGCCACGACTACTGAAGCCCGCATGCCTAAAGCCTGCGCTCCACAACAAGAGAAGCCACTGCAATGAGAAGCCTGCGCACAACAACAAAGAGGAGCCCCGCTCGCGGCAACTAGATAAAGACCGCATGCAACGAAGATCCAGCGCAGCCCAAAATAAATAAATAAATTTATAAAAAAGAATTGTGGACTTACTTTTGTTATGGTGTTGCTTATTGCTGTGTACTCTATTCACAATGGAGTGGTAAGTGTAATTGGAATATGGAAAATAGACCAAAAAAAAGAAAGGTAAAAACTAAATTGATCTTTTTTTTTCTTTCAAAATCAAGTGTTCCACTTGAACTGAAATAATATGTGAACAAAAGTTCACCAAAGTAGTTTCTTTATCATTATAAATCACTAGCTGGCTCTAACCCTGCAGCCCCCAGGGCCCTGTAGCCAGAGATCCCAGGACCCAGTTCTGCTCATCAATGGGCCAGAACTAGCCCTGGAGCCAGCCTTACCAACCAGTGGGCAGGTACCAGCCCCAGAACCACATGGGCCATGGTCATACCCACCAGCAAGCTGATACCAGCTCCAAGACACTTTGGACTCAGCCAGCTGCCCTGGGATCCAGCCCCACCCACCAGTGGGATGAAACCAAATTTGGGAAACTCAAGACCCGACAGCCACCTGGGTCAGGAATCGGCCCTGCCCATCAACAATAGCAGGCAGCCTCTGCACAAGGCAGAGCCTTGCAATCAACCAGAGCAGGGGTCAGCCACACTTACAGTAGTCAGCCCACCACAATAGAAGGACCCATGCAGCCCACAGAGGGAGTACCCCTAGAACATATAGCTCTGGTGACTAGAGGGGAGTACACTGCTGGGACGCATAGGATATCTCCTACAAAAGGTCACTTCTCCAAGGTTAGGAAAAGTAACATACCTACCAAAGTAACATGCCTAACAAATAAAAACACCAAATTAGGCAAAATGAAGTAACAGAGGCACATGTTCCAAATGAAGGGACAAGATAAAACCTAGAAGAAGAACTAAGTGAAGTGGGGTTAAGCAATCTGTCCAATAAAGAGTTCAAGGTAATGATCTTAAAGATGTAAAAAGGACTCAAGAGAAGATTGGAGGAACAGAGTGAGAAGTTAGACATTTTTAAGAAAGAGTTAGAAAATATAAGGAAGAACCAAACAGAGTTGAAGAATACAATAACTGAAATGAAAAATACAGTAGAAGAAATCAAAAGGAGATTAGATGATACAGAAGAATGGATCAGAACACTAGAATACAGAGTAGTGAAAATCACAGAAGCTGAACAACAACAACAAAATAGAATAATAAATGAAATGAAGACAGTTTAAGAGATCTCTGGTACAACATCAAGTGTACTAAGATTCACATTATAGGGGTCTCAGAAGAAGAGAAAGAGGAAGAAAATGTGTTTGAAGACATAATAGCTGAAAACTCCCCTAATGGACATCCAGGTCCAGGAAACACAGAGAGTTCCAAATAGGATCAACCCAAGGAGGACCACATCAAGACACATTGTAATTAAAATGGCAAAAATTAAGATAAAGAGAGTATATTAAAAGCAGTAAGGGAAAAGAAACAAGTTATGTACAAGGGAACTCCCATAAGTCTATCAATCAGCTGACTTTTCAGGAGAAACTCTGCAGGCCAGAAGGAAAGACATGATATATTTAAAATGATAAAAGGGAAAAAATTACAACCAAGAATACTCTACCCAGCAAGGTTTTCATTCAGATTTGATGGAGAGATCAAAAGTTTTATAGACAAGGAAAAGCTAAAAGAGTTCAGCACCACAATACCAGTTTTATAAGAAACGTTAAAAGGACTTCTCTAGGCAACAAGAAAAGGCCACAAATAGAAATATGAAACTATGAACAGAAAAATCTCATTGGTAAAGGTAAATATAAAGTAAGCCTAGTAAATCAACTACCTCTAAAGCTAGTAGGAATGTTAAAAGAACAAAGGAGTAAAATCGCCTATATCCGTGGCAAGTAGTTAAGGGATACACGAACAGAAAGATGTAAAATATGATGTCAAAGACAGTAAACGTGTATGGGGGGAATAAAAATTCAGGGTTGTTAAAATGCATTTGAGCTAAAGAGGCCAGCAAGTTAAAATAATCACATATATATAGATGTGCTTGGTAACCACAAACCAAAACTCTATAATAGACACACACACACACACACACAAAAGAGAAATAATCCAAACATAACACTAAAATAGTCATCAAGTCACAAGGGAATGGAGCAAAAAAAGGAATAAGAAAAAAAAACTGCAAAAACAACCAAAATTAACTAACAAAATGGCAAAACGTATATATCTATCAATAATTACTTTAAATGTAAATGGATTGAATATTCCAATTAAAAGATATACAGTGGCTGAATGGATATCGCGTGAATGGATACAAAAGCAAGACCCATATACATGCAGCCTACAAGTGACTCACTTCAGATCTGAAGACACACCCAGGGGAGGGGATGGAAAAGGCATTTCATGCAAATGGAAATGAAAAAGAAGCCAGGGTAGCAATATTTATATCAGACAAAATAAACTTTAAAACAAGGACTGTAACAAGAGACCTTACATATTGATCAAGGGATCAATATAACAAGAAGATATAACAATTGTAAACATAAATATGCACCCAGTTGTAAATATACATGCACACAACATAGGAGCACCTAAATACATAAAGAAAATATTGAGAGACATAAGGGAGAAATTGACAGAAACACAATAGTGGTAGGGGACTTTAATACCTCAGTTGCTTCAATAAACAGATCATCCAGACAAGGAAATCAATAAGGAAACACTGGCTTTAAATGACACATTAGAGCAGATGGACTTAACAGATCTGTATAGAACATTCCATCCCAAAGAAGGAGAATGCACATTCTTTTCAAGTGTACATGGAACATTCTCCAGGATAGATCACATGATAGTCCACAAAACAAGTCTCAGTAAATTTATGGAAATTGAAGTCATATCAAGCATCTTTTCTGACCATAAAACTGTGAGACTATAAATTAACTATAAGAGAAAAAGCTTCAAACAAATGGAGGCTAATCAAAAACAAATGCTACTGAAAAACAAATAGATCACTGAAGAAAGCAAAGAAGAAATTAAAAAACACCTGGAGATAAGTGAAAATGAAAACACATGACCTAAAATCTATGGGATGCAGCAAAGGAAGTTGTAAGAGGGAAGTTTATAGTGATACAGCCTACCTTAATAAGAAAAATCTCAAATGTACAGCCTAAACTTACACCTAAAGAACTGGAAAAAGAAGACCAAACAAAACCTAATGCTAGTAGAAGGAAAGAAATCATAAAGAATAGAACAGAAATACATGAAATAGAGATTAAAAAAACAATAGGAAAGATGAGTGAAACTAAGAGCTGATCCTTTGAAAAGATAAAGCTGAAAAATCTTTAGTCATACTCATCAAGAAAAACAAAGAGAGAGAATTCACATAGTTAAAATCAGAAATGAAAAGGGAGAAGTTGCAACCAATACCACAGAAATACAAATGATCCTAAGAGGTTACTATGAACAATTGTACACCAATAAAATAGAACTTAGAAGAAAGGGACAAATTCCTAGAAATGTACAATTCCCCAAGACTGAATCAAGAAGAAACAGGAAATACGAAAGATGGATTACCAGCAATGAAATTGGATCAGTAATAAAACAACTTCCAATAAACAAAAATCCAGGACCAGAAGGCTTCACAGGTGAATTCTGCCAAGCATTTAAGGAAGAGTTAATACCAATCCTTCTCAAAATGTTCCCCAAAAATGCAGAGGAAGGAATACTTCCAAACTCTTTCTATGAGGTCAGCATCATTCTGATAGTAAAACCAGAAAAAATATATCACAATAAAAGAAAATTACAGGCCAGTATCACTTATGAACATAGATTCAAAAATCCTCAACAAAATATTAGCAAACTGAATTCAACAATACATCAATAAGACTATACACTATGATCAAGTGAGATTTATCCCAGGGATATAAGGATGATTCAATATCTGCAAATCAACCCATTAACGAACTGATGAAGAAAAAATTATATGACCATCTCAATAGATGCAGAAATAGCTTTTGACAAGATTTAATATCGATTTATGATAAAAAAAAACCCTCAAAAAGTGAGTATAGAGGGAACATACCTCAATAATAGAGACCATATACGACAAGCCCACAGCTAACATCACACTCAGTGGTGAAAAGCTGAATGCATTTGCTCTAAGATCAGGACAGGACAAGGATGTCAACTCTCAGCACTTTTATTCAACACTGTATTGGAATTCCTGGCCTAGCAAGCAGAGAAGAAAAAGAAATAAATGGAAATCAAATTGGAAAGGAAGAAATAAAACTGTTCCAGTTTGCTGTGACAAAGAAAATCCTAAAGGCGCCACCAAAAAAATGGCTAGGACTCAGCAATGAATTTGGTAAGTTGAGGATATAAAATTAATATACAGAAATCTATTATAATTTTATATGCTAGCAATGAACTATCAGAAAGAGAAATTAAGAAAACAATCCCATTTATAATTGCATCAAAAGAATATAGTATCTAGGAATAAATCTAATTTAGGAAGTAAAAGACCTGTACTCAGAAAACTATGAGACACCGATGAAAGAAATTAGATGACACAAACAAATGGAAAAATATATAGTGCTTATGATTGGAAGAATTAATATTGTCAAAATAACCATACTACACAAGGCAATCTACAGATTCAATGCAATCATTATCAAATTGGCATTTTTCACAGAGTTAGACCAAATAATTCTAAAATTTGTATGGAAACACAAAAGACGCCAAATAGCCAAAATGATCTTGAGAAAAAACAAAACAGGAGGGATCACGCTGCCTGATTTCAACTTATACTACAAAGCTACAGTAATAAACACTATGGTACTGGCACAAAAACAGACACATAGGTCAACAGAACAGAATGGACAGCCCAGAAATGAAACCACACTTATATGGTCAATTAACCTATGATAAAGGAGATAAGAAAATACAATGGGGAAAATATAGCCTCTTCAATAAGTGGTGTTAGGAAACTGTACAGCTATATGCAAAAGAATCAAACTGGACTACTCTCTCACACCATGCACAAAAATAAGTTCAAAATGGATTAAAGACTTAAATGTAAGACTTGAAGCCATAAACCTCATAGAATAAAACAGAGACAGTATACTCTTTGACATTGACTTAGAAATAGTTTTTTTAATATATCTCCTCAGTTAAGAAGGAAAAAAGCATAAATAAACAAATGAGACTACATCAAACTAAAAAGCTTTTGCACAGTGAAGAAAAATACCAACAAAACAAAAAGGCCACCAACTGAATGGGAGAAGATAC
The DNA here is from genome assembly GCF_002837175.3 of Physeter macrocephalus. Lineage (NCBI taxonomy): Eukaryota > Metazoa > Chordata > Mammalia > Artiodactyla > Physeteridae > Physeter > Physeter macrocephalus. The sequence continues at coordinate 77,249,306 of NC_041219.1, read as the reverse complement.
TGCAAACCATATAACTGATAAGGGGTTAATATCCAAAGTATATAAAAAACTCATATGACTCAATATCAAAAATAAAACCCCAAACAACCTGATTAAAAAATGGGTAGAGGACCTGAACAGACATTTTTCCAAAGAAGACATACAGATGGACAATAGGCACATGAAAATTTGCCCAATGTCACTAATCATCAGGGAAATGCAAATCAAAACCACAATGAGATATCATCTCACACCTGTCAGGATGGCTATTTTCAAAAAGACAACAATAACAAGTGTTGGCGAGAATGTGGAGGGAAAGGAACACTTGGGCATTGTTGGTGGAAATGGAAATTGGTGTAGTCACTTTGGAAAACAGCATGGAGGGTTCTCAAAACTTAGAAACAGACTACCATATGATCTAGCAACTCCACTCCTGGATATTTATACAAATAAAATGAAAACACTAATTCAAAAAGATGTATGAACCCCTATGTTCATTGCATCATTATTTACAGTAGGCAAAATATGGAAGTAACCTACGTGCCCATCAATAGATAGATGAATTGATAAAGAAGATGTGGGGGATATATATATATATATGTGACTATTAACCATAAAAAAGAATGAAATCTTGTCATTTGTGACAACATGGATGGACCTAGACGGTATTATGCTAAGTTAAATGTCAGACAGAGAAAGACAAATACTGTATGATTTCACTCATAAGTGGAACCCAAAAATCAATACAAATGAAGAAATAAAACAAAAGAGAATTGTCATAGATTCAAAGAAAGGTGGTTTCTAGAGGGGAAAACGTAGTGGGAGGAAAGAAATAGGTGAGGAAGATTAAGAGGTACAAATTTCCAGCTGCAAAATTAATGAGTGACAGTTATGAAATGTACAGTGTGGGGAATATAGTCAATAACTATCTTTGCAATGTGACACATTTTGACTAGACTTATCATGGTGATTATTTAGAAATGTGTAGAAATATGGAATGTTGTGTACCAGTAGCTAACACAGTGTTGTGAGTCAATTGTACTTCAAAATCAGACAAACAAATAAACTCATAGAAAAAGAGATCAGTTTTGAGGTTACCGAATTGGGGTGTTGGCAGGGGGAACTGGATGAAGGCAGTTAAAAGGAACAAACTTGCAGTTATAAGCTAAATATTATACTAGGGATGTAATGACAACATGTTAAATATCACTAACCCTGCTGTATGTTATATATGAAAGTTGTTAAGAGAGTAAGTCATCACCGGAAAAAGGGTTTTTTTTTCCCATTTCTTCAATTTTGTATTCATATGTCATGATGGATATTCACTAAACTTGTGATAATCATTTCATTATGTATGTAAGTCAAATCCTTATGCTGTATGCCTTCAGCTTATATAGTGCTAAATGTCAATTACAACTCAAGACAACTAGAAGAAAAATGTGTAGAATATCTGGAGCACATTTAAGAATCTAAAGTTTCTACAGAACACAGTTTAAAAACTTGTGATCTGAAATATTAACATTAGTTAACAAAAAGTTATTGTATCTGATTCTAATTCTTTTCAAGACTAAGTTAATGAAGTACCTACCAAGAATTCTAGCTTGCTCTCAGTATTTAATGCAATCAGTAGTCACTAAATGTCCAGGTGTTTAAAGAGAGTCTGGCTGTTAGAAGATGGAGATTTGATACTGTTCATGATCAGTGGAATATTCTAGTGGGTACCCTTACAACGATTCAGGCTCTGTGCTGGGTACTGGTGAACTCTCTAAGTAACATTTTCCCACCGGCTGCCATTCTCCACTGTGGGCTGCTACCCTGTAATGTGCAGATGAGAGAGGGTAACGACTAGAGTTTGTCATCACAGATGGTTTTGTCTTGTCTGTGATGCAGGGGATGGGAAAGTATTAATGAGGGAGTATTCTGGGGAGTTCCAATATCAAGTGGTCTGGCAGACGGGTAAATCGTTGTCTGAGGCTCTATTCTCAGCTCAGTTATGAGCTCCTTAAATTTAGGGAAAGTGTCTGTGATCTCAGGGTCTAGCATGAAACAAATGACAGTTAAATGAGATGTGAAGGGTAGCATGATGTCATCTTCATGTGTGATCTATCAGGCCATTGGATATTTTGAGAGTAGCTAGCTCATCCAAAAAGTTCTTACTTCATCATCTCTCTGGGGGCAACCGTAATAGATTTAGGCAGCTGGACCCATTTGCAAACCAGTAGGCTACCATTTTAGATTACCAGCCCACAATGATGACATGTTAGCCTATTTGGCATCCTATTTCCTGCCCATAAGTTAATTAATAGAGCAGAGCTGGACAGTTTGATCACCCCCAGGGAGAGAACAGGTGGTGAGCACTCCTGCTTCATTGAGCTAGAACTGATGGCAAAGAACAACCTGACTGAGGCTAATATGTTTTGTTTTGGTTAATACTTTGTCTTATTTATGTTTAAAAGCTGTGAAGGTAGATAAAATATTTCTTTCCCTACTCCATAGACATTTATAAGCAACATGATACCAACCCATAACTGAAAAGAAATGCTGGTACTAGGTAGCTTTTTAATTTGTGAAGGAGAAATAAGATTCATGTTATACTCAAAACCCTTTTCACCTTTTTCAGTGTAGCAAATCTACCCTAGAGCTAGACCTACATAATAGTTTTCAAGTTTTAGCATTATCAAAAATTGGATCAGGGCTTCCCTGGTGGCGCAGTGATTGAGGGCCCGCCTGCCGATGCAGGGGACACGGGTTCGTGCCCCGGTCCGGGAAGATCCCACATGCCGTGGAGCCTGCGCGTCTGGAGCCTGTGCTCCGCAACGGGAGGGGCCACAGCAGTCACACACACACACACACACACACACACACACACACACAAAATTGGATCATACTAGAAAAATACAGGAAATGGAAGAATTGGGGACATGATTATTCATATAATAACAATATGCTGTAATCACAGCATTCTAATTGTATAACTCTTGATTAAGAGTGCTTACATATAAATTATGTCATTTGTCTTTTACCCCTGTGAAATGAACAAGGCAGGTATTTCCCCCATTTTAGAGCTGAGGGCACTGAGGTTAGATGCCTGCTGACAGTTGATTTCTGGGAGACAGACTCTGGAAACAAATGTAGTGTGCAGGATGTTTATTAAGGAGTATCACTGGGATTAATACCTGCGGAAGGGAGGGGGAGGAAGGAGGACTGGGCCAAGGGAACCACTGATGTGGGATATGCAGGCCCAATGACAGCCTAGGTGAGAGCTCTCTAGCTAGAGTGGCCCTCCAGAGTTGTCCTGAGTTGGGTTGAGATGGCCATGCTTGTATACCCCTGCATCAATCAGTCATTGGGTGTGGGCCACTCTGGGAAAGGACATGACCTCGGACGAGACAGCTCTTTCCTTCTATGGCAATCCCTGAACAGTGTGACAGCTAACTGCTCTCTGCTGACAGCATTCTCAGCATCAGGTGAGTTCCTCACTGGGGGAAGATTTGGGTGGTCCATTCCTCATGCTACCAGTTTTGCCTCTTCATTCTGGGACCAGATCTTCAGGATTCCAGTGGATCTCTTCCTGGGAGAAACTTGGAAGAGAAAGATGAGTGGGACAAAACTATGGCCTCGCTGCCAGAGATGGCCTCAGGGCCACAATTTCTACTCATGTCCCTCCCTCAGTACCCATTCTAGATTTCTCTTACATTCAGCTAGCATCTCTGCCCATCATAGTGGCTGACCTGGTGGCAGGACCCAGACCCTTATCACCCAGAAGTCTGAGCCCTGATCATCATGCTCTTCTAAGTTCCAGGTTGCTACACTTGTCCAGGTATAATAAAAATTGGGCAAGGGAGTTCCAAAAGGCACCCTTGTGGATCACCTGGACAGCAGACATATTCTTCTCTGTGCAAACAGCAACACTATCTCTTCTTGATGACTTGGAGCAATTACTCCTGCTTAGAATGGTGACTCTTCTTGCAGCTGGTCCCTTGGCACAAGGAGCCTGAAGTGCTCAGGCAGCAGTCATAGCTTATAATTCATTGGGATTCTTTGTTCATCCTTCAGCAGAAGGGATCTCTATTTAAGAACCAGGACCTCTGTTTAAGAACCTACAGTTGTGGGAGAGAAGCACAGATATCTCAAGTAGCTTACTGGGATTGATGGGAAGTGGCGTCACCCCAGATTCCAGCTTTTGGTGCCTGAACTTGTGTTCTTCCTTTTGGAGACACAGTAACACGTAAGTTTTTGATTCAACATGTGTACTACATCCTGGAGGATGGTGTCCCATTCTTGTAAAAGTCTTGCATCCCAAAGTATTGCTTCAGCTATGCCTCTAATGCCAGCCATCTGCCATCCCAATCCTATATCAAGATGGCAACATCTGGTTCCTGTGGTATGTGATATGACCAATGGATCCTATGGTCATGGGTCCACTTTCATGTCTCCTTTATTGTAAAGTGTGTCCCCTGGTCTGATACAGTGATATGTAGGATCCTGTACAAGTAAATCAGATACTCTGTAAGCCCTCAGATAGTGATGCTGGCTGAGACCCTGTGGGAAGAAAGGCTCAGGATGAATTTCTTACCCATCTGGGATAGAAGGGATCCAATGTTGTCAACTTGCCACTCAGTATTGGTCTCTGTTGCTGTCAGGTTGAATTTTTCTATTTGCTAGTGGCACTAGCTAGATCGGCCTTGGGTGGGCTATTGGGGCCATGCTGTTGACCCCAACATAGCCTCCGTCTCTGCTGCCAAGGCTACTCCTCTCTTATGCCCATCATATCAGCCCTGGGGTAGCTGATTACAGAGGTTCAATGTTGTCAAATGACTACTGAGTTATCTTTGTGTGTGTGTGTGTGTGTGTGTGTGTGTGTGTGTGTGTGTGTGTGTGTGTTTGTGTGTGCTTGGCTGTTTACTGCTCTCTGGTGGGCATTACTATGCAAATGATGATCTTATTTTATACTTCTGTATGGCTATCCACATGTCCCTACACAAGACATCCTTGTCCCTGATTTTCCAACTTTTCTCCTTCCAACCTCCTGACCACCCAAGCCAAGCCATTTTCCACTATCCATAATTCCATATATATTCTAATCTTGGGCTAGCTCTCTTCAACACAAAGCAGATGATCAGGTGCACTACTCAAAGCTCTGCCCATTGGGAGGATTTTCTCTCCACTACTTTTAAAAGGTGCCCCTGAATGGGGCTGTAGTAAAGCTGCTGTCTATGAGGTTGGGGGCAGTTTCAGGAGCTTCCATTTGGCATTCTCCATCATGACAATGTTTACTACATTGGCCAAGGACTTAATGTGGGTGGTATGCCACCTGCCAAGTATGTTTATTCTAATTATATATTCAGGGACTTGAGAAATGATCACAAGGTGGGTCTGTGTATCCTGAAGACTCACTGTGAGCAGAACCTTGGCCAGGAATTCACTTATTACCTGGTTCTCATACACCCTCACTCTAAGAGATAGGCTATAATGATGCTTCAGGACTCCAGGTATCAGTGTCAATTTAACACTGGGCCCAACAGTCCTCAAAAATGTTTGGACATTTTCTCAGTGCACAGTTTTCCAAGTAAATGGCCATAGGTTCCTTAGGGGAAGGCCCAGAGCAATCATTTTTGTGTTCACTTGGCTGTGGTGTTAGAAGGTGCTGGAGAATTCCCTCCTTCTGGGGACTTGCTCTCTTTCTTCAATCAATGGGTTCCATGTACGAAAACTTGCTCATGTCTGGAAACTCTGCAAGGGATCCTGACTTTATATTGGAGACATTACCTTCAGATTCCTGATGATCCATGCTTGATTTATTTTGATGGTAAAACCTGAATAGTATCCTTGCTGACTGCCCGTCTTTTTGGTTCCTAGGACACTGCCTTCTATCAACCATCCCAATAATTCTCTGTGGCTCCAGTCCCTCTGGCTCCAGACTTGATGCTCATTATGATAATTGCTCTCACCTGACTTTTGAAATTTATGCTCTGCTGAGTGGTGTCTACTGCATTGAGATCCTATCTTCCACGTTGCAATCAGTGAGGCTCCCTGTGTAATGGCCTCTCCTCCTGTCAGACCTGGCCCACAGAGGAGAGACACTGATGACCCTCTTCCTAGTTTGTTTCTTGTGGCCTTAACAAATGGTATGTCTTCCAGGCCTTCCTAGGGAACATAATTATCTGGTGAGTTTTCAGGTTTTACATAGGGTATCCACTTCAGCGTGCCCCTTCTCTGAGCCTTTTATGCCATTTTCCACCACTGTCTGTTATTCAACTCTGACATTTCTACCTAATTTAGCATTGAGCGTGGATTTTTCCATGCTTTTGGTGCTTGCTAGTAGCGAGTTCAAACTATCCCCTGGAGTCTTTGCAAAGAGATTAGATGTTATTTCCCAGAAGAATGTGACTAAAATGATAATCTCCATTTTATCCAACTTTATGTCCTGGCCCTCTTGTCCAAGCACCCTCAGAATACAATTCCATGTGCACCTGAGCTGGTCCAAGCTAGCTAGCAGGCATGCCACTGAAGCCACCCTAAAGAGTTCCTTGGCAGTCCCAGCAGCTGGGACAAAAATGCTTCTTTTGAAGGGGGATGTGGGTGTGTGTCAGATTGACCGCCATGGTGACTTATTACCAGTGCCTGTACTGAAGAGCTCTGTATCCTCTTTCTGAGCTTTCTGCGGGCACAACGGCTCTTCCTAAACTGCTAGCTCCTAAGTATGGTTAATGAGCCTAGGCTGTAGGTGTTACTGATAGCTGATCGGCTCAAGATACAAGCAGAGAGGAAGAGAGACTGAGGGTGGGAAAGAGAAAGACAGAGGTACCTCCGTTGACTGGAGCAGCAATTTGCTGCTGGGCGAGGGACCACATGGTCTGGGCAAGGACCACATGGTCTGGGCAAGGATGGCTGCCCCAGACTGGGTGGTACTGGCTCCCAGTAGGTAGATGTTGCCTTGAGATCTGTCTCTGTGACAACTTGGCATGAAGATTAGATATAATCAAGACTTTCAAAGATCCATCTTGTAGCCTGCATGATTAGATTCAGTATAGATTACTTTTAGGCAACTGATCACACAGGGTAAGCTACTGTGTTTGTCACGTGTCATGGTCACATTGATGTAATGTATAGCTTAAGATCACCAATGAAAGCTGCTACATACACATCCTTTGCTTCCAGCTCTACATGCCACCTGTCCAATCCCCGCCCTTCTCTAGATATATATTGTCTTATGGGCTTTCCTAGAGCCTCCTATGCCTTCCCAGTGTGGAGCCCCAGGCAGGAACTTCAGCTGTTACTTGTGCCTCCAAATGGGTGCTGTCCAACAAGGAGTGCTGCTGACCCTGGAGCTTATTTACTTCCTCCAGTGATGCTGCTGGAAAAAAAATTGTCGCAAAGAGTTCTGGGAGTTTCCTATTGCAATTCTGTAGAGGGTCAAGTTGAAGCAAGTAGGCACACTGTTATTTTATTGCCATACATCATGTTCAGATTGAAGTACAACGTTATTCAGTAGCCCATTTAACTAAAAAAACAAAACAAAACCAAAGTGTAAAGCATAGGCATTTTCATATGTGGGGTATTGACAAGAGAGTCTTGACTAAGGATATTAGGAGTTGAAGCACATACTGAGAATTTCTTTCCTTATTAAATCCATAAATAGCAACCATTTGACATGCAGACTCTAAGTCAGTAATTATAAGGCAAAGATCACTTTTGATCTTTTTCTTATCATGGCTGATTTATTCTCCTACCTTGTCAGATGAAGAATTTTACCTTGAAAGAATTCCTCTTTTTTATTTCCTTTTCAACATCTCCCACTTCTTTATCCTTCTTGACAGGAAGATGACAGCAGCTCTATTGAATGGGAACAAGCTGGGATATGCCATTAAATTTTAATCACCTTCCTGCCTGTGAAGCTGATAATTGGAGATAATTTAATAGAGCCTGCTGCGCTGTTGGCTTTCTGTAAATCCCAGCCATTTGTAAAAGGCAAAAAGCCCAGTTATCACTTTAACCCAAGCGCATCTTGAGCGTGGATTTTATGCCAAATGCCCCAGTATCCAAATGCCATGAGTCCGAGGACCTTCCTTGGGCTCACGTTAGGTTTTCTTTCCTTTCTTTCCTTTTAACCAACAGAACTATTTAATGTAATGTCATGAGAAATTGGCAGTTCACACTTTCTTACCAGAGACCAAGCCACTGATCTCCCTTGCTTTCCCCTTTCTTCTCAAATGCACTCAAAAGCTGCCTCCTAACTTCCTTCTGCTTTGCTTCCGACAGCAAATGGATGTGACAACGGACTGCAAACACCCTCAGCTGGTCCAGTCCAGAGATGTTTTAATTTTGTCTGTGAACTAGTGTCTCCTGTGGTCTCGTGACCCTCCAGCCAAATGTTATCTACACTCTTTACTCTTTCGCACCCCATATCTGTAGAGCCAGGCTTCTTTTTTCAAAAGGGATAATTCTTCCTTCTGTTCTGTGAACCATCCTGGACCTTCATCATAACAAACTACTAAGTCTGTGGGAGGAATTACACTGCTGATATGTAGCTGAGGAAGCCTCATAGCTCAGAGTTTCCAATCTGTACTTCAAAAGAAAGTTTTAGCCTTTACATTCAGCACCTCTGCATTGGTGGGGGCCCCCATTCACTCATTCTTTCTTCCTTCATCATTCATTCAATACATTTATTTTGTGTGTAGCACTCTGCTACCATTAAGGGTGTAAATGAGAACAAAACAGGTATGGTTCTCGTCCTTGAAGAGCTTTTGATCTGGTGGGGAGACGGACATCACATAAGTAACTGTACGGACACTTGATTACATTGTTACCATTGCAGAATGAGAGCATGTAACAGTACACCTGGCTCATAGAGGTTAATATTTCTTGAGGCCTGGCCACATTCCCGGCACTGTGCCACGCTATTTCAGGCATGAAGCCACCGAATGCTCCCAATGAGGCTGTTAGCCTCCTTTTACAAAGGGGGAAACAGAGGCAAGAAAATAACCTCCCTAGTCACACAGTCTGAACGTAGCTGTTCCTCCTCACAGCAGAACTGTGTGAGAATTCCCTTTGTGCTACATTCCTACCAATACTTTGTGATATCATGTTTTTAATTTTTGACAGTCTGATAGGCACGAAATTATATTCCAGTGCGATTCAAGATAGAAAATGTAATTTTTTACATTTTCTGTGGAGTAAACTGTGTATCAGTGGTGAACAATATTTACATGGTCATAATAAAGAAATGTAAACTGAATATCGTGAGAGATTAGTCTTTGGAGGATGCATGGGAAGGGAAGAGTGTTTGCATGTATGTGGGGTGTTCGTTGGTGATGATCATGTAAGGTGGCCAAATCCAAGTTTCCACAGAAAAAAGTCAATGTGATAATGCTGAAAACTGAAAAATCTGGTACTGGTAGCATAATGGTGTTATATTAAAACATGGAGGTAAATAGTAGAAAAAAATAAAGGGATGAAAACATGTGAAAATATTTGCTTCTAGGAAGCTTGAGACTGGGATGGGCGGGCCACGGGACTGCTGTTTCTTGTTGCAAGCCTTGTTCTGTTTGATTTTGTTTTCCCTCAATTTCAAGAGCAATCAGGGCCACTGGGGTCATCCATCAGCGCAGCCCACAGCAGCCCTGGAGCCCCCAGTCCCTTCCCATAGCCAGCACACCCTCTCCAGAAAAATGGAAGCAGCGGCGGTCCCTTCACAGAGGAGCTTGGGGTGGCTGCCTCCCCACTGCCACCAGAAGCCCAGAGCAGTGGAATCTCAGTGCATCCAAAAGCTGTCTGCTCCACGATGAGGTATGGGGCCGGGCTCCGCATCTCCCTGAGTCTCAGTGTTCAGCAGCGCTTAGTGCAGCACGTGGTGACCGGAGCAGTGAAGCTCTGAGTCAGTTCTGTGTGGTGCCCCTCCTCCCTAACCCACCTCTTCCCCTATCTCCCTTCCTTCCTCCCTTCTTTTCCTATATTAGATTAGAGAAAAAAGGAGTAGTGGAAAGGGGGAAAGAGAAGCTAACCGAAGCCCAGCTGTCTGCCTTATTTAGAAACAAGGGGAGGTGAGGTGTGGGTCTGTGAAGCCTCAGTTAGGAGGAGCAAACCTTTTGCTGCTTCCTTGGTGGAAGAGCCCCGAGCATTAGAGAGCAGGTGCTCTTGATTCTCTGGGGAAGGAGAGCTCTACCTTCCCCTGCTGTCTCTCCCTTCTTCTTGTGTTAGAAAGGAATTTATCACAGCACAAGTATGGAAGGAAGCCCAGAGGACTCTGCCTTTAAGACATGCTTGTGAGCAGGCAGGGAGATGCTTTTAGAGCACAGGATTTTCCAAAGCCTTTGTAGTTTTGGTGTCGTCTCCTGTGATCCAGCTATGAAGATTGACATAGATGTACCAGCACGGCTGCTCACTAAATTAGGCTGTTTCTAATGGATGAGAGTTTTAATAAATATGAAAGTTCTATTTACAGCGTTAGTACTTTACCACTTCAAACTATGTCTTCTGTGAAGTCCCAGGAAAACCTCCTCTTTTCAGGGTCTTTGTTCCTAGTTATTCCCTCCTTTGCCTATTTCTATCCTTTATTTTTCCATCCCATTGACCATCCATTCAACAAATATTTATTAAGCATCTGCCATGTGCCTGGCATGTTCCAGGCACCAGGGATGTCCTGGTGGATAAGGAGGACAAGGTCCTTGCCCCTGTGTAGCTTCCCTTCCAGTAGAGGACAGATACTAAATAATCAACAGTGAGGGACTGCTGTAAGTGCTGTGAAGAGAGTGAAACAGGATGTGAGGGAGAGTGATGGGTCAGCCGCCCTGAGCAGGTGAGGTCTGAGCTGAGACTGAATGAGGGGAGGCCCAGCCCCGCAAGAACCTGTCAGAGGGTCTCGGGCTTGAGGGTAAAGAGCAAGGGTGGAGGAAGGGGGTGAGCTCGGGGGTGGCAGGCCCAGGTGATATTGGGCCATTTTGCTCTAGAAGCAAGTTTGGATTTTATTCTGAGTGGAAGCAGAAGACTTTGGAGTCTATATTTTTAAAGCTTTTAAAAGTGTTGGGGTGACATTACTGGATTAGCTTTAAAGATCACTCTGACTGCTGTGTGACAAATTAGCGGGGGGCGGAGGGCGGGCTACGTGCTGGAATGAAGCAGGGGACCAGGAAGGAAGAAGTTACACGCTTGAGTGAGAAGCAAATGGACGTGGATAGGTGAGGGGTATGTTTTGGGTACAGAGTCAACAGGACCTGCTAGTAGAGGGGATGAGGAGGGGAGGGAAAAACCAAGAATTCCTGGGTTTCTGGGTCAAACAACTGGGTGGATGGGGAAGCTCTTTATTGAGACAGAAACCTAAAGGAGGGATTTTGGGGGATAGGGCTTAGGGGAAGAGGGAGAATGTAGTCACAGGAAGGTGTGAGATCCCTGAGGCAGAGAGATAAGGGACTCATTCATTTGTTTAGAAGGTTGATGGAGGAGAGAAATGAGGAATAAGGAGGGTGCTGGTGGCTGTCCGTGTGGGGATTTCAGCAGAATGAGAGACGAAAGTCAGCCTGCAAGGGGATGGTGAACGCTGTGAGGTCAGGGAGGGACCAGCTCAGGCTTTGATCACAGTTGTGATCCAGGGCCTGGCACAGTGCCTGGCAAATGAAGGTGCCAGATATTCAAAATAAATAAATGAATGAGAGGGTGGTAAGGCGATGTGGGAACTGAGTGTAGAACACTTTCAGTAAGTGTGGCAATGAAGATATGAGGGAAAGGATGCTAGCTGGAGCAATAGCAGGTTTTATATTTATTTCAAGTTTAATGGACAAGGGGTTCCTACAGTTACAGGGAAGAAACCCCCTAGGGAGAACTGATGCTGGATCAGGAGGGTAATTAATAGAAGGAGGTCCTAGAAGAGGGGGTGAGAAGGTGAGCAGCAGGTGGGGGAGGAGAAAGAAGGAAGGAGAAGGGAGGAGAGGGAGAGGAGGAAAAGCATGTGGTACAGTCTCCCAAGGGCCAGGGGGTGTGCTGGGCTCTTAGGTGTATTTTCTCATGTAACCATCACAATGGCCACTCGGGATGATGTTATATTCTCCACTTTCATGTGAGGTGACTGAGGGTCTGAGAGGTGAAATCACTAGCTGAGGTTCCAAGATGAGCTAGCAGTAGCATGGGTTTGTATCCAGAAACTGCTATTACCATTAGGCTGTGTGTAGGCCAGTTGGACTCTAAAGAGTCCTGGCAAGGAGTTGGCATAGGTGAGGAGTCAGGTGGTGGGCTTTTATTCTTACTTTCATGTTTAACCCCAAACCCCAGCCATTCTGGAGAGTGAGCCAACTGGACTGCAATACACAGCAATGTTGAAACCTGGACAGAGGTTTATAGGTTGTCATGTTTGGGAACAAGGAAGGCAACTGCCCTCTTTTGAAAAGAAACCTGTCAAAATTCGGGGTATATTGTCACAGGATTTAAGTAATTTGGGGATTCTTTATTTGTTCTTTTGTATCAGGAGGTGGATTAATTGAGCTTAATAAAAAGTCTGAAGAGGTGATACATCTAGACTTAACAGTTCTGAGCCTGGAGGCAGAGGGCCTTGGCTTAAATCGATTCCAGTGCTTCCTAGGAATTTGTTTCATCTCTCCGAGATTCAGTTTCTTCACATGTAAAATGACAACGAAAATGTGACCTTCCTCAGGAGAGACTGTGGGGACTAAATGTGACATTGCATTTCTAAACTCCTAATCCAGGCACAACTATTCTGCAATGGGATCGTAGCATTATTGTTTTATTTTCATTCCTATTATTTTCCTGTAAACATGTCTTAGTCACCTTGGGCTGCTGTAATAGAATACCATAAACTGGGTGTTCTAAACAATAGGAATTCATTTCTCACAGTTCTGGAGGCTGAGAAGTCCAGAATCAAGATGCTGGCTGATTCAGTTCCCTAATGAGAGCTCTATTCCTAGCTTGCAGACGGCCACCTTCTCACTGTGTCCTCACAGGGCAGAGAGAGGGAAGACAAGCTTTCTGGTGTTTCTTTTTTTTTTTTTTGCGGTACACGGGCCTCTCACTGTTGTGGCCTCTCCCGTTGCGGAGCACAGGCTCCGGACGCGCAGGCTCAGCGGCCATGGCTCACGGGCCCAGCCGCT
>NC_041219.1:77230707-77236205 GCF_002837175.3 Physeter macrocephalus | reverse complement strand
GGCATGTGGGATCTTCCCGGACCGGGGCACGAACCCGTGTCCCCTGCATCGGCAGGCGGACTCTCAACCACTGCACCACCAGGGAAGCCCTGGTGTTTCTTTTTAAAAGGACACTAATCCCATCATGAGGACACCAAGCCCATGATCACATCAAAATCTATCTACCTCCCAAATACCATCACACTGGCTGTTAGAGCTTCAAACATATACATTTTGTGGAAACACAATTCAGTTCTTAGCAAAGCATGAATGCATTGTGAGTGATGCTGGCTCTGAGATTCTGAGATTATACAGTTTGGGAATGAACTAATGAAGTTGTATGAGGTTTTTTGTTACTGTTGTTGTTTAGTTCATTTGTGAGAGCTGTTTCCGAGTTAAACACTAGGGTGAAATTATGCAGAGCTCATTACTCTAAGGATGACACAAATCTGGCTAAATACTTTATCTGGTAAATAAAATATGGGTTACAGATGTCACCAAGTATGGGAAAAATCCTTTCCTTCTCATTTCATTTTAGTTGCTTAATTTTATTTTCTTTGTTGTGATTGGCTTAAAAGCAGAACTTATTGTATTAGAAATCCTGGACTGTGGGTATACACAGCTCTGGATCAGAAGAAATTCATTTACTGTGGTCTTTTTCCTGAATTGCTATTTGTGAAATTGAGAAATGCCTTGTATTTAAATATTCTCTCCCCACTGTATCAATATGTCAAATTAATGCACACACCTTTTCCCTTTAACATTAGAAAGCTCAGGGATTTGTATATGAAGTCTTATCTTTATTTTCCTTATTCCTGATACATGTGTGAGTGCATGTTTCATATTTCAACAACAGTCACCACAATAGGCATTGAGACAGTTCTTTGTTCAAAGAATTCATGGGTATTTATTTTCTTCTCTGCAGTAGACTGTGCTGCAGGGTCTCTCATATTCCCTCATTAATTTAACAATATGTATTGAGTGTGTGTTACATGTCAGGCATCATTCCAGGTGTTGGGGAAATATCCGAGTCAATGAAATAAAACCCTCTACTCATGGAACTTAGCTGTTTGATGATCATGATGTTTTGCTTAAAATTGGCTCATTTTCTAACTTTTGTGGATGAAACTGGTTAAATTTCCACTCAGTGAGTCTTAAAACTCTTTATTTTAATTACCTTGCACAAAAGCATGCAAATCAAGTTACTGAGATAGGTTTGGATTTAGAGAACAGTAATACATTTGGCACTAAAGTGAAATTGTACGGTATGAAAAATTAGGAGATACAGGGAGGCATATAAATATTTTGACTGGCACTGTTGGAAGGAGGAACTGTCTTGTTCCATTCAAGCTGCTATAACAGGATACCATCAACTTGGTGGCTTGTAAACAGTAAAAATTTATTTCTCACATTTCTGGAGCCTGGAAGTCCAAGATCAAGGTGTTGACAGATTTGATGTCTGGTGAAGGCCCACTTCCTGGCTCATTCTTGCTGTGTCCTCTCATGGTGGAAGGGGGAAACTCTCATCTCTTCAGCCCCTTATAAGGGCACTAATCCCATTCATAAGGGATCCATCCTCATGACCTAATTACCTTCCAAAATTCCCACCTCCAAACACCATCACATGGGGATTTAGGTGTCAACATATGAATTTTGGTGGGACACACACATTCAGTCCTTTGTGTCCTTTTAATATTTTGTTCTCATAGACTTTGTGCTTTTTTCTTTTTCCCTGAAGTAGAAAACACTGTATAAATTATCTTCATACTATTTGATCTCTTTAGTGGGAATGTTAAGGTTTTATTCCATACCTATGATGCTCTGAGAGGCCAGATGCATTTCAGATCATTATTTACAGCATTATACTGGTGTGAGAGAAACTTGGTGAGCTAGGGCAGTGAGATTTGTAAGAGACAGAAAAAAAAATCTGTGACTAAATTATGTGTTGTTAATAAATAATAACATTTTCTTCTGATGGAAATTGTTGTTTACCCATTATTCCTCCTTCCTACATTTTAAACACCTTTCCTTATTGACTGAATTCAGATGAGTAGTTCTTGACTTTATTCAGCTGCTACCTGTCAAAAATGAAATAATGGAATGAACAAGGTGTGAAGTTAAATGAGTCTACACAGAATATACAGCCACCAGTTAAAGTGATGTTTGTGAAGTCATTTACTTAACAGACTAATCTCTTCACTTTGAAGTGTTGATGAAAGTTTAAGCCTAATTAATAAGTAAATATTCTTAATTCAAAGCACAGGTGATGACATGATAGGGGATCTAATTTCAGATTTTTTGAAGTCTTTTTCCCCTTCCAACTCCTCTGTGTCACTACTAGTTTCTTCCTATTTCCTTTTATTCATTTTCATGTGAAATTTCTTTATTTAAAGAAGTCTTAGGACATATGTTGCTATGGAAGTTTTTATTTTATTGGAAGATAGAAATATTCCAGTCTTTTGTTGTAGACCTTACGATGCTGCATCAAGACCATTATCACTGAAGTCGGCAAAGCAGGAAGGTGATGTGGGCATTAACGCAACAGTAACTTTGCTGCAGCCTTTGTTACTGGTACAAACCAAACCAACTAACAAAACTATTATAATATCATTATATTATTTGTATATTTGAATTCTGCAATTAAGTACATACACATTTAGGATTGTCATGTCTTCTTTTTTTTTTTGGTCATGTCTTCTTGACGAATTTACCCCTTTGTTCCCTCTTTATCAACAGTATTATTTCTTTTTCAGAAATCTAATTAGTCTGATAATATAGCTATAGTAGCTTTCCTTTGATTAGTATATTTACATGACATAGTTTTCTCATCATTTTAATCTATCTATGTCTTTATATTTAAAGTCAGTTTCCTTTAAAAAGTATATAATTGGATCTTGTTTTCTTCATCCAGTCCCACAATCTTTGCATTTAATTGAAGTGTTTATACCATTAATTTAATTATTGATGCATTTGTATTTAAATCTGCCATATATTTTTTTGTCTAGTTCTAGTTCTCTTCCATGAGTCCCATTTGTTCTTGATTCCTTTGTCTCTCTTTCACCACCTTCTTTTGAGTATTTTTTTATGATTTTATGTTATCTCCCCTACTAGCTTATTAGTTATACATCATTTTAATTAGTTTGGTTGTTCTATTGTTTTCAATACATATTTTTAACTTATGACAGTTCACTTCAAATAATATTATAGTACTTCCTGTATTGTGCAAGAATCTTACCATAGTATTTATTCTTTTCCTCCTTCCTGTCCCATATGCTACTGTTCTCATACATTTTACTTCAACATATTCTATGAAACATATGCCTTACAGGTATTTTTACTTCAGACAGTTGTCTTTTAAAGAGATTAAAATCAAGAAACATGTCTGTCATAGTTACTCACATTTTTCCTTTTCCCATGCTCTTTATTTCTTTATGTCTATCTTGTATCAGATTTCTTCTGCCTGAAGAACTTCCTTTTAACATTTCTTGTTCTACAAGTCTGCGGGCAATTAATTCTCTCAGCTTCTGTTTCTCTGGAAAAATCTTCCCTTCAGCCTCATTTTTGAAAGGTATTTTCACTGGACAGAGAATTTTGAGTTGATCAATTCTTTTTTTTTTTTTTTTTTTCAGTTTTTAAAGACGTGACGCCATTGTCTCCTGCTTGCCTAATTTCTGACAGTGAATCTGTTCTGCTTCCTATCTTTGTGCCTCTAGAAAATGTGTCTTTTTCTCTGACTACTCTCAAGATTTTTCCTTTATCTTTGGGTTTCAGCAGTTTGACCATGATGAGCCTAGGTAGGGTTTTTCTTGGTATTTATACTGCTAGGGGTCTCTGAACTTCTTGGATCTATGGTTGTCTTTCACTAATTTTGAAAGTTATCTCTTCAATAATCTTTCTGTCCTCTTCTCTATCTTTTATCCTTCTGGTACTCCAAGTACATGTGCATTAGACTATTTGATATTGTCTCACATCTCTTGGATAATCTGTTCTATTTTTCACTATTTACTTTTTTTTTTTTCAAATTCCTCCAATGGTGGGCTGCTGCCACTTTGTGCTTAGCATGCAGCCTCCATTACTGTAGGGCTTTTTTCAGGGTTCCTGGTCTGCTCTCAGCTATCAGCAGGCCCAGCAGGCCTGAACTGCAAGTGGATATTTTCCCATGGTTTTGTTCCTCCCCAGCAGCAGACTGCTATTGCTGGTTATTTGGTGGAGGCTTGTGGTCAGGGCAGATAGAGTTTCTTGGTTCTCTTGATGTAGCCTCAGTCCTTAGAAGGCCTTGTTCACCTGCATTTTGGGTGTGGAACTGCCTTAGTGTTTCAGACCTCTGTCCTCACTACAACCCTCCCCCACCCTACACTGCCACATAGCCATAGTCTGCCCTGCATCAGTGAGGGGGTCTTGAAGGGAACTCTCCAGTGGGGGCACATGTCCCGCCCTCTCCCAGTCGTAGTAGGCCTCTGCCTTAGGGTCCTGGGATCAGTTTAAGGGCCTGGGCTCAGACAGCTGTTTCATCCCTCCCTCAGCTGCAGATCACTTAGTTCCTAGCCCTCCCTCCCTGGCAGCATACCTTTGTCCTAGAGCAGGGGCAGGAGGGTTTCCTACCTCACTCCCCATGTCTTCCAGGTTTTGCTTCATACAAGAGGTGGTTTAGGGCCTGTGTTCCAGTGAGGGCGCCTATGCCAGGTACCATCTCTGTCCCGTCTTGTGAACACCCAGTAGAGGCCCCTGGATAAAAGCTGGTGAATGAACACAGACTCTCCTTAAGTCTGAGGCTCCCGGGGATATAAACTGACAGGTTACTCCATACTCAGCATTTCAGAATTTGTTAAAATTTCACTTTTTTTTCTTACTCACTTTTATGGTGGTGATCTCTTCCTCCCATACCCTGCCAAAGGTGAAATAGTCTGTGTGTCTCAGCTTTCTGCAGAGGAGTTTGTCATCCATTGGATTTCAATGGTTGCTTTAAAGTAATTTGTTATTTAAAAGAATGTTTATAATATATATATTAATTTTTGAATTTAATAATTTACACACCTCTATGACCTTTTCCAATCTTTATCCAATAGCATAAAAATGATTTTATATTGTTTAAAAAATTTTTAAACATCTTTATTAGAATATAATTGCTTTACAATGGTGTGTCAGTTTCTGCTTTATAAGAAAGTGAATCAGTTATACATATACATATGTCCCCATATCTCTTCCCTCTTGCATCTCCCTCCCTCCCACCCTCCATATTTCACCACTCTAGGTGGTCACAGAGCACCGAGCTGATCTCCCTGTGCTATGCGGCTGCTTCCCACTAGCAATCTATTTTACGTTTGGTAGTGTATATTTGTCCATGACACTCTCTCACTTTGTCCCAGCTTACCCTTCCCCCTCCCCATATCCTCAAGTCCATTCTCTAGTAGGTCTGCATCTTTATTCCCATCTTGCCCCTAGGTTCTTTTGACCATTTTCTTTCTTTTCTTTTTTTTTTAGATTCCTTATATATGTGTTAGCATACAGTATTTGTTTTT
>NC_041219.1:77220929-77225547 GCF_002837175.3 Physeter macrocephalus | reverse complement strand
CTCCATACTGTTCTCCATAGTGGCTGTATCAATTTACATTATTCCCACCAGCAGTGCAAGAGGGTTCCCTTTTCTCCACACCCTCTCCAGCATTTATTGTTTCTAGAGTTTTTGATGATGGCCAATCTGACCGGTGTGAGATGATATCTCATTGTCGTTTTGATTTGCATTTCTCTAATGATTAATGATGTTGAGCATTCTTTCATGTGTTTGTTGGCGATCTGTATATCTTCTTTGGAGAAATGTCTATTTAGTTCTTCTGCCCATTTTTGGATTGGGTTGTTTGTTTTTTTGTTATTGAGCTGCAAGAGTTGCTTATAAATTTTGGATATTAGTCCTTTGTCAGTTGCTTCGTTTGCAAATATTTTCTCCCATTCTGAGGGTTGTCTTTTGGTCTTGTTTATGGTATCCTTTGCTGTGCAAAAGCTTTTAAGTTTCATTAGGTCCCATTTGTTTTTTTTTGTTTTTATTTGCATTTCTCTAGGAGATGGGTCCAACAGGATCCTGCTGTGATTTATGCCATAGAGTGTTCTGCCTATGTTTTCCTCTAAGAGTTTGATAGTGTCTGGCCTTACATTTAGGTCTTTAACCCATTTTGAGTTTATTCTTGTGTGTGGTGTTAGGGATTGTTCTAATTTCATACTTTTACATGTAGCTGTCCAGTTTTCCCAGCACCACTTATTGAAGAGGCTGTCTTTTCTCCACTGTATATCCTTCCCTCCTTTATCAAAGATAAGGTGACCATATGTGTGTGGGTTTATCTCTGGGCTTTCTATCCTGTTCCATTGATCTATATTTCTGTTTTTGTGCCAGTACCATACTGTCTTGATTACTGTAGCTTTGTAGTATAGTCTGAAGTCAGGGAGCCTGATACCTCCAGCTCTATTTTTCTTTCTCAAGATTGCTTTGGCTACTCGGGGTCTTTTGTGTTTCCATACAAATTGTGAAATTTTTTGTTCTATTTCTGTGAAAAATGGCATTGGTATTTGAAAAGGATTGCATTGAATCTGTAGATTGCTTTGGGTAGTAGAGTCATTCTCACAATGTTGATTCTTCCAATCCAAGAACATGGTATATCTCTCCATCTATTAGTTTCATCTTTAATTTCTTTCATCGGTGTCTTATAATTTTCTGCATACAGGTCTTTTGTCTCCTTAGGTAAGTTTATGCTGAGATTTTTATTCTTTTTGTTGCAATGGTAAATAGGAATGTTCCTTAATTTCACTTTCAGATTTTTCATGATGAGTGTATAGGAATGCCAGAGATTTCTGTGCATTAATTTTGTATCCAGCTACTTTACCAAATTCATTGATTAGCTCTAGTAGTTTTCTGGTAGCATCCTTAGGATTCTCTATGTATAGTATCATGTCATCTGCAAATAGTGACAGCTTTACTTCTTCTTTTCCTATTTGGATTCCTTTTATTTCTTTTTCTTCTCTGATTGCTGTGGCTAGAACTTCCAAAACTATGTTGAATAAGAGTGATGAGAGTGGGCAACCTTGTCTTGTTCCTGATCTTAGTGGAAATGGTTTCAGTTTTTCCCCTTTGAGGACAATGTTGGCTGTGGGTTTATCATTTATGGCCTTTATTATGTTGAGGAAAGTTCCCTGTATGCCTACTTTCTGCAGGGTTTTTATCATAAATGGGTGTTGAATTTTGTCGAAAGCTTTCTCTGCATCTATTGAGATGATCATATGGTTTTTCTCCTTCAATTTGTTAATATGGTGTATCACGTTGATTGATTTGCATATATTGAAGAATCCTTGCATTCCTGGGAAAAACTCCACTTGATCATAGTGTATGATCCTTTTAATGTGCTGTTGGATTCTGTTTGCTAGTATTTTGTTGAGGATTTTTGCATCTATGTTCATCAGTGATACTGGCCTGTAGTTTTCTTTCTTTGTTACATCTTTCTCTGGTTCTGATATCAGAGTGATGGTAGCCTCATAGAATGAGTTTGGGATTGTTCCTCCCTCTGCTATCTTTTGGAAGAGTTTGAGAAGGATAGGTGTTAGCTCTTCTCTAAATGTTTGATAGAATTCGCCTGTGAAGCCATCTGGTCCTGAGCTTTTGTTTGTTGGAAGATTTTTAATCACAGTCACAATTTCACTGCTTGTGATTGGTCTGCTCATATTTTCTATTTCTTCCTGGTTCAGTCTCAGAAGGTTGTGCATTTCTAAGAATTTGTCCATTTCTTCCAGGTTGTCTATTTTATTGGCATATAGTTGCTTATAGAAATCTCTCATTATCCTTTGTATTTCTGCAGTGTCAGTCGTTACTTCTCCTTTTTTTCTAATTCTATTGATTGTAGTCTTCTCCCTTTTTTTCTTGGTAAGTTTGGCTAATGCCTCATCAATTTTGTTTATCTTCTCAAAGAACCAGCTTTTAGCTTTATTGATTTTGCTATCATTTCCTTAATTTCTTTTTTATTTATTTCTGACCTGATCTTTTTCCTTCTGCTAACTTTGGGTTTTTTCTGTTCTTCTTTCTCTAATTGCTTTAGGTGTAACATTAGGTTGTTTATTTGAGATGTTTCTTGTTTCTTAATGTAGGTTTGTATAGCTATAAACTTCCCTCTTAGAACTGTTTTTGCTGTATTTCATAGATTTGGGTCGTTTTGTTTTCATGGTCATTTGTTTCTAGGTATTTTTTGATTTCCTCTTTGATTTCTTCAGTGATCTCTTGGTTATTAAGTAGCGTGTTGTTTAGCCTCCATGTGTTTGTATTTCTTACAGATTTTTTCCTGTAATCGATATCTAGTCTCATAGCGTTGTGGTTGGAAAATATACTTGATACTATTTCAATTTTCTTAAATTTACCAAGGCTTGATATGTAGGTTTGTATAGCTATAAACTTCCCTCTTAGAACTGTTTTTGCTGTATTTCATAGATTTGGGTCGTTTTGTTTTCATGGTCATTTGTTTCTAGGTATTTTTTGATTTCCTCTTTGATTTCTTCAGTGATCTCTTGGTTATTAAGTAGCGTGTTGTTTAGCCTCCATGTGTTTGTATTTCTTACAGATTTTTTCCTGTAATCGATATCTAGTCTCATAGCGTTGTGGTTGGAAAATATACTTGATACTATTTCAATTTTCTTAAATTTACCAAGGCTTGATTTGTGACCTAAGATATGATCTATCCTGGTAAATGTTGCATGAACACTTGAGAAGAAAGTGTATTCTGGTTTTTTTGGATGGAATGTCCTATAAATATGAATTAAGTTCATCTTGTTTAATGTATCATTTAAAGCTTGTGTTTCCTTATTTATTTACGCATAAATATTTACAATTGTTATATCTTCTTCTTGGATTGATCTCTTCATCATTATGTAGTGTCCTTCTTTGTCTCTTGTAATAGTCTTTGTTTTAAAGTCTATTTTGTCTGATATGAGAATTGCTACTCCAGCTTTCTTTTGATTTCTGTTTGCATGGAATATCTTTCCATCCCCTCATTTTCCATCTGTATGTGTCCCTAGGTCTGAAGTGGGTCTCTTGTAGACAGCATATATACGAGTCTTGTTTTTGTATCCATTTAGCCAGTATGTGTTTTGGTTGGAACATTGAATCCATTTACATTTAAGGTAATTATTGATATGTATGTTCCTATTACATTTTCTTAATTGTTTTGGGTTTATTATTGTAGGTCTTTTCCTTCTCTTGTAATTCTTGCCTAGAGAAGTTCCTTTAGCGTTTGTTGTAAAGCTGGCTTGGTGGTGCTGAATTCTCTTTGCTTTTGCTTCTCTGTGAAGCTTTTAATTTCTCCATCAAATCTGAATGAGATCCTTGCTGGGTAGAGTAATCTTGGTTGTAGGTTTTTATCTTTCATCACCTTAAATATGTCCTGCCACTCCCTTCTGGCTTGCAGAGTTTCTGCTGAAAGATCAACTGTTAACCTTATGGGGATTCCCTTATGTGTTACTTGTTGTTTTTCCCTTGCTGCTTTTAATATGTTTTCTTTGTATTTAATTTTTGAGAGTTTGATTTATATGTGTCTTGGTGTTTTTCTCCTTGGATTTATCCTGTATGGGACTCTCTGCTTCCTGGACTTGATTGACTATTTCCTTTCCCAAGTTAGGGAAGTTTTCAACTATAATGTCTTCAAATATTTTCTCAGTCCCTTTCTTTTTCTCTTCTTCTTCTGGGGCCCCTATAATTCTAATGTTGGTGCATTTCATGTTGTCCCAGAGGTCTCTAAGACTGTCCTCAATTCTTTTTTCTTTATTCTGCTCTGTGGTAATTATATCCACCATTTTATCTTCCAGGTCACTTATCCGTTTTTCTGCCTCAGTTATTCTGCTATTGATTCCTTCTAGAGAATTTTTAATTTCATTTATTGTGTTGCCCTTCTAGAGAAGTTTTAATTTCATTTATTGTGTTGTTCATCTCTGTTTGTTTGCTCTTTAGTTCTTCTAGGTCCTTGTTAAACATTTCAGGTATTTTCTCCATTCTATTTCCAAGTTTTTGGATCATGTTTACTATCATTATTCTGAATTCTTTTTCAGGTAGACTGCCTATTTCCTCTTCATTTGTTAGGTCTGGTGGGTTTTTACCTTGCTCCTTCATCTGCTGTGTGTTTCTCTGTCTTCTCATTTTGCTTAACTTACTGTGTTTGGGGTCTCCT
>NC_041219.1:77207153-77220420 GCF_002837175.3 Physeter macrocephalus | reverse complement strand
TTGAGTGGAGCTGGGTCTTGGCGTTGAGATGGAGATCTCTGGGAGATTTTCTCTTTTTGGTATTACGTGGAGCTGGGAGGTCTCTTGTGGACAAGTGTCCTGAATTTGGCTCTCCCACCTCAGTGGCACAGCCCTGATGCCTGGCTGGAGCACAAAGAGCCTGTCCTCCATACGGCTCAGAATAAAAGGGAGAAAAAAAAGAAAGAAAGAAAGAAAGAAGAAGATAAAATAAAGTTATTAAAATAAAAAATAAAAAATAATTATTAAGAAAAAAAAATTTTAAGTAAAAAAAAAAAAAAAGACAGACAGAACCCTAGGCCAAATGGTAAAAGCAAAGCTATACAGACAAAATCACACACAGAAGCATACACATACACACTCACAAAAAGAGAAAAAAGGAAAAAAAAAAAAATATATATATATATATATATCGCTGCTCCCAAAGTTCCCCTCTTCAATTTGGGATGATTCGTTGTCTATTCAGGTTTTCCACAGATGCAGGGTACATCAAGTTGATTGTGGAGATTTAATCTGCTGCTCCTGAGGCTGCTGGGAGAGACCTCCCCCTCTCCTCTTTGTTCGCAGAGCTCCTGGGGTTCAGCTTTGGACTTGGCCCCGCCTCTGCGTATACGTCACCTGAGGGCGTCTGTTCTTCGCTCAGACAGGACGGGGTTAAAGGAGCCCTTCGCTCAGACAGGACGGGGTTAGAGGGGCCGCTGATGGGGGGGCTCTGGCCCACTCAGGCCGGGGGGAGGGAGGGGTACGGATGCGGGGCGAGCCTGCGGCGGCAGAGGGCGGTGTGACGTTGCACCAGCCTGATGCACCGTGTGTTCTCCCGGGGTAGTTGTCCCTGGATCACGGGACCCTGCAGTGGCGGGCTGCACAGGCTCCCGGGAGGGGAGGTGTGGAGAGTGACCTGTGCTCGCACACAGGCTTCTTGGTGGCGGCAGCAGCAGCAGCCTTAGCATTTCATGCCCGTCTCTGGTGTTCGCACTGATAGCCGCGGCTCGCGCCCGTCTCTGGAGCTCCTTTAAGCGGCGCTCTTAATCCCCTCTCCTCGCGCACCAGGAAACAAAGGGGGAATCGCGCCCGTCTCTGGAGCTCCTTTAAGCGGCGCTCTTAATCCCCTCTCCTCGCGCACCAGGAAACAAAGAGGGAAGAAAAAGTCTCTTGCCTCCAGCAGGTGCAGACTTTTCCCGGACTCCCTCCCGGCCAGCCGTGGCGCACTAGCCCCTTCAGGCTGTGTTTACACCGCCAACCCCAGTCCTCTCCCGGCTTCCGACCGAAGCCCGAGCCTGAGCTCCCGCCCCACAGGTGAGCAGACAAGCCTCTCGGGCTGGTGAGTGCTGGTCGGCACCGGTCCTCTGTGCGGGAATCTCTCCGCTTTGCCCTCCGCACCCTGTTACTGCGCTCTCCTCCGTGGCTCCGAAGGTTCGAGTTGTTCCACGTGTAGATGTATTTCTGATGTGTTTGTGGGGAGGAAAGGTGATCTCCACGTCTTATTCTTCCGCCATCTTGAAGCTCCACTACAAAATATATTTTTTTAAATTTTTAAACGCAATGAAGTGTCCATAGATTTTGTTAACTGTTAGTACCCTGAGGTAGACATTCTTAGGGCATGTTAAAGCACTGGAGAAGTAGTTTGGTGTACTGATGCCCAGGCAAATGTCCTTTAGTAGGGAAGGAAATATTTACCTAGGAACATGATCAAATAACTTAATTTTAGCATAGGAGAAGCAGAGAGGATGGGAGCCATTGGGAAATTTATAAAAGAAACTATATTCGACTAGTATTGATAGTTTTCTAAATTATCAACCACTTTCCACTGGGGATTATCATTAGGAAAGAGGATTTTGTTCGAAAGACACTTGCCTCTATTATTCTTTGGATTGGTTGATTTAACCCAAGCTGGACTCAAATTTCTTTATGGTGAAATGCAGAAACGCTATATATATATATCTTCTGAGTCCCCAGAATATGTAGTAAAACAAGAATTATGTTAACATATTCATTTGAAAGCTTATTGGCAACTGTGTTTGTACTTGAACTGAACTCTACACTAAAATGTATTATCTTCTTGGCTTCATTCAGAAATTAGCACTAAAAGCTTCTTCCAAATAAATCACTTGCTAAGGAGACTAAATTTCTTTAATTTATTGGTAGCAAAATTTCTGTAATCTGTGCGGTAGTTCTAGCTACTGCTGTCCTTAGTTCATTTTGCTTCATGTTAATTGGGTACTGGTGCTTGGCAATTTTTGATCGCCCATATGAATTTCAATTAATGGAAGGTATATTAGTTTTTTCTCAGTTAAAACTAATCAAATTTAGCTATCTACCTTCTGATAAACGGCCAGGATCATATGGTGAAAGAGATACTAACAAAATATAGGCATTTCTAACTGAGAGGCAATTCAGTCACTGTCAACAGCTTCTTTGTTGAATATTCCAGGTCTTGAGTTTTTCCCTCAAACAATCACCATATGGAATTCTCTATCTTTGGTTAAGAGCTGTGATTTCAAGACCACCAAACATCTCTCCATTCTTTTGTAAAACACAAATTAGCATTTTCTCTTTCTCTCTCCCTGTCTTCCTCTATTCCTCCGTCCTTTCTTGTAAAGTATCCTGCTAGAATATTGTGGTTATAATAAAAGCAGTCTCATCATATCTTGGTATTGTACAAATTCAGAAGATATAGTAGTAGTTCATTCATGAGATCATAATTCTAGGCCAGGTAGCAAATCCTTATGATCCCTAATTACTTGGTAAAAGCTCCAATATTTTCCCCTGAAAACCATATGTCACACATTTGGAACACTGAGTAATCTACGTTTTGTAGAATGTTTATGACAGAATACCAGAAATGCATGTTAGAAACATGTTTTTTAAATGAAGAATTCAGAAGACCTATTTTTTTTCAGCCAAAAAACAGGATTGTACATGTAAAAATAGCTGAGAATTAAAAAATCATTTTAGAATTCAGTAGCAAGCAATAACTGTTATGGCGTTATGGTGACCACCATAGTTACACTTGACTGTGTACTTAGTAAAGGGCAGGAGCTATGCTAATTGTTTTATATAGTTTTTAATTTTACTATTACAAAAGCATATGAAGTTTTCAGTACACAGAGAGGTTTAGAGCATGGATTCATGCCGAGTGCCTGGGTTCCTGTTCTGTCCCACTATTTATCAAGCGTATGATCTTGGGCAAATTTCTGAAACTCTTTCTGCGTCGGGGTCCTCATGTGCACAAGGCAAAAATACTAGTACCTACCCCATTTGTTGTGAGGAATAAATGAAGTAATACATGAAAAGGCTTAAAATAATCCAATATACAGAGACAACTCATTAGTGGTAGTGCTAGGATTTTCCCATGTTTATTTTATGGCAAATCAATGTTGAATTATTATTGAAAACCATATTCTTTCTATAATGGTCCTGTTTTCTCCACTGTGTGCATCAGGGAAAATAGGATAATCTTGATTTGACCTATTATAAGTTATTTGCTCTTTTTCATGAGCTTATAACACTTGAAAGGGAACAAAAACAGAGTATAAAGAAATAAAAAATAAAAAGTATTTTAGGGTAATGTTGTAAAGTTCATCAGTGTTTCGGATGCTCAGAGAATGCCTGGATTAGTACTCATTCCTAACCAAAGGGTGTATTTATTTAACTGATGAATGCCATCCTCATTATAAATTGATTGAAAAGAACGGTTTCTGTTTATTCTTTATTTTTCTGTGACTAACAGTAGTCAAGAAAAATATCCTTTTGAGATGCTTAGAGTCTCTGCTGAATAAAGAGCACTAGTTAAATAAACAATTGACAACTAGCTTCAATTTCATTACGTTGAAATGCAAAAAATAAACAGATATAGTTTACCAATTTCTAGATGAATCGACTTTATTTTCATATAGGAAGTTACGCATTTTGTATGGAAAATTTACAAATGTTAATACTTTTTGCATTATGCAAATCATGGTCATCATTTATATGTAAGCTAGAAAATGTATATTGGTTTTGAAATCATTCTAAAGCAGCAGTCCTTATGAGGAGACTGACATTAAAGATTTACCCTTAAAGATTTAACCTCCCAAAGTATTGCTGAAGTATTTAAAGGGAACATAAATCTGGATTTCTAGGGTATGGAGGCAAACTAATTTATCATAATTTGAAAAAGAAAGAAAACAAATTCAAATAACCATCCATAGTTGGGTGGGTGAGAAGATAATTCTCGTGTTGAGGTTAAGGGCTCGCATCCTACTGCACCTAGTGAATAATCAATGCATTTTAGTTATTGATTGATAAAGCTTTATGTAACTGAGAGTTAAGTCTTTCTCAAAGATTTTTCTTTTACACTTCGCATTCAGCCTTAAGTAATTTTTCTTTGTGATGGATTGTGAAAAGAATTATGACGTATACTTCAAATATGAGGCATGTGTATTATTGTTTAAAATGGTTACTTATTTAAATTGATAACTGTAATTTTGATTTTTATGCAAAGAAAATGAGAGATTGTCTTTTATGTCTCCAATGATTGTTCATTAAATCACCTAATTTACAGCTGAGATGGAGAGCCCCTCTGGTCCTTCTTTAACACCTTCTTTAAGGTGTTATCATGGTTAAAGACTAAGAGAACAGGGTGTCTTAAAAGACCTGAATTCTTTTCTTTGGCCCTCATTGCTATTTTTGAAAAATCTGCAGGATATAAAACCACCAGCTGGTTTTGTTCTTCTGAAAGCTCATGTCAGAGCGCAGGTGTTTTCCCGGTTGTCTTCGAGTCAAAGGTATAAAAAAAGCATGCTAGGTGGGAGAGGAGAAATGAGCTCGGTTGTGATTCTGACTTGCTATATGACCTTGGGCCAATTATTTCACCTATCTGTGTCTCTATTTTCTCATCTTTAAAATGGTGGTAATTGGAGGAGGTTAAAAGTTTTGAATATCTTCTAAGTTCCTATATCCAAAATCTTATAAAACTGTACTGTCATTTTTCTTCTTTTTAAAATTGCTATTCTTGCGATGTTGGGTGCAAAATTGGAGGTTCTACTGTGCGTTGGTGGCTGAGAGGGAATCCTTGTTCTGTCCTAATAAATTAAAAGGCAGTCATTGGTTCATTTGGTTAACAGACATATATTCATCACTCATTGTATGTAAGTGTCCTAGGAATCATTTGCTTGTTAGAAACAAAAACACTTTCACAATCATTTTGGCAAAAATTGAAGTTTTATTGAAAGGATACATGAGAATCTCACCGAACCCAAGGTTGCATATGTGATCGTGGTTTTTGGACACAAGCAATTGGAGGTCAAACTGATTTATCTTTCACCTTGTCAGGGATTTGTCACCTCCCTTTTGCTTTTTGTTCATGTTGTCTTCCTTTTCCCCCTCTCTTCAAAGACTGGCTTTCCCTAATTTGGTAAGTGCAGCCTTGCCTCCCTCTAAGCTTTGCATGGTCTCTCCATTTGTCTTGAGAAGAGATGAACTAGAATTATATTGTCCTGATTCCAGATTCTCATCAAAGAGACTCATTGGCCCAGCATGGGTTAGATGTCTCTCTAGTGGGAGAGTCATGTAAATAAAGAGTGCACTGACAGATAAATGCACAAGGTGCTTCGGAGCCACAGTATGGAGCATCTTATCCAACATGCGATGTTTAGCTGGAGCTGCATCCTAACAGATAGCAAGCTGCAGAAAGGTGGGAAAGTCTCAGCACGAGCAGCATGAGAGGTATGCAGCTGCAAAATGTGTGCGCGTGACAACTAACAGCTCAGGATTTGTGTAGTGAGCAGGATGAGGTGGGGGATAGAGGGAAGAGCCCTGTCTTGGAGGAAGTTGAGGGAAATGCCAAGGGGACTCCTGTCCGTGGCAACAAGTGCAGTGGCATGGACATCTTTGAGTTAGATTCCTATGTGGCAAAAAGTGATGAAAGTCAGAAGAAAAATATTATTTGAATGTGCAGGTTAAAAATATTCAAGCCACTTGATATTAACTGTTGCTTTTTAATAATTAACTGACAATGACAATGAATGGTTGAGAATGCCAAAGCCACAGTTCTGAGATTTTTTTACCATAACTGAATCCTGCATATCTGTGAAAACTCAACATTGACGATTTCTTAAATAAAATTTTCTTTATACCTATCTGTAGCTTGAAAGAATTTTAGTATTTAAAAAATGGCATTAGGAGCCTTCAGGATACAATTTTATCACACAGGATGAAGAAACTATACCATTTTTTATATCTATTAATTGAAATGAGCCTCTAAAACTTTTCATTTTCCTCCAAAGAATATAAAAACTGATGGGAAATTTCTTATCACAATATGCTGATTATAATTTGATTTCTAGCTTCTTATTAATTTTGCCACTTCTGAACACTCAGAGTTGGATATATTTGGGTAAAATGAGAGCTGTCTACTGGCCAGAGAGATTTGAGACCTTGGTTGAGACCTTAGTTAGAAGAGAAGAAACGTGTCCTCACAAAATTGATAATTGGAAGTAAAATGAATACATTGGCAGTAATGTCTTGTTTTCTTGTTGTTACAAACACATTACACATTCATAGCCTCATTTTCAAAGTTTGTTTTATCCAGTTTTGATAATGGTATTATAATAATGAAATGGCAGCTAGTTTATATTGATAAAGGTACATCTGAATTCCCGTGAAGAACGGGGAGAAAGAATAGAGAATGTATTTCATTAGTGGTCTTCCAGTGAAAATTAAAATAAAGGCCATTTATTAAACATACTTCCATCTGTATTATTCTTGTGTACCTGGTTGATATATAAAGGCCAACCGATTTTGTGGTTTGGCTTGGAATTTAACTGATGCTTGTTGCATCCAGGCAGCTGGTAAACTTTGTACTTAAAGAGATGATTGCTTATTTACTTGGAAAAGAAAATGGACACATGTAAGATAAATATATTTTTCTGGCTTGATCATTAAGAAGGTCTTTTACCTAATGTTGACCGTTTTCTTAAATGATGTAGCAGGTGCAGCTCAGTATGAGACTAAAGCTATTAATTGTCAAGAATTCACTTTGATCAAGATTATACGACAAGGCCTTTAGTATCAAAGCTCTTTGAATTAGGGCTTGGATAGTAAGAAACAGAGTTTACTTTTCACATAAGGAAAATTGCATCATGACTTGAAGGGTTGTACTGGTGTACTTCTTTTCTGAAAAATGGTTCTGGTATTTCCTTTCTTGGTTTTCTTTAATAATGATGGAGTAGCATAGCTTAGTGACTAGGTACACAGCTAGCCTCCTCGAGTCAGAAGTTCTGGGGTCAAGTTTCAGCTTTATCACTTAGGGGTGGTATGAGCATAGTTTATTTCCTTACTCCAAAAATGGTATAATGGTAATACAGCCTCATGAGGTAGTTATAAGATTTAAATGGGATTAAGTATAGAAATAGTTTAGAGTAAGAGCCAGCACTATTTAAAGCATTCAATAGACACTCACTGATGTTGTTATTATCATCATTATTATTGTATGATAATCCCATGGGGTTGACTAGTTTCTGGAATTGGGAATGGGAGGATAGAGTATTAGATCAGAGAAGCTTCCTGTCTAACGCACCTATGATGCTATTTTTCAATTTCTTGAGCGTTTTGGATTAATTTTTCAAATATCTCTCTGCCACTGGAAAGGAAAAGGGAAATACCATGGGGTGCCTACTACAAGCCAGGAAATCAATGCATTTAGCCATCACCGTGTCCCTGCGAAGTCGTTCTTTTTGCCACACTTACACATGTGAAACCAAGGCTCAAGGAAGTTGTATTATTTCCATAGTGTTGCACAGCTAGAAAGTGGAAGTTCCAGGATTTGAACCCAGATCTGCCTGACTCCACCCTGTAGGCTGCCCCAAGTTCTGGAGGTTGAGCCCTGCTGGTATCTTCTTAGACAGCTGGAAACATTCAGTAGACAGAGGGCATTGTTCTGATCTATTTTTCTCCTCATCCTGTGGGTCCTGAGTGGCTTTAGCCACATTTTACATGTGTTGGGCACTGAAAATTTGTTCTCCTCTTACCCATGTCATCATCATGCCGGAGATAAATGAGATTTTGCTGTCCAGGGTCTTTGGGCTCAGCACTTTTCAGAAGGACCTTATTCACCTTGAAGTAAAATATGAAATGTCACACTCCATCTCTAAGCAGCCCTTGACTACATTTTTGAAGGACTGTAAAGTGATAGCCAGTTCGCTGATAGAATGAAAACCTGGGTCCTGATTATTATATCTGGTGGGTTTTTTGTAGGATTGTTCTGTTCCTCAGTAAAATAACATTGTGTGTAACATTTCTGGGGGATGGATTCATTTTTTTTTGGCAAGGTCATAATTATTTTTATGTGCTTTTGGTCAAAAATTTTCAAAGCTAATGCACGTCTGCTCGGGTATTCACTGCGGACATGCTAAAGCAATGCTTTACGGTAACTGGTCATGATCGTGTGCTAGGGAGTCATTAGTTTCTTGGGAAAAAAAGTGAGGCAGTTAATTTAAGTAAGAGGAAAAGGCAAATGTGGTCTAGTATGCCTCCTATTTGAAATGAAATGTCCTGTAACTTTAATTTTTATGGTTATACTTTTATTTTCAATTCCTTATGTAGAATATACTATTCCTTATTTGAGCATATTTTCTCATAATTCTTTCATAAGCCACTTTTTATGTTTGTTTTTCTGAAAAGTTAAGAAATTAGAAAAAATTATATAGAAAAATAAAGTAGGCACCCATATTACTACTGCCAGGATAAAAAAAAAGTTTGAACGTTTGGAATTCTTCTACATAGACCCTTCAGAAAATGCAATTTTGCAGATACATTTAATGTCTCCCTTAACTACATTAAAAAAAAATCCTTTTCCTTTCCCTTCTTCTCAGGGGCAACAACTATGGTGAGTCTGGTGTGTAGACTTAGTTCCACTCATAGGCTGCTTTTCTGAGAACTTTCCTATTTTTCTAAATTATCTAGAAACTAGAGCAACCTCTGTTAATCAGGCCATACAATCAGTTCCCTCATAGAGAATGAATTGGAAGTGAAACAAAATACACTTTAGGACTCCCCAGGTTTTACCCTTTCTTAGTCTTCTAAATCTTTATGGTACTATGTGACCAATGTTCTTCAGATCTCAAATTACCCAGAGAGATCTGCACAGGAGTTGCCCTGAATTCTTTCTTCTTTAAATTGAAGTATAGTTGATTTACCATATTAATTTTAGGTGTACAGCATTGTGATTCAGTAATTTTACAGATTATACTCCATTAAAAATTATTACAAGATAATGGCTGTAATTCCCTGTGCTGTACAATGTATCCTAGTTGCTCATCATTTTATACACAGTAGTTTGTATCTCTTAATCCCATACCCTTAACTTGCCCCCACCTTCCCTCTCCCCAATAAACTAACCATTAGTTTGTTTTCTATGTCTGTGAGTCTGTTTCTGTTTTGCTATACACATTCATTTGTATTATCTTTCAGATTACACATATGTCATATCATATAGTCTTTGTCTTTCTCTCTCTGACTTATTTCACTAAGCATAATATCCTCTAGGTCCATTCACATTGTTGTAAATGGCAGAATTTCATTCTTTTTTTTGGCTGAGTAATATTCCATTGCACATATGTACCATATGTTCTTTATCCATTCATTGTCGATGGACACTTGGGTTGCTTCCATATCTTGGCTATCGTTGATAGTGCTGCTATGAATATTGAGGGGCATGTACCTTTTCAAATTAGTGCTTTCATTTTTTCTGGATGTTTACCCAGGAGTGGAATCGCTGGGTTGTATGGTAGGTCTATTTTTAGTTTTTTTGAGAAACTCCATATTGTTTTCTATACTGGCCGCACCAATTTACATTCCCACCAACAGAGTACAAGGGTTCCCTTTTCTCAACATCCTTGCAAACATTTATTATTTGTAGACATTTTGATGCTAGCCTTTCTGAGCGATGTGAGGTGATATCTCATTGTGGTTTTGATTTCATTTCCCTGATGATTAATGATGTTGAACATCTTTTCATGTGCCTGTTGGCCATCTGCATATCTTCTTTGGAAAAATGTCTGTTCAGGACTTCTGCCCATCTTCTGATTGCGTTGTTTTTTTGATATTGAGTTATATGAGCTGTTTGTAAATGTTTGTATATTAACCCTTTATCAGTCATATTATTTGCAAATATTTTCTCCAATTCCTTAGGCTGTCTTTTCATTTTGTTGGTGGTTTCCTTTGCTGTGCA
The DNA here is from genome assembly GCF_002837175.3 of Physeter macrocephalus. Taxonomy (NCBI): domain Eukaryota; kingdom Metazoa; phylum Chordata; class Mammalia; order Artiodactyla; family Physeteridae; genus Physeter; species Physeter macrocephalus. The sequence goes on along the minus strand of NC_041219.1, from coordinate 77,210,192 downwards.
AAAGCTTTTGTTGAATTAGGTCCCATTTGTTTATTTTTGCTTTCATTTCTTTTGCCTTAGGAGACAGATCGAAAAAAATATTGCATGATTTATGTCAAAGATTGTTCTGCCTATGTTCTCTTCTAGGAGATTTATGGTTTCTGGTCTTACATTTCGGTCTTTGATCCATTTTGAGTTTATTTTTGTATATGACGTTAGAGAATGTTCTAATTTCATTCTTTTACATGTAGCTGTCCAGCTTTCCGAGTACCATTTATTAAAGAGACTGTCTTTTTCCGTTGTATATTTTTGCCTCCTTTGTCCTAGATTGACTGTAGGTGTGTGGATTTATTTCTGAGCTCTCTGTTCTGTTCCATTGATCTATGTCTCTGTCCTTAATTCTTAATAATTGGCTCAGACTAGGAAGTTGCTTTCCAGGTGACACTGAGATGGTAAGAGTCTCAGAATCCTTAAAGTTCTAGCCCCTCTCAGTGTCTTCATGCAAGAATAATATGGAAGAAATTGATAGATTTTATTTTGTCAGGGTCTATAACATATGATCATCACAGGGCCTTCATGCATCTCTGGGCCATCTCTTTATCCATCTGCATACCACTGGGAACTGCAAATGAAAAGAGTTGCCTTGTGTCTCAGGCCCTCTAGTTTGACTAGAATGAGAGGACCCATTCATTTTTCTGTATCTGATTCCTTTTTTTTTTTCCCACTGCTACCAGACCAAGACTGCCAGCTTATGCGTCAATGCTCATATTCTCATTCTTATTCCGAATATCCCCTAATCTGACCTTTCCTCTTCATATGACCCCAAACACCTCCATTATGCACCCAAGAACAGTCTTTAGCCAGCTTCCCCCATCCTCATTCTCTTCACCTACTTTGACTAAGTAAAACCTAAATTTCCTTTGAAAATACTGCAGTCCTCTTGAGTAGAGGCTGTATTTTTTTCTCTCCAGTAACACACTTTGGTGAGTAGATATGGACTAGGCATCCTATACTTGCATCTCATTGCCTCTCCTCCAACTTCCTTCAAAAAAGGAAGCACCCCACAATACCTCTTTCTGTTGTTGTCACTGGTTACCCACACATGTAGTCATTGTGGCAGACTGGTTAAGAATGTGTGCTCTGGAGTCCAATATTGCTTGGGTTTGAATTCCAGTGCTCCTACCTGTATGAATTTGGGCATGCTGTTTAATTTCTATGCTTCAGTTACCTTGTCTGTAAAATGAAGTTTCCTATGAGGAGAAATGATAATAAATGAAAAGTTCTTAAAACTATGTTTGAAACATAGTATATGCTTAATAAATGTGAGATATTATTTAAAAAAATAATTTTCACTTCCATATGCTTATCTTCATCAATGACTATAGTGTATCTAAAATCTGAGTTTCAAGCAAACTGGTATCTAACAACTGCCTCCTTCCCTTCCAGCTCACTTCCTCTGATGTTTCCTCTCCAACATTTCTTCCATTTCCACCAGGATCAGCAAGCTTCAGATCCTACTGCTTTTCACTCTCAGTCACTATCCACATCGTCACTATCTTTCTTGGCCATGTTAGAGTCTCTGGTCCATCTTCAGAGTTCCTCTCATGCAACATTAACTCCCCTCTTCCTCTCTCCCGTCTTCATACTCATCTGGCGAAACCACAACTTTACTTAACCCCAGCTTTCCTACCTATCCTGCTAGAATCCAAACCACTAAATATGCATGGAAAAAACACATACCTTGCAGATTAATGAATATAAATCTCAAATGAGGACTCAATGCTGCCCATCAATTTTTTTAAATTAATTTTTATTGGAGTATGGTTGCTTTGCAATGTTGTGTTAGCCTCCACTGCAGAACAAAATGAATCAGCCATACACATACAGATATCCCCTCCCTTTTGGACATCCCTCCCATTTAGGTTACCACAGTGCACTAGGTAGAGTTCCCTGTGCTATACAGTATGTTCTAATCAGTTGCCTATTTTATCCATGGTATCAATAATATATATGTATCAATCCCAGTCTCTCAATTCCTCCCACCCCACCCCTTTCCCCCCTGGTATCCATACATTTGTTTGCCGATCAATCTTACGAACTTTCTAGCCCATTCATTTTTATGTACTCAAAATGATTGTTTCACACCTTCTCTCTCTTCCAACCTATAACTCTTCCTCTAATACCTCCTTTTTTTTCTGGCTATTTTCCTGATACACTGGCTCTTTCCCCTTGGTCTCCTTTGCTTGTTACCTATCAATACTGTAATAGTTCTGGTGATTAACAAATCACCTCAAAACTTAGTGGTTTAAAACAATAATTCCTAATTATCCTTCTCAGCTTTTGTGGGTCAGGAATTTGGGAGTCACTTGGGGTCTCACACAATTGCAGTCAGATGTCAGCTGGGTCTGCAGTCATCTGAAGGCTTAACTTGGACTGGTCATGCATATGGCTTCTCTGTGGTGCTGCTTGAGTGTCCTCACAACATGGTGACTGACTTTCCTTTGAGTAAGGAAAGAGAGCTGGACAGATGCTGCAATTCCTTTCCTGACGAAACCTTGAAAGTCATACACCATTACTTCTACAGTATACTACTGGTCACACAGCCCTGATTCATTGTTGGTGGGGGGTGGGAAGGACTGCATAAAGGCATGGGTACCAGGAGATGAGGATCCTTAGAGGCTATCTTAGAGGCTGTTACCACTACATATCAGCTTGATGGCTAAATATTGACATTCTCTGTATCTCTGCACCGAGGTTTTTTTTCTTCTGTATCTATACTCTCTCCTTTAGTGCTCTTTTCTAGTCTTGTGGCTTCATATATCATGTATAAGCTGTTGAGACTGAAGTTTATCTCCATCCCTAAACACTAGATCCATACATTCAAATACCCATTTGACATTTTCAGTTAGATGTCTAATAGGTTTTTTTTTTTAACATCTCTATTGGAGTATAATTGCTTTACAATGGTGTGTTAGTTTCTGCTTTATAACAAAGTGAATCAGTTATACATATACATATGTTCCCATATCTCTTCCCTCTTGCATCTCCCTCCCTCCCACC
>NC_041219.1:77182533-77206526 GCF_002837175.3 Physeter macrocephalus | reverse complement strand
CGGTGTGAGATGATATCTCATTGTAGTTTTGATTTGCATTTCTCTAATGATTAATGACATTGAGCATTCTTTCATGTGTTTGTTGGCAATCTGTATATCTTCTTTGGAGAAATGTCTATTTAGGTCTTCTGCCCATTTTTGGGTTGTTTGTTTGTTTTTTTATTATTGAGTGTCTAATAGGTTTTTAAAACTTCCTTCTCAAATATTTCCTAAGCTTCATCATCTCAGTAAATGGCATCAGCATCTGTCCAGTCACTCAAGCTAGAAATCTGAATTTTCCCTTTTCCTGATGAAATTCTTAACAATACCTTCAAACCATACCCAAATTTGTCTACTTTGATTCATCTCTGTTGTCACTCTCCTAATCCAAGTCATCATTATCTCTCATCTAGTCTAAATCAAAAGTTCCTAACTGGCCTTTCCACTCTGCCACTCATTATTCACCCATCAATCAGAGTGATCTTTAAAAAGATCAATATTATATTATGTCTTAACTGTGTTTAAATACCTCTCTTGGCTTCCCATTCCACTTAGAATGAAATCCCTCTCCCTCACCTTGCCTAAAAGGCCTTCCACGAATGGCATCTGCACACCTGTCTGATCCATTTCCTACCACTTCTTCCCTTGATTACAACATTCCATCCACACTTGCTTACCTTCTGATCTTGAAACATGCCAAGCATATCCCAACACATGGCCTTTTGTGCTGGTTTTCACTCTAAAATGCTCTTGCCCTGGATTTTGGTGTGGTCATTGCTTTCTTGTCCTTCAGGTCTTAGCTTACACGTCCAGCCTCCTCAGAGAGCCCACTCCTGCTCATTCAATCTAAAGCAGCTCCAGGTCATTCTCTAACACATTTCATTTTCTGCGTAACACTTAACAACGTCAGCAATTTCTTGCTCCTTTGTCTGCTGTTCGTACCCTTCAGTAGAATATAAGCTCTATAAACGTAGAGGCCTCAAGTCTCTTGTTTATTACTGTATTCCCAGCTCCTGGAATAGTGCCAGACTCATGTTAAAGGCTCAAAAAATGAATAACTGAATGAAAAAATGAACGGTTGTTAACTGGTCACTCACTAAGGTACCCTTCTTTGTATCATTTAGATTGAATTATCCCTGGAATATTTAGGTGATCATCAGGGAAAAAATATATAGGAACTATTTAGTTGGAAGACAAGTCTTTGCTATGTACTGGTTCAGAGAAAACAACTTAAAGAGGCATCTTCTTTTCCTCTATAAGAAAAATATTGACTTCTTCATACCTAACATCTGTCTTTCCTTTTATGTGTTCTGTTGTAAGAATTGAATTCTCCTTATTGCTCTTAATATTTAAGCAAATTTGCTTACATTTTAAGAATGTTGCAATTTCAGTTATGGATAATTATGACTTTGGGGTGCTACAGGTTTAAGGCATCTTGTGTTAACAAAAATGCATGTTCATTTATGCTGTTTGCTATGGCATTTTCATCTGCAGAGTTATTCTCTACAGCTCTGTCTCTCAACTTTACATTGTCCAACTTATTGTTATACCTGAATCTATACTGTGTAGAAACCATTTAAATGTTTCTTTTCCTGGCAAACCACAATAGCCTGTGTTTTTGTTTACTTGTTTTTGTTTTAATTATCTTCAGAATGGTCATTCCTCTTTGTTGCAAGTCAGAGTGCTTTTCCTTTAGAGTGACCCTGAGATTCAGACCCTTTAGGAGACCTCTCACTTAACTCCCCTTAACTCAAAATCTCCTTCCCTTCTAAAGTGTGATTCATTTCCCTCTACTTTGTCATTTCAGCCCATGCGCATTGCTTTATTTTTAAATTATGTTATGTTGATTAGAGATGTCCTATGATATTGTTTCCCTTTTAGATTTTTTTTTCTTTTTTCTTATCTTATCACCTGAGGCAATACCTGCTGCACAGCTGACACTCAGTCAGGATGGGGGTGGGGATACCCTCTCCTTTTCCTGCTGACCCGGAGACCCACCCAAGTTAGCAGGGCACCGGAGTTATGCGTCAGTCAACTTTCCTTCATTCCCATCACATTTTATGCCAGAATGTTTTATGAAACATAGTCAGTTCTGTCAGTTTAATTATACAAATATTTATTCATGTTGGTTCAACACCTACTAATCAGATGCAATTCTGAATTCAATAAAAATACCCCAGGGATTTTAGACATATCCAGAATAATTAATGGTACAAGCTGTAACAGTTAAAGCTCTATCAGAGAAATGAAACCATATTTATATCTATATTTATATCTATATCTATAATTGATCCTAATTATTTCTGGATGCAATAATTGTGAATTCACCTACCTGCTAAAATTTTTTTGTAACCCCCAAATCAATATTTGTGAGGCTTTTGTGGTCATTCACAGACATGCACAGAGTGACAAAAAATTTGAAATCCCTGATGCATATGTTCCCAGCTGAGCTTAGATGCCCTGCCTTCTTGTTTAAATTCTCATACTGTAACAAGAGGTTTTTTGTTTGGGGTTTTTTTTGCAGTCTAAAGACTACTGTACCACATTTTTCATATTTTTGTTCTTTTTTGGTGATTTCACTGTTTGAAGTGGCCCTCAAGTATAGTGCTGAAGGGCTGTACAGTGTTCCTAAGCACAGGAAGGCTGTGATGTGCCTTATGGAGAAAATATGTGTGCTAGATAAGCTTCACTCAGCCGTGAGTTGTAGTGCTGTTGGCTGTGTGAGTTCAATGTTTATGAGTCTGCAATAGGGTACATCCATAAAGAGGAAGAAGAAATTCACTGCTTTGCACATGATGCCACTCTGGAAAGTGCTAGCATAAAACTAGAGTGTGTGATGAAGCTATGGAAAAGATGATAAAGTGGCTAAATTAATGCATTCATGAGATAATGATCAATTTAAAAAAGCATAGTGGACAGCAATGATGTGAGGCTGAGAGCCAAAAAGATTTAAGGTCATGTTACCCATGACTAGGAAAACGCTTCTGGGCTAGTGCTGGCTTGCTGACACATTTCAAAAGATGATACAGCATAAAAAAATGTTCACTTGTAGATGAGGTAAGTTCTGCAGATCAAGAAGCTGTAGAAGAATTTTAAAAATACCTGCTAAATGGTTGATAGGAAAAGGGCTATGTGAAAGAGCAGGTTTTCAACACTGATGAGACTGGCTTGTTTTACAAGGACATTGGCAAGCATACTTATATAATGTAAATGGCTTCCAAAATCCCTGGCTATAAATCACTCAAAGACCATGCAATTATTATTTGTAATAAATATATATTAAATAATGTGTCTTTAAACAGAAACATAAGTGAAACACAATTATGTATTGATTGGTTGGCAAAATTATTGTGACCAGAGGCTCACAGGAACCTAACCCTGTATTCCCCCATAGGAGCAATTGTTCCATAGTCACTAGTTGTGAAGTGTTCATGGCAACTTTGTAGACTATAACTACGGTGAATAACGAGAATTGGCTCCTCCTCAAGGAATATGATTGGTTTATGTGATTGCGGGGTATGGCTAGGGAAGTCCAAAATCTATCGGATAGGCTAGGCAGCCAGAAACTCCTGGGTAGGGACTGGCAACGCAGCCTAGATGCATAATTTCTCCTTTCAAGGAAACCTAAATTTTGCTCTTACAGCCTTTCAGCTGATTGGATTAGGGCCTCCCAGATTATTGAGGCTAATCTTTACTAAAAGTCAACTGATTGTAGATGTTAAGCACGACTACAAAATACTTTCACAGCAACACTAGATTAGTGTTTGCTTGTATAACTGGGTACCACAGCCTAGTCAAGTTGACACATAAAACTATCCATCACACTAACTTTCATTGATACTTTTCTGTGTTCAGACACTGTTCTCAATACCTCCATGCTTATTTAACCCTCAAGCAATCTTCTGCAGTTGGTACTCTTATATCTGCATTTGATAGATGAACAAATGGAAGCATAAGCAAGCAGAAGTGACTTACTCAGTATCATGCAGCATGTGTGATGAAGCTGAAAATCAACCCTAACCCTAATGCTGCAACCTGGCTCCCAGGTCCCCACTCTGAACTGATTAACTCACTCCCTAATGTAAAGAGAAAGTTAACTATGGCAGGAAATCTCATAACTTCACAAGTGGACAGGATTTTTGCCTTAAAGACGGTACCACCTTGGCTGACATCAAGGGCTATACACCATTTGGAGGGGTCCAGTCTTCTGAGTGGGTATTGCTCTCTCCTTCTGTCATGACCATTATCTCTGTCCACCTAACCCAGGCTCAGCCTGGTTTTGTGTTTGATGAGACCACAGTTGTGATATGCTTGGTTATTTTAGCTATTATATGTTTTTTAACTAGCCTGGAAGAGTCTAATGCACGTTATAGAAGCCAAATACTGTCGAGAAACAAAGTTCACATGAAGAGATCCGCTGAATTATGTTCTGACAATGTTTACACAGAATTGAAATAACCTCAGAGGTCCCAGGTAATCTCCATAATCACAGTATGGTTTCACTGGTTGTTAACTACACCACTAACTGCCTTGAGGTAAGAGGATCTGTGATTGCTAGAAATACCTCTTTTAACTCTTTCAGTTGTAAAAAGCAAAACAAGTCAAAATAGAAATGCAAATTACCAACTACTGAAATTGAAGTAAAGTTAAATACAACAGAACTTCACAAAAAATTGATAATGGCCATCCAACATGAATAATATGGGGAATGGGGCCCATTCCAAAAGACTGATTTTTCAGCTATTTCCATACTGTGATTCAAAATATTTTTTTCTCTTTAGTTTGTAGAACTCTCAAAATAATCAGCGATCTTCTGGCTTATGGGTGTGAGTCACCCACCTACTTACTGAGGTAGCCTCAAGAAAGGACTTGGAAACTGTAAGCGAAACTTAAGAAACATTGATGAGCTAGGTAGAGGTTAAAGGATCATTCATATGGAAAATATGCTGTATCTTCCAACATCACATGCAAGATAAGATCAGGCCAGCAGACACACAGCCTCGTCAGACAGAGACCCACTCAGATGGGTGTTTGAGAAGAAATACATCATCTGTAGCATCACCCTTTCTCTCTCCCATAGTACAAGGAGCATGTGGAAGAGTGTAAAGACAGAACGTCAACACGTATCAGAAAGGAGAGAATCATGGTTTAAGCAGAGAGCTTTCAACTGCTTGCAACAGATGTTTCAACATATATTTTAAGATACATCTTATATTTAAGAGTAAAAGAGACTGGTTGATCATTGTAACATAAAAAGGTAAAAAGAATTGAACCTTATTCTTAGAAGTAAGATGTCTGAATTGAAGATGAAGAAGACTGCATGGCAAGGAATGTGGGCAGCCTCTAGGAGCTAAGAGTGGTTCTGGCTGATAGCAAGCAAGGAAATGGGACTTCAGGCCTACCATAGCAAGAAGATGAACTTTGCCTGCTCCAAGAATGAACTGGCTTTTCCCCAGATCTCTCACACAAGAGCTCAGCTTGGCTTATACCTTGACTTTAGCCTTGTGATACTCTGAGGAGAGAACATAGACAGGCTATGCTGGATTTCTGACCTACAGAATTATGGGGAGATAAACCACAGGCAGTATGGCCTTCGCATTTAGAGGTCTTCATTGAAGTTCTCACTGAGTTCCTCCTTTCTTCTCCCAAGCCTGGCAGGCATTCTTATGACTATTTCTTTGAACCCTTTATCAACTGTGTGGCTGACAGGATCCTGGTGCTCCGGCCGGGTGTTAGGCCTGTGCCTCTGAGGTGGGAGAACCGAGTTCAGGACATTGGTCCACCAAAGACCTCCTGGCTCCATGTAATATTAAACGGTGAAAGCTCTCCCAGAGATCTCCATCTCAATGCTAAGACCCAGCTCCTCTCAACAACCAGCACTCTACAGTGCTGGACACACTATGCCAAACAACTAGCAAGACAGGAACACAACCCCACTCATTAGCAGAGAAGCTGCCTAAAATCATAATAAGGTCACAGACACCCCAAAACACACCACTGGACACAAGACTTCCTGACAGAAAGACAAGATCAAGACTCATCCTCCAGAACACAGGCACTAGTCCCCTCCACCAGGAAACCTACACAACCCACTGAACCAAACTTACCCATTGGGGGCAGACAACAAAAACAACATGAACTACAAACCTGCAGCCTCTGAAAAGGAGACCCCGAACACAGTAAGTTAAGCAAAATGAGAAGACAGAGAAACACACAGCAGATGAAGGAGCAAGGCAAAAACCCCCAGACCAAACAAATGAAGAGGAAATAGGCAGTCTACCTGAAAAAGAATTCAGAGTAATGATAGTAAAGGTGATCCAAAATCTTGGAAATAGAATGGAGAAAATACAAGAAATGCTTAACACAACGTTAAATGCACCAACATTCGAATTATAGGGGTCCCAGGAGAAGAAGAGAAAAAGAAAGGGACTGAGAAAAAATTTGAAAGGACTATAGCTGAAAACTTCCCTAATATGGGAAAGGAAAGTCAATTAAGTCTAAGAAGCACAGAGAGTCCCATACAGGATAAACCCAAGAAGAAACATGCTAAGACACATATTAATCAAACTATCAAAAATTCAATGCAAAGAAAAAATATGAAAAGCAGCAAGGGAAAAACAACAAATAACATACAAGGGAATCCCCATAAGGTTAACAGCTGATCTTTCAGCAGAAACTCTGCAAGCCAGAAGGGAGTGGCAGAACATATTTAAAGTGATGAAAGGGAAGAACCTACAACCAAGATTACTCTGCCCAGTAAGGATCTAATTCAGATTCGATGGAGAAATTAAAACCTTTGCAGACAAACAAAAGCTAAGAGAATTCAGCCCCACAAAGCCAGCTTTTCAACAAATGCTAAAGGAACTTCTCTAGGCAGGAAACACAAGAGAAGGAAAGGACCTACAATGAGATGGTTTTGCTATAGTTATCTCATTTAAACCTCAAAATAATATATACACGTTGTTTTTATTACTTACATTTTTTTACCTGCAAGAAAACTACCTGCAAGAACTCAGAGAAAATAACTTGTCAAGAATAACACATGTAGTCACTATGTGAATCTATGTCTTTCTTGATCCAAGTCTATGTTAACTGTCCTGTGATGCTTAGCGTTTTAAGAGCAGATGTGGAGGGTTATTGGGAGCCAACAGCTGAGTACAGAGGCAAGAGGCTCGGTTCTGGTTATAATAAAATGATTCATCATGTCACTACTCTACACCAAGACCCTTCTAATGGTGACCCAACAAGACCGAGACCCCTCAGTGTGGTTGGTAATAGGAAATCATACTTTTCTGATTCCTTGATGTGTGCTACACACTGAAAAAGGAGATTTCCCATTTAATACTAACAGGAATTCTGAGAGGTAGCTACCATTATCATCTCCAATTTGCAGATGAGGAAATGGGGCTGGTAGGTGGCTGAACCAGAATTTGAAAGGACATCTGTCTGGTCTTAGAGCCCATGACTTACCACCCCCGGTACTGTCTTGCTCTACATCTGTAGGCTGATTGGTCTCACATACACATTTCTGGCCTCATCTCCCACTGGTCTTTTGAAGTAATTTGCTCCCTAAATCCCTCTCCTCACTGCCATGAAATGTACCTTGTTCTTTCTGATTGCCATGGTTCTCCTGTGTTGTCATCCACCCCCATATCTTCTCCCCCATAATTTCTTTTGGAATAATGCCATCCTTTAGATACTTTTTCTCAAACACCCTGCCTAGTTTGGTTGCAACTTATCTGAAAACCCAAAGCACTTACTGATTTACTTATTCAGCAATTACCATTTGCTAGTTCGTATTCTTAATTAATCTTTCATGTATCTGTGCCTTTCCTTTTCTAATAGGTTACCAAGCTCTTGGAGTTCATGTCTTTTTTTTTTTACCCCCAGAAATCCTTGCTTTGCACATCGTCTAACTTAATAAATATCAACTAATCCACTCTTTTCAGGAAAATAGTATACTCATCAAGAGAGATAATTTTAAAACTGCGAGGAAACATCTATTACACAATTATAGCACAAGTCATAGCTTATGGATAATTGAATAAAGAGCCTTCATTATTCCAATGAAAAGAAAGTGAGTGAATGGAGAGAATCATAGCCAAGGAAAAAAGTATAATAAAAAGACCCAAAATGGATGGAACATACCAGAGTCATGTTGGTGTTTACCTACCAGTTTGGAAGACTGGTCAACTGTGTGCCCCAAATGCAGCAGCTAATGTGACAGAAAAAAATCAATACATATACAGCTTGTAAGTAGCATTTCATTTATCCTAGATGTCTCTTTAATTGCCTTAATACTAAACAAAATTTTTGTACATTATGATATTATTTAATTTTCTGACTTCATTCACACAAATGAGAGAAAGATGATTTAGAAGTAAAGCTGGTATTAGATTTAGAAACGTTTATGCCTTCTTGCATTATTTGGTTGCACAAGAAGCAAGCAATTTCTGTAGTCATGTAGGTTTAAGTGGTTATCTAGTTTTAAACTTTTTCTTTTAAGAACTTAATAGTTATTTTCTGATATTTTATTATCACATTGTTTTGTGTTGTGCATGTTTGGGTTTTAAACACATGTGTGTTTCAAACATATATCTGCTTTGCTAGACATTTAGGCTACTATTCATTTCCATACTTGCTGAATTAAATCTTTTAGTAGGAACTATAGTTCACTGATAGAATGTTACAAAAATCAGATTCTCACTATTAGTTTTACTTTACTTCTCACTCCTTTATCCAAACATTCCTTAGGAATATGTAGAATCTGTTTCTATTTCATGTACTAACAGATGATATTTGTAAGAGAATCTAGATCTCTTAATATCCCATGACACTCTCCTTTTTTGAATATCTTCCCGTCTTGCCTTCAGATATTTTTAGAGGACTAAATGTAGAGATTTTGTATCACTGTTATATCACCTTGCATAAAGCAGGGAACTAAAAAATATTCTCAAAGAGACTTTTTTTCCCCTTTCTGGATCACTATTAAGTAGTATTTCTCTATTCAGTTCCTGCTTTATTTATACCTCAAATAATTCTGTACAAAGTTGACTATTTAAATGCAAGAGCATACGAATCATTATTATCCTGTTTACCAGCTCTTTTAAATGTGTGCAATTTATTTTAATACAGAACAGCTGGAGAACAATCAGGTGAAACCTCTGTTGGAATCAAGAAATAATTAAATCATCTTCATGCTAATTTCCACCATCTTCTGTTGCAGATGGCAATGCTGTCACCCTCCAATGATCTTTCTCAGAGATGACTCTAAATGTAGAACCTCTGCTTGCTTGTAGCAACCTGACTTATTTTAAAGGATAAGTGGAAGAAAGGAAGGACATGATAGCATCTCCTCGTCTCTGGGTATGGGTATTATTTTGTTGAAATTGTAGACAGATGTGGAAGATGGTTTTGTAAGGCACTCAAGCCCAGAATTGTAAGTGGTCTATGTTACTAATAATGCATTCAGTGTAATCCGTCTGCCTCCTATGTGAAGAAATGTGGCTGTTTTCTACAAAATGCATTTTGAAAAAGCCACCTCTAAAACGCCATCTCATTTGTGTGGGATAATTCTTGAGAAGATGGTAGGTTATGCTGCATAGAGTCATTGGATCTGATAGGCAAGCTCCTAAAACCTTTTTGTGTTCATTTCAAAATATCATTTACCCAGGTAAAATATTTTGTGTCTTTGAATTTGATTAGGTAAGAATAAGTGGATCTATATGGAAATAATTATAATTTTTTTCAACATACATTACCCTTCATGCACCTCCCCCACCCCTCGTCAGCTCCCCTCCCCCCTCCCTCAACCATTGCTTCCAGGGATATTTCCCTTGTGTGTCTTATTCCCCATGCTGCCTGAGTCCTTTCAGGAGAATCTACCATACATAACCAGCCACCTCTTTCCCACCCACCTGGAAAAAGTCTCTTCATATGGAAAAAAAGGGAAAGTTTTAATATGTAAAGTAAATATATTCATCCATCCAAGTGAGTGCCAGGCACTGGGCTAGGTCCAGAACATAAACACATGAGGTTGGGGTCTTATTCTCAGCAGTGGAATCATCTATGGCACAGAAGTAGACACATAACCAGATAGAGACACAGTGTATGGGCCACAGTCACAACAGGAAAGAAGACACACTCAAGTTAGGATAACTGGAGGAGGGTTTGTTCATAAAAAGTATAGACCCCACAGGGGTTGGTGCCCCAGGCTAGTAAGTGCAGAGTTTCCGTTATCACCCCAAGGCCTGAAGGGAAGAGAACAGTTACTCGGAAGCCAGAGGAGAGTATCCTGTAGAAATGTTGAGACGTGAAAAGAGTGACACATCCATCCCGAGGCAGCCTTGCTGGAATCTTCCCTGACCTCCCTTCCTCCCATCTCCTGTCAGGGCTCCCCAGTGAAATCAAACTGGAAGGCAGAGGCCATGGGGGCCAGTTGTAGCCCACACAGGGCAGGCTCCTGGATAGAACGGAGAGGAGCAGAGTGGAGAAAGAGTCTCGGGGACAACAGGAGACACTGAGCACATACAGGTAAAATGTCCTGCCAGCAGGTGCTCACCATCCAGCAGGGAGGAGGAGGAGTAAACAGACATGGACAGCCCGCTCCACACATGCTCCCGAAGTGGCCACCTCGTGTGCCATCGGAGCACTGAGGACAGACACCCATCCTGGGGGCGGGTGTGGGGAGGGTTCACAGGGGCACTCCTGGATTTTGAGGGATGAGGGGTTTTCCTGGTGAGAAAACTAGCTGCTGCCAGCTGGGAACTAACTGGCTTGGCACTCACGGTCAGACCTGGGTGTCCTGCTGCACGTAAATAATTTCCCAGCACAGCAACATCCGAAAATGTTGACAGATCTGTGCTCAGATGGATCAAGTCAAAAACAAGGGCACTCTGAAATCACGTCTGAACAGAGACAAAAGCTGGAACATTGTCCAAACCTCAAAAATGGCCAAATACTCCTCCATCCTAGAAAATATGAGCGACTGTTCCTTCCTTACAAATGACAGATTTAACTTTGCTTCCATTCTTCCCCCTTATTGATGAGATTTATTGTGAAACTCAATTGCAGACAGCAACCAGTCCTGAGCAAAGGTCTTCCTTCCTCCCTGTGTTCACCTAACACTAACCCCAATCGTGTGATGGGTTCCTTCTAAACCCTCTTCCTGAGGCATCCCAGAGTTCTAAGGTGTCATTCTCCCTTTCTGCAATGAGTAATAGACTCAACTGTCAATAAACACGGTGTGTTCCTTGTGGTTTGAAGCTGGAAAGTATCAACACCATTTAAAACTGAGAAAGGACATTTTAGGCATGTAAAAAATGCATTAAATGGAGCGAATCTGATACATTGGAAAAAATCGTAAGTAGTTCACAATGATTGGAGCTATCTAAGTCCGTGAGAGGCTGCAAACGTGCCCCTATGTCTGTAAACAAAACTAAATTTCACTCTTTCCCAGCTTGTGTAATTAGGCGAGGAAGAGGAATAACACTTCTAAAAATTGGAGAAAGATTTTACATTTTGAAATAACCCCAAACTTACCTGTGTGCACAAATTAAAATAGTTTTTTTTCTAGATTTTCTGACTGCAAAATTGCAACAGATTTATAGAGCTGTACTTCCTAATTTTTGTGAAGTGAGGTGGAAATGTGGCTTGTTTGTGGGTATCTTCAACATGCTTAGTTGACCTACACTGGGTAACCCAGAACTCTGGGACAGTTTTGGGGAGGGAAGAGTGGGAGAAAAGAATTGATAGCATCTCCTGGTCTCTAAGGAGTATTATTTTAATGAAACTTTCAAGGAGATATGGAAAAATGATTTTGCAAAGCCTCAAGCTCAGAATTTTAAGTGACACATGTAACTAATGAGGCATCTGGCTTAATTCATCTGCCTCCTAAGAAATGTGGCTGTTTTCATTTTTCTCATTGTGGCAAGAGGAGACTGGAGTAGGAAGAAGGGACAAGACACTAAGCAGCAGTTTCTCTGTTCTTTGAATATACTAAGGAGTCACTATATCAAGTCTTGCAAAATCCATATCTTGAAGCAGAGGCATATACATGCAGCAGTTGGTAGTTGATAACTTTCTGATGTTTTCCTTGTCAAATCATCATAAATAGGGCTTCCCTGGTGGCGCAGTGGTTGGGACCCCGCCTGCCAATGCAGGGGACGCGGGTTCGTGCCCCGGTCCGGGAGGATCCCACGTGCTGTGGAACGGCTGGGCCCGTGAGCCATGGCTGCTGAGCCTGCGCGTCTGGAGCCTGTGCTCCGCAACGGGAGAGGCCACGACAGTGAGAGGCCCGCATACTGAAAAAAAAAAAAAAAAAAAAAAAAAAAAAAATCATAAATAAAATTAATATTAAAATAATTGCTAAAACTTTTATAGAATTTATTTTTTGCCAGGCATCATACTTAGCGCTTTCCATACATTCATTAGTTTACTCCCCGCAAGAACCTTGTGAAGTAAGTACTGTGATGATTTTGCAGAAGGAATTGAGAGACCGAGAGTTTAAGGAGTTTACCCAGAGTCACACAGCTAGGAGGTGAAAGAGTTGAGGTTTGAACCCAAGGAGTTTGTGTGTAGAGTCTGTGCTTTGCTGGATTCGAAGAGTTAAGCAGTGTGGTGTAGAGCAGTGCTTTATTTTCAAACCTTAATGTGCATGGGAATCTTTGGGGGCTCTTTAAGAATAATTCCTGGTTCAATAGATCCTGCCGTGGGACCTGAAATCTGCATTTCTACCAAGTGCTGTTGATCTGCTTCGTGCAGCAAGAGAGATCGAGGACCTGCAGTTAGAAAAGTGGAGTCCACGTCCTAAGGGTAAGA
The DNA here is from genome assembly GCF_002837175.3 of Physeter macrocephalus. NCBI lineage: Eukaryota > Metazoa > Chordata > Mammalia > Artiodactyla > Physeteridae > Physeter > Physeter macrocephalus. The sequence goes on along the minus strand of NC_041219.1, from coordinate 77,193,728 downwards.
CTCTCACTCAATTGTCTCTATGCTGTTCCTTTTCCTGATGTGTCACATGAGCAGGTCGGGTGATTTTAAGGCCCAGCCAAGCTTGCAAACCCCCGCATCTCCTGATTTCAGACTGGAGGTTCCTTCCAGCTGGTCGTGACAGCATAGGAGGCCCTAGAGGGAAGCTGGTGTGGGCAGCCTCCTCCTCATGGGCTGAGTTCAGGTGACGGTGCTTGAGCTTCTGGCTGGACAGGGGTGCTCCACTATCAGCTGTTTCCTTCCAAAACTGAGCGGTCTCCCAGCATCTGGCGCTTCTCCCTTTCACCTCATGGATTCTCATTCTCTGTCACAGCTGATTAGGGGGCTGGATCTAAAAATGGAGCCTGGGACTTCCCTGGCGGCGCAGTGGTTAAGACTCCGCGCTCCCAGGGCAGGGGGCCTGGGTTCAATCTCTGGTCAGAGAACTAGATCCCACATGCATGCCGCAACTAAGGAGGTCACGTGCCTCAACTAGGAGCCTGCATGCAGCAACTAAGACCTGGCGCAACTAAATAAATATTTAAAGGAAAAAAAAAATGGAGCCTGATACTCAAGGTACCACATTGTGTCATTTTTGTTGTGCCCTGTAATTAGAGCCCCAAACTGTAATATTCCTGTGAAGAAATCTTTAGCATCTTAATAAAGCTCCTTCTTCTTTTAGAAGGGTTTCTACTATTAGACTAACAGAAGATACTTAACTCTCAGTGTGACCAGCCAGTGCTGTGCTTAAAACTCATAATTTCCAAACTCCTTTTGCTTTTGTAATAACTGGGAGGACCTGTGAATAGAGAGTGATTAACCCTCTTATAACTTAAGCTTCAAAGAAAGTTTCATTGTTATGGTTCCCTAAATCTCCAAGTCTTGTACCTGTGATTTAGGGCTCCATTTCCCTGTAATCCCCTGTTCTATATTCACTATGCAAATCACAGATTTGTGTTTCAGATGATCAGTCAGGGTCCACAGTAGTGGGCCTTTCTTCTTTTTCTTCCTTTTGCTTTGATCATGCAGCGCTTAAGCACACACTCAGTAAATTATGCAAAGAACTTCTCCAGATGCAGAGCTGTGTGACATTATGCATTATAGTTTCCTTGCTGCATTTTGACATTTTGTGAAATCTAATTGCATTTGATGATGCTCTCAGCCTAACCAGGCCAGAGCAGCAGTATTATACCCCTGCTGTGCTCAGCACTGCCTTCTGGAAGGTTGGGGAGAAGGGTGGTTGCTGTCCTTTTACCATGTTTATGCAATTCATTATCTCTTAACTACATTCAGGTTAGTTACAAGTCATGAAGATGTTTGCACAGCATAATCTTTTAAGCATATGTTTAATTTCCAAGTAGAGAAACAAGTCTTTCCATCTTTAGAATGATCTCTATATTGGAGGTATTGAATGATCTGGCTTCCGAATTTTACCTGATCTGTGGTTAGGGATGCTTTTATTATGTACTGTTGATACTCAATGATTATTCCAGCCATGATTGAGGATTAGTGTGTCTGATACTTAACCAGGGATGGGATTTTTAGGATAAAAGGCACAGAGTTTCAGAAATTATTATAAAGCTTGTAATGGATATAGTAAGATAGGGATGATGGCTCCAAAAACCCCTGAAGAGAAACACATTTGGTCTGTTATCTCTGTCCATATGCCTTTCTTGGCTAAATTCTCCATTCCCGCTTGTACTGAAGATCTGGAATATTTGGAAGAGAGCTATAAAAATCTGGGAAGCACTTCTCTGGGATTTTCTTAACATTGGAAAAATGGTGGAATCCTAACAAATTACTAACAAATTACAATTACTAACAAAGTAAGTACTGTATTTAACTATCCCCTGTGTCTCTAAAAGCAGCTTTCATGTTAATTGCTTTTGGATTATAGTAAAAATATTAAAAATAGCTATTGAACAGGCAGAAGTTAGGGCAGAAATCTGGGTAACTTCACAAGACAGGCTGCTTCTCCCCTCCCAGGCCTAACCTCCTATATTCTACCCACCCCTTAGCAGCCCAGGAGGAGGCAGCAGCCCAGGAATTCAGGCAGCAGCTCTCCCAGGATTGTGGGGTTAGGTGGTGTCCCCTAAGACTGTACTGTGTTTTCTGGAGCAGTGTTAGATGAATCAGAACACAGTATATGGTTTTCCCTTTCCTTTGGACCAATAATAGGTTATTCATTCAGGCCATGGAATCCTGGCTCTGTATATGAAGGCTTATTTCAAAAAAAGTAAGAGGCCACAAATGAAATTTGTCTCTCTCTGCCAGATAGCCTGTTATTTGGATTCAAATTCCCTTTTCTGAAATATCACTTTCATCTTTACATACCCACATGCATTTTGAATTTGAATATTTGGTTTAAAAAATTGGAACTCATGTACATTTTTCCCTCCCCACCATGTCAATTCCAGTGTAGTTCTGATGATTTTGAAATGTTATACATGGAAAATGGAATATACTTTCACATAATAGGCTATTGGGAAATAGATGTATTATGTGTTCTAAATTTTTACTGTACAATATTTTTGGTAAATATTGAATATATAACAAAAATTGTAATAAAACATTCGATAAATTTTAGAGCTTCAAATGAATTCAGTGAAAACCTCTGTATTGTGTGCTCCTCCCCCAATCCTTTCTGCCTCAGGTGTACCATTATCCAGAATTTTATGTTTATTTTTCCTTTTTTTTGTTTTCTTATGGCTTTACCATATATGTTTGTATCCTTAAATTTTTTCTTTTTTTTTTTAGCTTTTCATGTTTTTGAAATTTATATAAATCAAATCATCATTCTTTGGGTGTTTTTTTTGAAATTTTTTTTTCACTCACTTTTATGTTCCTGAAATTCATCTACATTTTTGCTTTTAGCTGTAATTGATTCCTTTCAATGGCTGTAGAATACTTCATTATAGGATTGTACTACTGTGTATTCATAATGCTATTGATAGACTTTGGTCCGCCATCTTGAAGCTCTCCCTCTGGTTTTCCACTATTTTGCTACCTATCACAAACAGTCCTGGTGTGAACAATTTTTACATGCTCATTGGTGTAAATATACGAGACTTTCTCTAGTTAATATTCCTAAGATTGACATTTCTGAAGCTTAAGGCATGGACACCATCAGCATTACTGGATGAATCAAAAAATTTTTAAGGTCATTAGATAAATTTTCAGTCTTATTAGTGAAATATATGCAATCCAATTGATCCATATCTTTGCCAATACTTGATACTGTCAGATTTAAAATTCTGACCAATCTGTTGGGTGTAAAATGGTATGTCTCTGTGGTTTTTTTTTTTTTTTTTTTTTTTTGACGGTACAAGGGCCTCTCACAGTTGCGGCCTCTCCCGTTGCGGAGCGCAGGCTCCGGACGCGTAGGCTCAGTAGCCATGGCTCACGGGCCCAGCCGCTCCGCGGCATATGGGATCTTCCCGGACCGGGGCACGAACCCGTGTCCCCTGCATCGGCAGGAGGATTCTCAACCACTGCGCCACCAGGGAAGCCCCAATGTGGTTTTTAACTTGTTTTTCTATGAAATACTAATGAGATTCAGCATATTTTTATAGTGCACTATCAGCCACTGGGATTTCCTTTTCTGTGAAGAGACTGTTTTAAGTCTTTGCCTATTTTTATGGGCTGAATTGTGTCAGCCCAGAACTCACATGCTGAAGTCCTAACCCCCCGTAGTTCCGCGTGTGACTATATTTGGAAATACGATCTTAAAAGAGGTAGTTAAGTGAACATGAGGTTGTTAGGGTGACCTCTAATTCAATACAGCTAGTACCCTAATAAGAGGAAATTTGTACACAGACAAGTCCAGAAGGAAAATGATGTGAAGACACAGGAAGAAGATGGCTATCTGCCAGCCTAGGAGAGAGGCCTCAGAAAAACCAGGACAGCCAATGCCTTGATTTGAACTTAGAACTGTGAGAAAATACATTTCTATTGTTTAAACAACCCAGTCTGTTGTCCTGTGTTATGGCAGCCCAGGAAGACTAATACTGTTATTAATTTTAATAATAACTTCCTCTATGGCTTATACTGATTGTGTCTTATTTAAGAAATACTTCTCCATTCCAAATACATAAAGATCCTCCTATATTCTATTTTTAAAAGTTTTTAGTTTTGCTTTTTCATATTTAAATTTTTAAGGAACCTGTAATTGACTTTTTTAGCGTGCACAGAGTAACCCGAGTACAGTTCTTCTTTCACTATATCAAAAAACACTGATCAGCATATAATTTAGAAAAAAGTGGTCCAGGCTTTCGCCACTGAAGTCTCCACATATCTGTGAATGTTTTTACTTTCCCTGTGCTAATACTACACAGTTTTAAATATTATAACCTTATAATAATTATGGATGTTTGGTACAACAACTACTCTCAACTGGGTTAATTTCTTTCTATTTTTTTCTGTGGGTTCTTAGCTCTTCTTGGATGTTAAATATTCCAAATTTATAAAGTTTCAACTAAAATCATATTGAATTTATAGATCATTTCAGGAGACTTGATCTCATTAAGATTTTCAGTTTTTCTGCAACTGCAGAGCTAATGTAGACAACAACTTGTGCTGATTTAAGTGACAGAAGTCAATGGATCTTGAACCAGGCATGCATATCTTAAACAACACTTCCGTTTTAGTACTCAACAAGCTGATTGATTGCCTGGAAATGAATCCCAATTATGTACTCTGGCTGTTCACAAGGTATTTCAGGATCCCCTTTCTCCTGCTGCCTTTTAAAGCATTCTGTATTTTTGGACTCGTGCAGTTACAGAGTCATTGTGATGTCAGGTTATCTACGCAATGCAGAATAAGTATCTTTTTTCACAGTGAAACTTTTAATTTTGGGGATAAGTTACCTTTCCCATTGAGCTTTCATTCATCTTGAATTAAAAATTTTTTTTTCTTTGAATACACTACGCGTATTTGTTTCCTTAGTCCTTTAATTTGGGCATAATGGAGCATGTACATAGACACCATGGCAGCTTGGTTGCCTTTTCCCTGAGCAGCAAGTCATAAACATTCTAAAATCTAACAACTTTTCACCTTATCAATTAACTCATATTTGCCAAGTCTAATCAAATGCACAAAAAATTATAATAGAACAGCAGGTCTTTCGCACAGTGATAAATTGTTATCACTGGTTTTTAAGCCATGAGATTCAAATCAACACTGTTAACCCTTAACAGTGATAGCTGACATCTACTGACTGCTTGTTTTGTACCCAGGCTGTTTTGCATTTTATGTGTGCTACCTCGTTGACTTTGTCACTAGTCTGTTTTACTGACATGGAAATGGGGATGAGGAGAGTTAAGTACTTTAGCCAAGGCCACTTAATAATAAGTGGCAGAGACTTAAATTGAACTTTAGAGGCAGTGTTCTTAACCTCTACACCTGCTTTTCTTGCAAGATAATCATCTGGGAAAAAACAGTACTACCACAAGTTAAATTATGTCTTTTAGCTATGAAATCACCATTTTTTTCTAATCAGCCTGCCATATACTCTCAAAGTAAAAAGTGATGAAACAGTGTATAAAAACCCAGACTTCCTTAATTCCACATTCTCCATTCTTTAATTCACATTGTACTGTCTCTACCTTAAAACTTATCCTTTTTTTCTCACCATCCTTGTTTTTCTTTTGGTTTTGCTGACTCCAATTACTTACCTCTTGTTTTCCTTACACTTGATTTACTAATGTGTATTCAAAGAACAATGGGTAATTTCATTAGAAATGTAATACCTGAGTTAATAAGAAACATGTCTTTATAACTGGTAGAAGATATTTCCATCATTTTATGCTTTAAAATTATTTATTTATTATTTTAGAATAGGTAATACATGCACGTGATATTGGAAGTCAAATTCTAAATGTCTAAAAAAGTAGTAAGTAAAAAATGAGTCCCTCTTTGGCCTTCTGTTCTCCAATGACCATTTCCTTCCATAGAGAGAATCACTTAGACCATGTTTTGGCGTATATTGAGATGTAAAAAGGAGAAATTCACTACTTTGTGAAATACATTTGTCTCTCTTAGAAGCTTAGTTTTTTGGTTGCTTTTAAATTATTTCCCTGTATTGGTTTTGATACGTTTACATATCTCATGCACAGTAACTAGTACAGTAATATTTATTTTGAGAGGTTTAACTCATCATCAGTGATCTGCAATGTTTTGTAGAGTATTTATTTTTGGTAAGTGCCTGTTTTTACTTTACCATAAATCTCTTGAAAGCTGAGGAGGCAACTTGCCTAACTGAAGTGCAGTTATTGGTCTGTTAGATTATAATAAAATGTATTTTGGAAAGAACTATAAACTCCTAACATCACAAATTTTTGAAAATTCCAGAATAATTTCTAAATGACTTTTACTTGCTACTTTCTAATTATAAGTGGGTGTTGTATGATATGTATAAGAACAGTCTTGTATCTAATACGAAGCACTGAAACTAAAGAATGCAACTGCTAGCTTAATTTTAACCCTTAGAAAAATTTAAATGTATTTAGTTCGTATCTTGTGTGTGGGCAAACTTAAGCAGGGTGTAATAGGATACAGAACACAGTCATTTTTACTAAAACTGAGCCATTCTAGCCAAGGTCAGCAGGCATGATTCCATTCAGACCTGGCATATTTCAAATGATTATGGGACAGTTCTCTAGGCCCAGGAGTTGGATCTTGAAACTTTCCTGTTATCTAGGGCTAGGAGTTTAAACTTTTAAGCTTTTGGTTTATGTACATACTAAATTTTTATGAACTGCACATGCCCTCACACATTTTTAGGTTGGTATCTTTTTTTTTTTTTTTTTTTTGGTGGTATGCGGGCCTCTCACTCTTGTGGCCTCTCCCGTTGCGGAGCACAGGCTTCGGATGCGCAGGCTCCGGACGCGCAGGCTCAGCGGCCATGGCTCACGGGCCCAGCCGCTCCGCGGCATGTGGGATCCTCCCAGACCGGGGCGCGAACCCGGTTCCCCTGCATCGGCAGGCGGACACGCAACCACTGCGCCACCAGGGAAGCCCCTAGGTTGGTATCTTAAATTTTTAATCATGTTAAGAGTTAAAGTATGTCATTTCCCATATACTGTAAATGTTGATGATTTAAAACAAAACTGTTTTATCTCTCTTTTAAATATACCTAATAGAATATAATTACTGGAGTGTTTTGCTATTCATCAGCATCCATTTTAAAAACACACAAATAAGAGGGCTTTCCAGTTAAGGCGACGTGAAGCATTTGGAGGACCCTCTCCACAAAAAGCAAGTATAAAACTGCCCCTAATTGTCAAAAATGACCACTTCAGGCTTGTGCAAATGGACTAAAACCAGATAGAAAATTGAGAAGCATTTACTACTGAAATAATTCTAGAGATTCAAATAATAATATCAGGATATCTGCAGCCTTCTTGCCTGGGGCTGCTCCCAGTCATCCTTCCCAGTTGTAGTTTTTCCAGTTTACCAGAGTACAGATGGACGCAAAACAAACAAACAAACAGCTTTGCTGCTAGAGGGGGCAAACAATTTGGGGTGGGGTGCAAAATCACTGTTCTGTCAACTAAAACTTATAGCTTCAGTGGAAACTTTGATGCCCCCCCAATGTCCTGTTTGAGGTGAGCTATGGCTCATCCAGAGAATCAACAGTGAGATTCTTCAAATGAGAGTGTCATAGAAGGGCTGAGATAATCTCTACACTCGTGCCCAGTTGACTGAAACACTACATGTAAGCAAACAGTAAAAGGCAAGGCAGACCTAAGAACTGGCTGTAATTTTGAATGTGCTCCCCAAACTACACATAGATTTACTCACAGAAGATGGAAGGTGTACAGCTCAAGGTTAGGCAATATCTGCCCAAATCATTAGTTAACTTCTGAGATATTAGACCCAGAAGCAACCCCTAGGAAACAAAACCAAAAAATAAAGACAGAATTAAAAATTAAGCAGAGACATCAGTTGGTACATACTGCAGGGGAGACAGATTCCAAAGTTTAAGTTCAGGCAAGTTACAGCAATAATGACAGCAACACCTTCAGAAAAATAAAATTGAGCTCATAATTTCTACAGTATATCATCTGATATGTCCAGTTTTCAACCAAGATTTAGGAGACATGCAAAAACACAGTAAAGTGTGACATACATTCAGGAAAAAAAGGAAATAAAATTATGAAGCCCCACATATTGGATTTATCAAACAAACACTACAAAGCAGTTGTTACAGTTCTAAGAATTAAAGGAAACTATGTTCCAAGAATTAAAATAAAATATGATGACAGTAACTCACCAAATAGGGGATAGCATTAGAGAAATAGAAGCTATAAAAGGAACCAAAAGGATATTCTACAGTTAAAAAAAAACCTCTGAAATTAAATACTTCCTAGATTATCTCAATAGAAGATTTGAGATGGTAGAAGAAAGAATCATTGAACTACAAGATAGATCAATAGGAATTGTTCAATCTAAAGAGCATGAGAAAAAAATATTGAAGAAAATGAATGGAACCTCAGGGACTTATACAAAACTGTCCTGTCTGTCAATATATGTCTTATGGGAAGTCCAGAAGGAGAAGAGAGAGAGAAAGGGGCAAAAAAAATTTTAAACTTAACGGTTGAGGGAATTCCCTGGCAGTTCAGTGGTTAGGACTCCATGCTTTCACTGCCACGGGGAACTAAGATCCCACAAGCTGTGTGGTGTGGCCAATAAATAAATAAATAAATAATAACGTATAGCCTGAAAAAGTAATGGTTGAGTGTTTCCCAAATTTGACGGAAAGTATTAATCTGCAGATTCAATGAACCCCAAGTTTAAAAAAAATAGAAAGTGATCCACACCCAGATATATATAGTCAAACTGTTAAAAGCCTACCTGATTTGAAAACTTACTGTATAACACCATAGTAATCAAGACAGTGTATTATTTGTATAAGGACAGATGTATAGATCAAGAAACAGGATGGAGAGTCCAGAAGAAAAATACTTATTTATGGTCAATTGAATTATGACAAAGGTACCAAGTGATTTCAGTTGGGAAAGAAGGGATTTTTCAACAAACATGACACAATTGGATAGCGATATCTCTACCCCTCCTTCTGAAAGAATTTAGATAATTCTTTACCTTACTCCACACATAAAATTAACTCAAAATGGATAATAGTCCAAAATATAAAGCTAAAACTTTACATCTTGTACAAGGAACATAAAAGAAAAATCTTTGCGACCTCGAGCAGGCAAAGGTTTCTTAGATATGATGTCAAAAAGATTTTTTTTGATACATTGGACTTCATCATTTAAAAACTTTTGCTTTTTAAGTTTAAGAAAATGAAACTACTAACCATTAAAAATAAAAGTCAAGCTGAAAACTAGAAGAAAATATTTGTAAATTATTTATCCGATAAAGGACTCCAGCCTATATAAAGAACTCTCTAAGATGAGGACAAAAAAAGTCCAGTAAAAATGAGCCAAATATTATAATAGGCCGAGGGAAAAATATGATTAGCTAATAAGCATGTGAAAAGATGCTTAACATTATTTGTCATTGGGGAAATGAAAATTAAATCCATAATGAGATACTACTACACATTACTTGGATGACTAAAATTAAAAACACTTTCAATACCAAACGTTGGCAAGAATATGGAGAAACTCTCCTGCATTGCTAGTAGAAATGAAAAATGCTACAGCCACTTGGAAAACAGGCACACACAGTTCCTTAAGCTGATAGATACACATTTCCTAATCTACCCAGCAATTCCACTCCTAGGTATCCACCGAAGAGAAATGGAAACATATGTCCACATAAGACTTGCATGTAAGTGTACATAGAAGCTTTATTTATTGTTCTCAGTCAAAATATGGAAACAAACCAAATATCCATCATTTGGTGAATGGAATAAAGTATGGAATATCCACACCCAGCAACAAAAAGGAATGAACCACTGAATATGCAAAAACCTGGGTGAAACTCAGACATCACGCTAAGTGAAAGAAACCAGCCACGAAATATGCATAACAGATGAGTCAAATTTATTGAGATTTCAGGAAAAGGGAAAATTATACAGATAGAAAGCGTGTCAGTGGTTGCCAGCGGCTGCGCGTGGATTGGTTGCAGACTGTGCATGGAACTTTTTCACTGGATTGTGAAAATGGTTGCAGAATTGTTATAAATTTAATAAAAATCCTCATATTGTCCATTTAAATTATGGCATTCAATAGAGTTAAAAAAACAAATTGGATGAATGGATGAATTTGTGATTTTAAAAAGTACAATAAAATGTCAGTGGAGAGCCTTTGTGGTGGGTTTATGAATATTCACTATAAAATTCTTTAAAAAGGAGGGAGGAGAGAAGATGGCGGAAGAGTAAGACGCGGAGATCACCTTCCTCCTCACAGATACATCAGAAATATATCTACACGTGGAACTGCTCCTACAGAACACCTACTGAACGCTGGCAGAAGACCTCAGACCTCCCAAAAGGTAAGAAATTCCCCACGTACCTGGGTAGGGCAAGAGAAAAAAGAAAAAACAGAGACAAAGGAATAGGGACGGGACCTGCACCAGTGGGAGGGAGCCGTGAAGGAGGAAAGGTTTCCACACACTAGAAGCCCCTTCGCGGGCGGAGACTGCGGGTGGCGGAGGGGGGAAGCTTGGAGCCGCGGAGGAGAGCTCAGCAACAGGGGTGCGGAGGGCAAAGCGGAGCGATTGCCGCACAGAGTATCGGCGCCGACCAGCACTCACCAGCCCGGGAGGCTTGTCTGCTCTCCCGCCGGGGCGGGCGGGGGCTGGGAGCTGAGGTCGGAAGCCGGGAGAGGACTGGGGTTGGCGGCGTGAACACAGCCTGAAGGGGCTAGTGCACCACAACTAGACGGGAGGGAGACAGGGAAAAGGTCTGGAGCTGCCGAAGAGGCAAGAGACTTTTTCTTCCCTCTTTGCTTCCTGGTGCGCGAGGAGAGGGGATTAAGCGCGCGAGCCGCGGCTATCAGCGCGGACCCCAGAGACGGGCATGAGACGCTAAGGCTACTGCTGCCGCCACCAAGAAGCCTGTGTGCGAGCACAGGTCACTATCCACACTGCCCCACCCGGGAGCCTGTGCAGCCCGCCACTGCAGGGTCCCGGGATCCAGGGACAACTTCCCCGGGAGAACGCACGGCGCGCCTCAGGCTGGTGCAACGTCACGCCGGCCTCTGCCGCCGCAGGCTCGCCCTGCAGTCCGT
>NC_041219.1:77179311-77180749 GCF_002837175.3 Physeter macrocephalus | reverse complement strand
AAATGGTAATAGGAACATACATATTGATAATTACCTTAAATGTAAATGGATTAAATGCTCCCACCAAAAGACACAGACTGGCTGAATGGATACAAAAACGAGACCCATATATATGCTGTCTACAAGAGACCCACTTCAGACCTAGGGACACATACAGACTGAAAGTGAGGGGATGGAAAAAGATATTCCATGCAAATGGAAATCAGAAGAAAGCTGGAGTAGCAATTCTCATATCAGACAAAATAGACTTTAAAGTAAAAACTATTACAAGAGACAAAGAAGGACACTATATAATGATCAAGGGTTCGATCCATGAAGAAGATATAACAATTGTAAATATTTATGCACCCAACATAGGAGCACCTCAATACATAAGGCAAATACTAACAGCCATAAAAGGGGAAATCGACAGTAACACAATCATAGTAGGGGACTTTAACACCCCACTTTCACCAATGGACAGATCATCCAAAATGAAAATAAATAAGGAAACACAAGCTTTAAATGATACATTACACAAGATGGACTTAATTGATATTTATAGGACATTCCATCCAAAAACAACAGAATACACGTTTTTCTCAAGTGCTCATGGAACATTCTCTAGGATAGATCATATGTTGGGTCACAAATCTAGCCTTGGCAAATTTAAGAAAATTGAAATCATATCAAGTATCTTTTCTGACCACAATGCTATGAGACTAGATATCAATTACAGGAAAAGATCTGTAAAAAAGACAAACACATGGAGGCTAAACAATACACTACTTAATAACGAAGTGATCACTGAAGAAATCAAAGAGGAAATCAAAAAATACCTATAAACAAATGGAGACACGACGACCTAAAACCTATGGGATGTAGAAAAAGCAGTTTTAAGAGGGACGTTTATAGCAATACAATCCTACCTTAAGAAACAGGAAACATCTCAAATAAACAACCTAACCTTGCACCTAAAGCAATTAGAGAAAGAAGAACAAAAAAACCCCAAATTTAGCAGAAGGAAAGAAATCATAAAGATCAGTTCAGAAATAAATGAAAAAGAAATGAAGGAAACAATAGCAAAGATCAGGAAAACTAAAAGCTGGTTCTTTGAGAAGATAAACAAAATTGATAAACCATTACCCAGATTCATCAAGAAAAAAAGGGAGAACACCCAAATCAATAGAATTAGAAATGAAAAATGAGAAGTAACAACGGACACTGCAGAAATACAAAAGATTATTAGAGATTACTGCAAGCAACTCTATGCCAATAAAATGGACAACCTTGAAGAAATGAACAAATTGTTAGAAGTGCACAACCTGCTGAGACTGAACCAGGAAGAAATAGAAAATATGAACAGACCAATCACAAACACTGAAATTGAAACTGTGATTAGAAATCTTCCAACAAACATAAGCCCAGGACCAGATGGCTTCACAGGCGAATTCTATCA
>NC_041219.1:77178811-77179092 GCF_002837175.3 Physeter macrocephalus | reverse complement strand
AAAACCATATGATCATCTCAATAGATGCAGAGAAAGCTTTTGACAAAATTCAACACCCATTTATGATAAAAACCGTGCAGAAAGTAGGCATAGAGGGAACTTTCCTCAACATAATAAAGGCCATATATGACAAACCCACAGCCAACATCGTCCTCAACGGTGAAAAACTGAAACTATTTCCACTAAGATCAGGAATAAGACAAGGTTGCCCACTCTCACCACTGTTTTGTTTTATTTTGTTTTGTTTTGTTTTGTGGTACGCAGCCCTCTCACTCTTGTGG
>NC_041219.1:77177586-77178311 GCF_002837175.3 Physeter macrocephalus | reverse complement strand
TGAGCGAAGAACAGACGCCCTCTGGCGACCTACACGCAGAGGCGGGGCCGAATCCAAAGCTGAACCCTGAGAGCTGTGCGAACACAGAAGAGAAAGGGAAATCTCTCCCAGCAGCCTCAGAAGCAGCGGATTAAAGCTCCACAATCAACTTGATGTACTCTGCATCTGTGGAATACCTGAATAGACAACGAATCATCCCAAATTGAGGAGGTGGACTTTGGGAGCAAGATATATTATTATTTCCCCCTTTTTCTCTTTTTGTGAGTGTGTATGTGTATGCTTCTGTGTGAGATTTTGTCTGTATAGCTTTATTTTAATAACTTTATTTTATTTTATATACTTTATTTTATCCTTTTTCTTTCTTTCTATTTTTTCTCCCTTTTATTCTGAGACATGTGGATTAAAGGCTCTTGGTGCTCCAGCCAGGTGTCAGGGCTGTGCCTCTGAGGTGGGAGAACCAACTTCAGGACACTGGTCCACAAGAGACCTCCCAGCTCCACGTAATATCAAACGGCGAAAATATCCCAGAGATCTCCATCTCAACACCAACACCCAGCTTCACTCAACGACTAGCGAGCTACAGTGCTGGACACCCTATGCCCAACATCTAGCAAGACAGGACCACAGCCCCATCCATTAGCAGAGAGGCTGCCTAAAATCATAATAAGGCTACAGACACCCCAAAACACACCACCAGACATGGACCTGCCCACCAGAAAGACAAG
>NC_041219.1:77173920-77176559 GCF_002837175.3 Physeter macrocephalus | reverse complement strand
AAATGGTAATAGGAACATACATATTGATAATTACCTTAAATGTAAATGGATTAAATGCTCCCACCAAAAGACACAGACTGGCTGAATGGATACAAAAACGAGACCCATATATATGCTGTCTACAAGAGACCCACTTCAGACCTAGGGACACATACAGACTGAAAGTGAGGGGATGGAAAAAGATATTCCATGCAAATGGAAATCAGAAGAAAGCTGGAGTAGCAATTCTCATATCAGACAAAATAGACTTTAAAGTAAAAACTATTACAAGAGACAAAGAAGGACACTATATAATGATCAAGGGTTCGATCCATGAAGAAGATATAACAATTGTAAATATTTATGCACCCAACATAGGAGCACCTCAATACATAAGGCAAATACTAACAGCCATAAAAGGGGAAATCGACAGTAACACAATCATAGTAGGGGACTTTAACACCCCACTTTCACCAATGGACAGATCATCCAAAATGAAAATAAATAAGGAAACACAAGCTTTAAATGATACATTACACAAGATGGACTTAATTGATATTTATAGGACATTCCATCCAAAAACAACAGAATACACATTTTTCTCAAGTGCTCATGGAACATTCTCCAGGATAGATCATATATTGGGTCACAAATCTAGCCTTGGCAAATTTAAGAAAATTGAAATCATATCAAGTATCTTTTCTGACCACAACGCTATGAGACTAGATATCAATTACAGGAAAAGATCTGTAAAAAATACAAACACATGGAGGCTAAACAATACACTACTTAATAACGAAGTGATCACTGAAGAAATCAAAGAGGAAATCAAAAAATACTTAGAAACAAATGACAATGGAGACACGACGACCCAAAACCTATGGGATGCAGCAAAAGCAGTTCTAAGAGGGAAGTTTATAGCAATACAATCCTACCTTAAGAAACAGGAAACATCTCGTATAAACAACCTAACTTTGCACCTAAAGCAATTAGAGAAAGAAGAACAAAAGAACCCCAAATTTAGCAGAAGGAAAGAAATCATAAAGATCAGATCAGAAATAAATGAAAAAGAAATGAAGGAAACAATAGCAAAGATCAATAAAACTAAAAGCTGGTTCTTTGAGAAGATAAATAAAATTGATAAACCATTAGCCAGACTCATCAAGAATAAAAGGGAGAAGACTCAAATCAATAGAATTAGAAATGAAAAAGGAGATGTAACAACTGACACTGCAGAAATACAAAAGATTATTAGAGATTACTACAAGCAACTGTATGCCAATAAAATGGACAACCTGGAAGAAATGGACAAATTCTTAGAAATGCACAAGCTGCCGAGACTGAACCAGGAAGAAATAGAAAATATGAACAGACCAATCACAAGCACTGAAATTGAAACTGTGATTAAAAATCTTCCAACACACAAAAGCCCAGGACCAGATGGCTTCACAGGCGAATTCTATCAAACATTTAGAGAAGAGTTAACATCTATCCTTCTCAAACTCTTCCAAAAGATAGCAGAGGGAGGAACACTCCCAAACTCATTCTATGAGGCCACCATCACCCTGATACCAAAACCAGACAAAGACGTCACAAAGAAAGAAAACTACAGGCCAATATCACTGATGAACATAGATGCAAAAATCCTCAACAAAATACTAGCAAACAGAATCCAACAGCACATTAAAAGGATCATACACCATGATCAAGTGGGGTTTATCCCAGGAATGCAAGGATTCTTCAATATATGCAAATCAATCAACGTGATACACCATATCAACAAACTGAAGGAGAAAAACCATATGATCATCTCAATAGATGCAGAGAAAGCTTTTGACAAAATTCAACACCCATTTATGATAAAAACCGTGCAGAAAGTAGGCATAGAGGGAACTTTCCTCAACATAATAAAGGCCATATATGACAAACCCACAGCCAACATCGTCCTCAACGGTGAAAAACTGAAACTATTTCCACTAAGATCAGGAATAAGACAAGGTTGCCCACTCTCACCACTGTTTTGTTTTATTTTGTTTTGTTTTGTTTTGTGGTACGCAGCCCTCTCACTCTTGTGGCCTATCCCGTTGCAGAGCACAGGCTTCGGATGCGCAGGCTCAGCGGCCATGGCTCACAGGCCCAGCCACTCCGCGGCATGTGGGAGCCTCCCACACCGTGGCACTAACCCATGTCCCCTGAACTGGCAAGTGGACTCCCTGCCACCACGCCACCAGGGAAGCCCCTCTCACCACTCTTATTCAACATAGTTTTGGGCGTTCTAGCCCCAGCAATCAGAAGAAAAAGAAATAAAAGGAATCCGAATCGGAAAAGAAGTAAAGCTGTCATTGTTTGCAGATGACATGATACTATACATAGAGAATCCTAAAGATGCTACCAGAAAACTACTAGAGCTAATCAATTAATTTGGTAAAGTAGCTGGATACAAAATTAATGCACAGAAATCTCTGGCATTCTTATACACTAATGATGAAATATCTGAGAGTGAAATTAAGAAAACACTCCCATTTACCACTGCAACAAAAAGAATAAAATATCTAGGAATAAACCTACCTAAGGAGACAAAAAACCTGTATGCAGAAAATTATAAGACACTGATGAAAGAAATTAAAGAAGATACAAATAGATGGAGAGATATGCCATGT
>NC_041219.1:77144093-77173243 GCF_002837175.3 Physeter macrocephalus | reverse complement strand
ACAATGAGGTATCACCTCACACCAGTCAGAATGGCCATCATCAAAAAATCTACAAACAATAAATGCTGGAGAGGGTGTGGAGAAAAGGGAACTCTCTTGCACTGTTGGTGGGAATGTAAATTGATACAGCCACTATGGAGAACAGTATGGAGGTTCCTTAAAAAACTACAAATAGAAATACCATATGACCCAGCACTCCCACTATTGGGCATATACCCTGAGAAAACCATAATTCAAAAAGAGTCATGTACCAAATTGTTCATTGCAGCTCTGTTTACAGTGGCCGGGACATGGCAGCAGCCTGGGTGTCCATCAACGGATGGGTGAGTGGGGAGGATGTGGCACGTGTGTACAGTAGAGTGTTGCTCAGCCGTGGGAAGAAATGAAATTGAGTTTTTTGTGGTGAGGTGGAATGACCTGGAGTCTGTCGTGCAGAGTGAAGTGAGTCAGGGGGAGAGAAACAAGTACCATGTGCTGACACATACATATGGAATCTAAGAAAAAAAAAAAAGAATGTCATGAAGAGCCTAGGGGTAGGATGGCAGTAAAACACAGACCTACTAGAGCGTGGACTTGGGGATATGGGGAGGGGGAAGGGTAGGCTGTGAAGGGGTGGGGGGGGGTGGCATGGACGTGTATACACTACCAAACGTAGGGTGGATAGCTGGTGGGAGGCGGCCGCGTGGCGCAGGGAGATCAGCTGGGTGGTTTGTGACCTCCTGGAGGGGTGGGATAGGGAGGGTGGGAGGGAGGGAGACGCAAGAGGGAGGAGATGTGGGAACGTCTGTGTATGTGTGGCTGATTCACTTTGTTGTAGGGAGGAGGCTAGCGCACCATTGTGGGGTGGTTATACTCCAATAAAGATGTTAAAAAAATTCTTTAAAAAATACACAAAGACCTTTTCCTTTGACAACTTAAATTTTATATCTTCCCTTTCTCTCCTTGAATGTGTATTTTCACTTCACTTCCATTGCAATATTTTATCCTAATATAATACTTTTTAAAATCAAATGACTTCCATTGACACTCTATCATATTTCTTTGCAATAAAAATCTGTGTATACATTTTCAAATTTTAAATTAATTATGACTGTAAGGTTCTAAATATTTTAAATGGTTTCTGGATTTGGTTATTAATACAAGTAACCTAAATATACTTATTATAAATGCACTGTGACAACACAAGATATGGTTAAGAACACATACTTCTGAGTCAGACTGCCTAGATTCAAAATCCAGCTCTACACAGATGTGTAGCCTTGGAAAAGTTTCTTAACGTCTCTGTGTTTGTATTGACTCACCTGTAAAATGCAGTAAAAATAATATTTAGCTTGTGGGGATCTTTTTTTTTTTTTTAAAGTTTGTTCGGGGGCTTTGTGGTGACGCAGTGGTTAAGAGTCCACCTGCTAATGCAGGGGACACGGGTTCGGGCTCTGGTCCGGGAGGATCCCACATGCCGTTGAGCAACTAAGCCCGTGCACCACAACTATTGAGCCTGCACTCTGGAGCCTGCGAGCCACAACTACTGAAGCCTGCACGCCTAGAGCCTGTGCTCTTTGATGGGAGAGGCCACTGCAGTGAGAAGCCCACGCACCGCAATGGAGAGTAGCCCAAGCTCGCCACAATTAGAGAAAGCCCATGCACAACAATGAAGACCCAACGCAGCCAAAAAATAAATTAATTAATAAAAAAAAAGTTTATTTGACTGTTTTCTGGCTTCCATTGTTAATTTATTAATTTATATATTTATGACTACGTTGGGTCTTCATTGCTGCACACTGGCTTTCTCTAGTTGCGGCGAGTGGGGGCTACTCTTCGTTTTGGTGCACAGGCTTCTCACTGTCGTGGCTTTTCTTGTTGTGGAGCACAGGTTCTAGGTATGGGCTTCACTAGTTGTGGCACACAGGCTCTAGAGTGCAGGCTCAGTAGTCATGGCGCATGGGCTTAGTTGCTCCACGGCATGTGGGATCTTCCCAGACCAGAGCTCAAACCCATGGCCCCTGCATTGGCAGACAGATTCTTAACCACTGCACCACCAGGGAAGTCTCAGCTTGTGGGGATCTTAACAGAGTTCAATGAGTTAAAAGTGTAGAGCACTTAGGGTCCATAGTAAGCACCGTATATGTATTTGTTATTATTTTTATATTGATGCTTTTACACAGAAGATAAAATTTTATTGGTAATGTATGTTAAATATCAGTTATTGCTCAGCATTAGTGTTATCTCTATTTTCTTTTGCATTATTACAGAGAGAAACTTTTTAACATAAATCAGTAAATGGGTTTTTTCATTTTCTTAATGTATAATAAAATCATCCAAGTTACATGCCAACAAAAATCACTTCCCATTTTTTCATCAAATATTTTTAAATGATCCTTCACTGGATTACCTGGTTCCATTTTATTGAAAGCAAGGATATGGAGAACACCTGACTTGCAAAAGTGTTTCTCCTCTGTGTTTCCAGTCATTTTCCTTTGTAACCACAATGGCAATTTTTGGATCACACCTCTGTGTGGTGCCTCAGCAGTTTTTACCCTCCAGGGCAGTGAACTTTTGTGCTGTTCTGGGAGATGGAAAGGTTTGCCTTCCCTCTATAAGGTGGTAGAAATAGCTATTGGGAAAGGGAAACAATGTAATACATGGACTGCTGGCCATTTCAGGCAAACCTAAGGAAACAATGCATGTGGAAAACCTTTATGTGTGGCCTGGGGACAAGGACTTCAGTTTAAGGACTGGCTCCAGGGTGCTTCTTTTCTGTCCAGTGTTGAACAAGAAACATATCTTGCCCAGCATCTGCCAGCTTGAATTCTCTGTTCTCATCCCCATTTGTTGTGGGCACTCAGGGTAGCCTGTTAGCAAACAGGAGAAAACGAAGTTAGGAAGAAAAGAATTGTTATTATGGCTGAGAACACATTGTGGTTTAAATTTTGTCTTTAGGGGTTAACCTATCTGGATATTTTTACATAAAAAGTAGTCTCTTATGCAAAACAATACTCTTTTTTGTGTGCATATTCTTTGATTATTTTATTTACTGATAGAAACAATATTACATTACAGAAAAAAATATAGTAAAAAAGTCACTCATAATCCTATCATCACCCTAAAAGAAAGATTCTGATTTTTCTATTAAAGTCATATTTACACAATAGATTTCTTTTGGTTTCCATTACCTTAATTTTTTTTTTTAATTTTGGAATAATTTAGATTTACACGAAAGTTGCAGTGACACTACAGAGTGTTCCCATATAACTTTCACTGGCTTTCCCGTTATATTTCCTCCCAAGGCTTTATTGAGATATAATTGACAAATTAAAGTTGTATATTTTACCAAACCAAACTTGGGTCTGCTCACCTGCACACAGTAAAGCCAATTCACTGACACTAGGTTGTGGTGAAGGAAAGTGCAGGGTTTATTACAAGTGCCAAACAAGGAGTCTGGGTGGCTAATGCTGAAAAGACCCTAACTCATTGATGGATTTCAGGGAAGAGCTTTAAAGGCAAGATGAGGGAGGGGAGTTGCAGGGTGTGTGATCAGCTCATGCACAATTCTCTGATTGGTTGATGGTGAGTTAATAGGATGGTGTCACAGGGGCTAACATCATCAATCCTTAGGCTCCAGATGGTCTTGGGGCTACATGTCCATGGTCATCATGCAGTTAACTTCTTCTTCATGCAGTTAACAGTTAACATCTGATGGGGGTTTTAGTGTCTGTAAAATAACTGAGGAACATGTATCAGACACAGTTATCTATGTCCTTCAGGGAAGAACTAAAGATTCTGTGACTCCACTATATGGCTGATCTATTGTTTAAATTGTCACCAGTTCTCCTGGCCTACCTGCTATCTTTTGTTACTACATGTTCACATTCTTCCAATCAGTAACTCTTGAGCCAGCCTTTTGTGACTCAGGGGAAGCCTGGGAGACTAAAGTTTTTCTACAAACAAGAGGCCGGCAGAGGACATGGAGGGAGGGAAGGTCCTAGCCTGGGAAGGCCCCATAGGGTTGCATATATTTAAGGACAACTTAATAATTTGATATACATATACACTGTAACATGATTACCACAATAAAACTAATTGAGACATCCATCACCTCATGTAGTTACCATTTTTCTTTTTTGTGGTGAGAGCACTTAAGATCTATTCTCTTAGCAAATTTCAAGTATACAATAGAGTATTCCTAACTGTAGTCGCCATGCTGTACATTAGATCCCCAGTGTTTATTCATCTTATAACTGGAAGTTTGTACCCTTTATCCAACATCTCTCAACCCCCAGCCCCATTCTGCTCTCTGTTCCTATGAGCTCAACTTTTTTTAGAATCCACATGTAAGTGAGATCGTACAATATTTGTCTTTCTACACTGTTGATACTCTTAGTATGTTTTCTGTCTGTTGTAAAATGAATGATCTGAAAATAGCATTCATTCTTAGGATTCTCTTTCATGTAGTTTTTTGTTTGTTTGTTTGTATTTTGTTTTTTCCAAGGGAGGCTGCAATACATTTGAGAGTGGACCCTCATGAAAAGTGTAACTGAGATGAGCCAGCAGATAAAGGGCAGCTTTGTAAAGTGGCTTTGGAAGGGTTTTGCCAAGTGCATGCAGAAACTCAACAGTTTTTCTTTCATACCCTGCCTCTAAAGCCCATATCCCCGAGTATGCGGTCCCTACTCCATTAACTTCACTCATAATAGCCGTGTTAGAAATATACTGTCATTTGTTAATAGTACAAAAAATTGACCAAACCCTAGCTTAATGTGTTTAATTTTTTAGTATTAGAACTTACAGAACTACACAGAACATTTCAATAGGTGTGAGGAAATAGAAAAACAACATTTTTGAACTAAAACCCAGAAATCTGTTTACCTTGAATGCTCCTTTATTCCACCCCCACCCCATAATCATCACATAAAACTAGTTCCTGTGTAAATACTTTCCCTTTTTACCTTGTAAAATAGTTATCTTTCATAGCACCTACTCTGAAAATGGTCTTCTAAGGGTTCAGGGTTTTGCCAAGGCCATTTGAGGTCCAGGTTGATGACAAACAACTGGGCATATCAGCATCATTTGATGTCAGTCACGTGGTTCCTGAGACACCCCTGAGATAGGAGTGCAGTTTGATGGCTGCAGAGAAAGAGCAGCCCACAGACTAATTGGCAGGCAGCAGAAGCATAAGCAGCCAAATGACTTACAAGGCATCCGCTGTGTCCTAACGGGCATGAAGATGCTCTGCAGACCCCAGCAAGGGGGTGCAGGCTGCGTCTGGAGTAGCTTAATCTGGAAGCCAGCTAGCAGTGCGGCAGCTGCTTGATTAAAGAAAGTTGTTCAGTAGAATCAAGGGAACAGAGATCAACTGTAAACTCTACTCGCTTCTCTGAAGAGGGACAAAGTATGTTTGTACACAGCAGACCAGTGAGGAGTCCATCTTGTTTAGTGCAAAATTGCTAAAAAAAAATCTCCTTTGAGCTGCTCCTATCATAATGTTGGTCCCTCTCTTAGCAAATTAGCCATTTTATACTTATTCAAGATAACTTGCCTCATGGTGTGAATGCCTGTCTTTCTGAGCATAATTTTCTTCCCTTACGTTTTCATATGATGGTGAGGCATTTGATAGCATTTTTAACTTTCCATTGTGTTTTATGTACATTTATGTACATTATAAACCTATCTTACAGGTCAGCATCAATAAACATGTAGTTGTTAAAATCATTTTTTTAAATGGAGACATAAAGACATATTTTGATTTTAATGCAAAGTTCTTAAAGCAGACATCAAGCTGGAAGATTGTAATCTGGCCATGACTGGCTCCAGTGTCACCTGGGAGTTGAGTTCTGAAGGAACAGCAAAGAAGGATAAACAGGCTGATCCCCAGGGGTTCTCTGATTTCCTTTCCATGTTTTACCTCTTTCTTTTGGACATCTGTGAAATTTTCTTTCCTCAACTTTTGTTTCTGATATTGTATTTTAAAAGTGTTTTAAAAGATCGTAGTTGTGCATGGAAACATCTTATTCTTTTTTTACTCAACTCTCTTTAATGTGGAATATATGGAATCTAAGAAAAAAAAAAGTCATGAAGAACCTAGGGGTAAGACGGGAATAAAGACATAGACCTAACTATGCCATTATAACCACTCTATAAAATGGGTTCCTTACATTCTGAAACTTTTCTCTAAATTTGACACTTATGTTTTTTGGTTATATTGTGCAAAAAGAAATGAAACCAATGATTTTGCCTCTTCCTCATTTTGTCGTTCTACACTTGTTCACGATCCTTTCTTGCTGATTTTTCTCCTACTAGAAAAAACTAGTCTGGAAGCATGTATACTTGGCAGACACGGTATTTTCTTTTATTCCCATTCTTACAAGAGAAATAAAATAGCTCACTTTACTCAGAAGAAAACTAAGATAATATTTAGTTTTGACTTTGTTCCTATTTAAGATATGGATTTGATTTGCAAATGCTCCAAACATCTTGGATCTGTCATTTTAATAGACTTTTTCTCCTTTTTTTTGCAACTCCCCCAAAACAAAGTGCGAGAGAATATACTCTAGATTTGTCTTTGGACCCTTGCGGATTTTTTTTTTCAAGGAAAGCATCCTTTCTTTGGAATTTATTGAACAAATCAAAGTTTTTCAGAGGACCTGCTACTCTGAGTATGCGGTAGCTCTGACTGGAAAATTCTAATATACCCTGACTGCACATTATGTCATATATCTAAAATAATGTGAGAAAAATGCTTTTAGCTCATCATGGCATTCATGAGCTTTGGGGGGGGGTGTCTCACTGCAATTGTCTGCAAACATTTGTTTGTTTCAGAGTTCCAGGGGGGTCCCTAAAATATTAACAGCACAGCTTTGGAGGATCTTTAAAATTACTTCCAGTCAAATTATTTATTTTGTGATTTTTATTGATTATGATTAGTAGTTTCTCTTTTTGTATTTCATATGGATTTTTTAGTAAATAAAGTGTGCTAAGTTTGTAGGGAGCTTCTTTGCACATATTTCCTCCTTCTCCTAGCTGTATTCATTCATTCACTCGTTCATTTGTTGAATTCACACTGTGCCAAAGCAAAACCATGTCCCCTCAAACTAAGTAAGATGACCCTGTTAGAAACTCATTATGGTATTCCATAGTTTTCCACAGTTTACCACTCTTTGCAAATTAAGTATTTGTATGATGTCTCTGTCACTGGACTGAAAGCTGCAGTAGGCCAGGGTCCCTCAGTGTTGGGCTGCCTGACACATAATAAGAATCCAAAATGTCAGTGTTGAATGAATATATCTCTGTGTCCCCTTACAGAGTCTAGTACCTAACTGAGATTCATTCTATATCTGTTGTGAACAAGTAATCACTATGGAGTGCTGAAGGGGTAGAAAAAGAAGAAATATAACATGATCACTACCTCAGGGAGTGTACAGTTCAGCCCAGGTAAAGGAAGTATCAAACTCATAGCTCTCAGTGAAGTGCTGTGGGAGATGGAGAAAAGGGGAAAGGAGAGTGGGCAGCTAGAAACAAGGGCTTCTCAGTGGAGGGAGGCCTGACATGGAGAAGGATTTGTGAGAAGATACCATGTCAAGGTCACCTGAAGAGCAGGATCAGCAAGAAAGGTGATGCTGAAACCAATGCAATAATAACATTAGAGTCTGCGGAATTTTCCCAATTGCTGTGCTGTCTCTGCCTCTCTCCTCATGGGAGAAACAAGTACTTTGCCCAGTGTCAGTAGGTGAAGAGCTGGAGCCATGGACGGGCTGGGGGACTGTTGGAAATTTGTGATGGGGACAAAGGTTTTCAAAAAGAAGAAAGGGCATCCCTGGGACCAATAGCAGGGCTCTGAGTGATAGCCTTGGAGCACAGGATGCCCCAGGGTGGAGAGCAGAGGAGGGCGAGACTTGTGTGGGAGCACAAGGGTGAGATGCTAAAAGAAATGCATAATGGCGGCTAGGCAAGTTCTGTTCTAGGAGGAGACAGAATACCCATGAGCCAAGCATCATCTATGTGTCTCATAAACCTCATCAGGATGAAAATAGGATGGCTGGGGAAGAAGCCAAGCCAAGGAAGGACCATCACTGTGTCCATGCTGGGAGAGGGGCCTTTTGGAGTTGGGTGACCTGCATATGTGGTGGATACTGCAGTGTGACTAAAACCAAGACATCCCAGCAAAACCCCTAAGCATCCACTTCATGTCTATATGGGGTCATTTCACCTTCTGTCCAGTAATTGTTTTCGCTCTAATCCCTTCCCCCGCACACACACATATCTGCTTCATGAGACCCAAGATAGCTCCCAGATACAACTGTTTTATCCTCTCAAGGACAGAAACAGTGACACCTTCATCCACTACAACTCCTAATCACAAACTTTCCACAAGTAATAAAGTCCACTTTTCTGCTAGCAGTTTGTTATTTTCTGTCATCATTGCTCTTCCCCTCTATATCACATTTCATAAGTGAAGCCTGATCTACAGGTTTCATTTCCCTTACTCTTCCTTTTTTTTTTTTTTCGGTCACAATTTTAAAAACAAAACAAGAATTACAATAAAAAATTCCATCCACTTACAAAAAAAGGGAGGGGGGTGCTTTGTAGAGTGAGAAACCACAGCACAGAAACTGAAGTTTACCAAAAATACCCTTAGGGAGTGTCATCAATAGTGTCAACAATAAAATCCTGGGAACTGCGAATCTGGTTCTGGTCATTCATTTTGCACAGAAATAATCATCTTTGTGGATGCCCGTTCCCAAGTGGTTGACGGTTCCTGGACTCAGTGTTCCAGATGAAAGCATCTGTTTAAAACCCCATTAAAAGTACTTCCAGAATCGCTTCTTCACATCCCCACATTTCAGTAAAGAAACCAAAATGTAGCTCAAAATAATTACTTCAGACTAAGCCCTGATGCTAATGGCACTACTTCATTAGCTTTGTGGTTCAGTGAAGAGCCAGAGTGTTTTTTTAATGCCTTTAGAATGGTGATAAAATTAAAGTGGAATTGTTGGACAGGAGGAATATGTAATCCTATTACACTAATGTCTCAACATAAAGGGAATAGTGACGGGGGTTGTATAGGATTGTATCACTTTTGCTCTTATCTCTGCCTTTAATATTCCTGGCTGCTTGAGCTCTTGCCCTTTGGGAAATGCACACCTCCCTCCCCATCTAAGCCCCTCCCTTCCTGCAGGTGTCAGATCAGTTTCAGTCTCTCCATGAAGCTCTTCCTGACCACTAGATGCACCTTTCTCTGAAAGCTGATGGTGGTGTTATTTGGGTGCCAAAAACTCAGTTACTTGTTTCATGCCACAATTCTATTTCCCTCTGTGCTAGTGCCACACAGAAAACAGCCTCAAAAATTGGTTTTATTTCTAGAAAGCATAGGAAGAGGATATGTAGAAAACAGGAGCAGCATTCAACTTTGTTCCATATTTTTTTGAGAAATTATTGTCTATAGAGCACAATAATTAATTAAATTAAATTAAAACAATCTGAAGCTCTTGCTCTTACACAAAATGTTATTGAATTAATAGATATGCAAATACATCACACTTCCCAGGACCCCTTCCAGAAGTATTAAATCATCTTAATAAACATCATATGAACTCTTTTTAATGAGAGCACCATCAGTGAACAATGAACAAAGGCCTGAAAGACATAAAATCATTCATCCATTCACTCATTCCCTCATTCATTCATCCATCCACCTATTTAGAAGCATTAAGTGTTAGTGTTAGGTGTTGGGACACAGAAATAAAAAATGTCATGGACAGAGTCTTACCCTCATGAAGATCCTGCCTCTATATATGTAGGGAGACAGAAATGCTGTTAGAACCAAATCATGAAGGACAGTGTATACCATGGGAAGGCATTTGAATTTTATTCTGAATTCTATGGGGAAATGTTGAAGATGTTAAGCAAGGAAGTAATGAGAATGATAGATATTCTAGAAAGATCAAGAGTTTTTGAGACTAAAGATGTGGCAGAGCAAGTTTTGATATAGGGAGATCAGAAAAATATCATCAGATAGTTAAGATAATTTCCCTTAACATAACTCTTTAAGAATAGGTATCTGGACCACCAATTGGGGAGCTGGAAATATTTCTTGATGAATATTCTACCAGTTTAAAAGCTTCCTGGTCATGAATTAAAACAACTATGGACTCTTGGCTTTTGAAAAGAAATTACTTTTGAAAATAAAATTTTGGTTATAATTATATGCATTTTTTATTAAACTTTTGTGCAAAGAGAAGCTATATTTATCTAATTTGTTGAATTAAACATGGAGTCTTTCAAAATAAAGTGGCATTCAAAGGGAGTTGAAAACACTTTACGGTTTAATAGAACTTTTTTGTTCTCTCATATAGGTTCTTATTTTATTAATAAGATACATTAAAATTTCATTTGTTTCCTTCATCTTTACTGTGTTCTCTGCCAAAAGTTGAAGTGCTATTTTCATGTAAAAGAATGTATACAAAACAATTTATAAAATTCAATGAAAGTAATAAAATCTTCTCTAGATGTGTAAAGGAAAGAATTTCGCATAAGCAAAGATTCTTTGGTTAACACACCAGAGAAATTTACACATCTTGCTCTGCACAGCTGTTACCTGCCCTATTGTAAATTTGGTTAAAATAAAATAATTCCTTAGTCCATATCTAGTTCCTCCATCTCCTCCCACTCCTACCTTGGAACAAATAGGACATTCCTAGGTTGAGCATCTTGTGGGGTCCATAAAGATTCTATTTGTGCACATAGCTTGTCCTCTCCAGTCTTAATGGTATATTTATAACCCCACCTATCAAAGAGTCAAAATTCTGTTGCCTATTAGTCCTAATAAAGCAGCAGGAGTTTCCTGAAGGGAATGCTGACAAACCTAATTGTTCACAGCTGGAGGGTAGAGGGTACATTCCATCAATGAGATTTTAACCCTTTCTTTCCTCACTTCCCTCTTGACTTTACAGAGAGGAGTTGGGTTCCAAGGATTCATAACAGAGGTATTCATATTTTCATGATAGCGAAAAACTGTGGCAAGACTGAGATATTTATTTGGACTTGGTGATATAGTGATGGGTAATATCAGAGGTCTGTGCAAGAGTGTCAGTGTCTGAGACAGGAGTCAGTGCTGAAGTGTGACTGTTTTGGAGGGTCAACTAAATGAGATACTGGATCAGCTACAGAAGAAAATTCTCTTCCTGGCTTTCCTATGAAGTTTTGTATAAAATATAAGAATGAAGAGTCAGCTTATATATAAATGTCTCCAGAAAAAAATGTAACATGCAAGTCCTTGTAGAGATATACTCTTTGGACACCAAATCCTTTAGAAATATTAGAGAAGTCTTCACAATCTACACTTGCTGTCATCCAGAAATAGTTCCTGAAATCTGTTGTGAGAGGATACTGTAGTGGACACTGGCAATGCAAAGAGAGTCTTATAATAGAAATCTAGAGAGGCAGGGCATGTTCATGTAAAGGTAGGAAACATATCAAGGTAGATGCTATGCCAAGTGCTACAAGACTAGAGGAAAAAAGGGGACCCATAGTAGAATCAAAGGAAATCACAAAGCAATGATATGTATAGTACAAGGTCAGGAAAGGAAAGAATGGGAATTTCAGGAAGGAGAAGATGACCAGCACTATTGATTATTACCAGAAAGTTAATGAGACTAAAGGCTAAAAATGAGTAAGAAAATTGCACTTAGCTATTTGGAGGTCATCTGTGACAGGAACATGCAGTTTCAGTTGAATGGGGACGATGAATGTGAAGGAGTAAACATGGCCTGAAGTGAGACAAATTTAAGACTATAGTAATCACGGGTAACAAAGTATTAGCAAATTGAATTCAATCATACATATAAAGATAATACACCATCATGATCTAATGGGGTTTACCTCAACAAGGCAAGATGGTTGGTAAATACACACACACACAGACACGGGCACACATACATGCAAATAGTTGGTTTATCTACTAATCACCATATTAACATAATAAGATTAAAAATTTTTAAAGATACTCATATGATCTTAATAGATGCAGAAATACATTTGATAAAAATCTGCATTCATCCATGATTTAATGAAAAGACTCTCAGAAAATTAAAAATTAAAAGGAACTTTCCTGATGAAAGGCATCTACAAAACCTCTACAACTAATATCTTACTTAGTGGGAATGTCTGAACAAAATTGAGAGAAAGATAAGAATGACTACTCTCATCATTTGTATTCAAAATTTTACTAGAGGTCCTAGGAAGTGTAATAAGACAAGGAAAAAATAAAACTGGAAAAATGGTAAAGGTGAACCGGTTTGCAAGGCAGAAATAGAGACACAGATGTAGAGAACAAACGTATGGACACCATGGGGGGAAAGTGGCAGGGAGGGTGGTGGTGGTGGGATGAATTGGGAGATTGGGATTGACATGTATATACTAATATGTATAAAATAGATAACCAATAAGAACCTGCTGTATAAAAAAATTAAAGTAAAAAAAATTTGGCTTTACTCACAGACAACATGAACATGAAATTATTAGATGTTCTAAAAGAATCTGTATATAAAAAAGTTGTTACAACTAAAAAGTGAGTTTAGGAAGGTGATAGGATAGAAAATGTGTGAAGTATTTCCATATACTAGCAATAAACAGCTGCAAAATGAAATTAAAATAATATCATTTACAATAGCCCAAACCATGAAATACTTAGGGATAATTTTATCAAAATACATGCCAAAGCTGTACACTGAAAGTTACAGAACTCTGCTGAGAGAAATCAATGAAAACAAAATAAATGTAGAGAAATACCATGTTCATGATTCAAAATGTTAAATATGGTTAAGATGTCAATTCACTTCAAATTGATCTAAAGATTCAATGTCATTCTAATTAAAATCTCACCAGGCTTGTTTACAAAAATTTATTTTCCAATTTTACAATGCAAATTTTGGGAATTCAAGGATTTCGAATGGTTAGAGCAATGTTAATGAGAAGGAAAAGTTGGAGAACTTATAGTATGTGATTTCAAAACTTACTGATTTTGGCCTATGACAGACATATAGACCACAGAGCAGAATAGAATCTAGAAGCAGACTCACACATGATTTGTCAGTTGATATACCAAGGTAATTTTATGGGGAAAGGTATGTCAGCACATAGTTCTGGGAAAATTGAATATCCTTATAGGTAAAATACTCCAACATCAACCATTCCCTTATACCATATTCAGAAATTAATTCTAAATGGATCATAGACATAAATGTAAGAGCAAAATCTGTAAAACTTTTAGAAGAAAAAAATAGTATTTTTGTGATGTTGAAGTAGGCAAAGATTTCTTAGATAAGAGAGATAAAGCCCTAACCATAAAAGGAA
This sequence comes from Physeter macrocephalus, assembly GCF_002837175.3. Classification (NCBI taxonomy): domain Eukaryota; kingdom Metazoa; phylum Chordata; class Mammalia; order Artiodactyla; family Physeteridae; genus Physeter; species Physeter macrocephalus. The sequence goes on along the minus strand of NC_041219.1, from coordinate 77,159,899 downwards.
AAAAATGATAAACTATCCTTCATCAAAGTGTAAAGCATTATGACGAAAATAAAGATGAAAAGGCAAGCCTCAGACTGGAAGAAAATACCACAATACAGATATGTAGGACTTGTATACAAAATAGGTAAAGAAAGCTTACAGCACAATAATAAACCAAACAACCAATTTGAAAAAATGGGCATTAGATTTGAACAGGCATTTCACAAAACTAGATCTATAAATGGCCAAAAAACATGTAAAAGATGTTTAACGTCATGACTCATCAAGGAAATATAAATTAAAACTACGAGAGCACAATTTGCCCACTTGAATGGTCAAAATTAAAGTCTCATAATATTAAGTGTGAGGAGGTAAGGCAACTGGACCTCTCAGACATTCCTGGTAAAGTGTAAACTAGTACAAGTATTTAAAAAATAATTGGGGGCTTCCCTGGTGGCGCAGTGGTTGCGCGTCCGCCTGCCGATGCAGGGGAACCGGGTTCGCGCCCCGGTCCGGGAAGATCCCATATGCCGCGGAGTGGCTAGGCCCGTGAGCCGTGGCCGCTGAGCCTGCGCGTCTGGAGCCTGTGCTCCGCAAAGGGAGAGGCCACAACAGTGAGAGGCCCGCGTACCACAAAAAAAAAAAAAAAAATTGGTAGTTTTTAATAGTTAAATATGCACTTATCATAAGACCCAGCAATGTCACTCCTTGGATATTTACCCAAGAGAAATGAAAACACATGTCCACAAAAAGACATGTGAATGAATATTTATGAAAGATTCATTCATAATACCCAAAATGGAGACAATCTAAATGTCCGTCAACAAGGGAATTTATAAACAAATTGTGGCATGTCCATGCAATAGAATACTACTTAGCAACAAAAATCTATGAATTACTGATATATACACTGCTATGAATTCATCCTAAAAATATAACATTGAGTGAAAGAGGCCAGACACAAAAGAGTATATGCTGTATGCATTTCTAGAATAGTCAAACTTAACGTATAGTGACAAAAAGCTGATCTCCATGAAGGGGAAGGTAGGGAATGACTGCATAGGAACACTTTTGAGGGAGATAAAAATGTATATATCTGTCCAAATGTATCTAAATGTATGCATAAAATGTGTGCATTTTATGTAAATTATACCCAATAAAGTTGATTCATAAATAAAAACATGGTATATATACAAATTGTATGGTTTATTTTGTTTTGTCTTTTAAAATTGGATTAATGTTATAGGTAGCACAGTGTCCAGTATAGCAAGATATGATGTAATTAAAACTAATGTTAGCATCCTTTTAGTCCATGATGTATGTTATATTTGAGTTCAGCTCTTAAAATATGAACCTCCACTGTAAATAATCAAGCAACTTTTTGGTTCACTAAGTAAAACTATTAAAACTCATTAGATTGTACATAATAGTTTATTCCAAATAGTCTTAGAAGTTATTAAACTCTTGTTCCTCCCATTTCTTCCATTTCTTCCTGTTATTTTTAAAAAATGAAAATGTGAAGTATGTTATATTGGCTGATTTCAGTATGCTGAAAGAATTTGTCTGACAGTGATAAAGTATGGATGAGGAAATACTAGTTCTCCTGTTTTCAGAATGAATGAGCTGAAACCAGTTAGTATTTATTTTTCACTGGAGAAACACTTGCTTTTGATATGCTTTTTATAGACAGTGGATGAATTGTGGATCCAAAAGACCTGTTCAAGGGAAGATGAGGGAAGTGTTGTTGGTTTTTTATTTGCACTTTTGGTTAATCTTTATTGCTTGATTCTTTTGCATTGTACCCACTTGTTGGAGGATGGCAATTTAGTCTCACTTGTAAACTTTTCTTTCATAAATTCAGAAGGCTGAATTAAATGCTTACTGTGTAAAGCCCTGGGTTGGGATGGAAACACAAATGAATAAGACACTCACTGCTTCTATACAGCTAGAAAAATTAAATGACCTTTATTTGGACATTAATTTATATGGCTTGGTGATTGGGAATGCAGCAAAAGTGTGATAGCACATCGGTGAGAAAATGAAATTGGCTGTAAACAAAATGGAAACATTAGGTTAAACAAGTCTCTGTGAAGTCATTAGCAATATGAAGCTGTCTAGTCCCTAAGTGTTAAATAATAGTAAGATCAAGGCACCTGTAGGTGTTTTAGAATGAAGTGTGGGCACAGAGCCCATGATTGCTGTGTGGAGGGCACCTTTTGTACGTTGGTATGTAGGCTTCCCTTCCCCAGTACTGATGCAGTATTCTGTCCCATTTGTCACCTCAACTGGTCACCCTTACCCTACTGCACTGTGGTGGTCTGACCTCAGTATAAAAGCTGAATTAACAAGGACAATGTTGAAAGTCAAATTAAAGTTTTATTTTTTGGAACAATGTTGTGTTCCATTGTGCTTTTCCTTCCAGTAAAGAGGAGATTAACAGACTTTCTGAGAGCTTAGAATGAGAGGAAGCAGTAGAGATCACTCTGGAAACAGGACCAGAAGGACCAGACACTTGCCCAGACTCACAGAACACTAAAATTAAAAAGTTTGCCAAGGAGAAGAGTCCTGATTAACATATCTTAAGAATTAGGAAGCCCAGTCAGTGAGTACCTTGGACCAGTATGTAGTTACTATTTAGGGGCTAGAAAGAGACAGGTCATTGCCATGGATAAGGGCTTGGGCTCGTGGGGTCAGCTGGGCCAGAGTGACATGCCAGGTCTTCTGTTAACTTGCTGTGTGACTTTGGGCTGTGTGACCATCTCCATTTTCCAGTAGAGGATGGAATAATAGCTCCTACCTGCTTAGAGGAAAGATCATGTGGGGCCATCGGTGTATAATCATGACTATTATTTGAGTCTGCGTCATACAGGAATCCAGAGACAATATCTGAATAAGAAAACCCCAAAACCTACTTTTGATAAGGACACAAAGAGGTTTGGCGGATACATTTGGGGGTTTTTTGGTTTATTTTTGTCTGCATTTGTATTTTTGTGTGTGCCCTCTGGCAGTGTGGCCATGTAATTACTATTCACTCCCACACCCAGACCACCTGAGGACCAGGGTGGGGGCTAGGGCTCTGCAGACAGGATTCCTCATTCTCAGGATGCATCACAGATATGGACCTCTACAGCTGGACAATCTGCAGTATTTTCCACTGATTTCTGATTTTTGCATTGGAAATATCTTATACTTTGGTTGATTTGATTAGAAATGTTAAGTTAAAAGCAAATATGCAAACATACTGCATAAGAAAATAGACCAGAATTTCTAGATTTTTAGCAACTTTCCAATGTAAACTTCTTTTCCATGTCTTCAATATAGACTTATGGGTCTATGGAGGAATTAGGGGGTTTCAAAAGTTACATAACCAAAAGAATTTTATATTTTATTTTTATATAAGCTGTGATTATGCTGTATACATTAATTCTACAATACTGATAGACATGGTAATCAAATTTTTATATCCTGACATGAATAATGTTTGTATATAAGTCTTGAATGCTCAGTGCTGGGGTCAATGTGGTTCTTATTTCTACTCCAAAATGTTATTTATGGCATTCCCCTAAGGAGCTAGCTTTCCACTGAGTGAAAATTCAAAATAAAAAATCAAATTGAATACACATCAAATATTCTAGAAGTGAAGCCTTAGAAAAAATCTACAGGCTGTTTTTAACATAACACAGCTCTTTGTTCTCAAGGTAAAAATAATCTGAGGTCCAAGTGAAGACCTACGGAACACTTTGTCCAGGCAGCTCTCTCCTCTACATGCCCTTTGATCTCTGGCCACCATGACCTGCTGGGACTCCCAGCTCAAGTCCAGCCCAGGAGACCTCCATCTATCTCTAGTGTGGTCTGGAAACTTTCTCCAAGACGGTAAGCTGGGATGATTGTTTCCATCTCTCAGGGGTCGCTGGCCTTCATTGCCTAATGTTTTGTGTGGGGTTTTTTTTGTTGTTGTTGTTGTAGGAAAAATGAACTTTGAAGGTGTTGTCAAGAGAGTGTAGAGAATGACTTATTTCCCATTTTCGAGCCCCATCTGCAATGATGATTAATCATCGCACCTTAAATATAAAGCCACATTGAGAGCGGGAGGGGGACTGCAACCTGTTCTTTGGATGAGTTTTGTTTGGGCTAAAAAAGATTTATTTTCTCTTGTATCCGCATTATTTATACCCTTTAAATTGCGCTGTGTTTTTTGGGGGCCACTTACTCTGCGGAAGGGCTTTGACCTCAACTGTGAGGTGATCTATTTGAGGAAGAGCAGTGGTCTGTGGGAAGCTGAGGCTGCAAAATGTCTTCCGTGGCTCCTGCATGAACTCAGCTCAAGAAACACATGAGCTTTAATTTTTTTTAACTCTTTAGTTTGAAATCATTTTAGACAGAAAAAAATTGAAAAAGATCTTACCAGCTATGAAATTAGCATTGATACAATGTTATTAGCTAATCTACAGGTCTTATCAAAACTTGCCACTGTTTCCACTAATGTCCTCTCTTTGGTCCAATATCCAACCTAGAATCCCACGTAAAAATGCATCCATCCTAAGTGTACATTTCAATGAAAAAATTTACGTGCCATGTAGCCACTACCAAAATTAGTAAGGAGAACACTTTCACTAATCCCCAAAATATTCCTTATACTTCCATCACCCCACAAAGTTTATTGTGTCCCTTCCTAGTCCATCTCCACCCACTTGCAGCCCTGGCAACCACTGACCTGCTTTCTCTCACTGTAGATGATTTGTCAAGTATTTCAAATAGCTGGAATCATATAACGTATATGCCTCAGCATCTGGCTTTTTGTGTTCAGTATACTTCCTTGGAGATTCATCCATGTTGTAGTATCAGTAGTTCTTTTCCTTTATTGCCAAGTTTGGAAATACCCTACAGTCTGTTTATTTGCTTACCTGCTGGTGAACCTTTGGCTTGTTTCTGGGTTTGAGGTATCCAGAGGCAGAATCATAGGAAGATGGACCCTTCCCTATCCTTCTGCTTATTCTTCCTTTAGGTAGAATTTTTGGTGCACAAAGGTAAATATAAAGAACAATAGCAGACTGGACATCAGAACACCATTAGATACCCCTGATGCAGGGCCCTCTCTTCAAAGCTGCATCGATGAAATTTGTTTGGGCTTAAGGCTTAAGTGAGGCTTCTTCTTCCCCTGCTTTAAATCTGAGATATCTGGGGGTGTAATCCAGCCCCAGACTAAATTACTCACCCATTACAAGCACAACATTGAGAGAAAGAGAAAGAGAGCTAATGTTGAGAGTGTGGTCTCAGGAACTAGACCCATACAGGTCTGGTCTCTGTTCTGCTAATTACTGAACAGGTGACCCTGGGCAAGAGAATTCATGGCTCTGTGCCTCAGTTTTCTTTTCTATAAAATGGGGATTACAATAGCACCTGCTTCCTAGTATTTTTGTGAGGATTAAAAAAGTTATACACACACGTGTTTAGAACAGAGTTTGGCCCCAGCATGCATTCCGTAATTTTTAGCTATTGTTTTTGAAATACTCAATGTGTGCATCTCTTTAAGGCTTCCTTGGATATTCCTGTGGTCAGAGATTCACAGATATTTTTTCTATCTTTTGCATTACCTCTAGGTCCACCAAAGGGCTGGGCAGATAGTGGCTTTTCATATAGAATATTGATGTCTGACTTGTTCACCATTTTCATAGTGATGAAGCAATAGTTGTTCTTTTGTTGGTTTCCCAACTTGGCCAGTGATATCCTGTTATCCTGAGTTATCATTCTTTCTAACATATTATCAGTGATTTGTATTTCTTGGAATAATATTTGAAGTTCAAATGGCCTCCTGGGAAGGTGAAGACAGAGAATTTGTTGGTGATAATTGAGAGGTAGCAGAGCATCTGTGGTTAAGGGCACAGATTCTGGTTCAACATGGCCCAGGTTTAAATATGACTCTACTTACTCACTAGCTGAGGGACCTTGAGCAAGTTACCACTCAGAGCCTTTGTTTCACCTTTGTAAAATACAGATAATAATACTACCCATGTCATTGGGTTATACTGAGGATTGACCTATGAATGCAAGTAAAGCACTTAGAAAAGTCCCTTGCACAATGTAATCATTAGATAAATGTTATTTGTCATCATAATTATTCTTATTATAAGGTGGTGTATCCCCAAATTTCCAGCACAGTCCCAATGTCAAATATTGTTTCATTAGCTTAATTGCACTCAAATTTATTGACCCCTGTATCCTAACTGAAGGTTCAGAAAATATGATTACAGCACCTTTGGCTGTTTTTAATCTTCTTAGTGCTAAGGTTACTTATGCATATGCATGAGTATGTGCTGCAAGTAGCAGTGATTTTATTTGCATGGATTCCTTGAGTCTGTGCTGTGCAACAAGTTTGGACAGACGGAGATCGAAGGAAAAACTCACTAAATTCCATATCCTTATGATCATGTAGCTAAGAGAGCACTGAACTTCAGAAAACTCAAATTCTGGTTCATTGTTCACTGCCTCTGGCCACTTTACCTCTGTGAGCCTCATCTGTAATATGGGGACAGTGCTTGCTGTCCTGCCAACTTCACAAGGACCTTTCACTCATTAAATAAGAACTTGGATGGAAAAGCCCTACGTAACCTATGAAATACAAACGCATAATGGGTCTATTTTTGTGAGTGGTTAAATATTCTGGCAAATTAAATGTTCTGATAAGAGAGAATTCTCATACATAACAAGTTAATAACCAATTAGTAGACGATTAAAGTGTATTGAGAAAATACTAAGCACCTAAATCATATTGATATATATATGTTATATACTTTTCTCCTTTCATTCTTTTCCACAATTAAGGGAGTCTTTACTTCCTACCATTAGAGCGTCCTCAAGATTTCTAAAAGTTCATCTGATTATAAATCAGATGTTTCCCCAAAGCACTGTTGTCTACTTTTTATTCTGGCTCTCATCATTTCTGTTTCCCTCTGGTCCTTGGGCCTTGCCTTGCCATCCTTCATCTTACACCATTGTGGTGTTTTCTGCCATGGATCTCAGAGTGCCCCTGTACAAATGTTATATGCTGCAGATGTTACCTTGCTTGAAATCTGATTGTGTCATCTGTCTGCTGAAAGGCCTTTCCTGGCTCCCCACTGCCTTCAGAATAAAGGTCAGACTCCTCAATAGGCCTCAAAAGTCCAGTTTCTTCTGACCCTTCTCTTTTTCTTTCTCCAGCCTCTCTTCTCACCTTTATGCCAGTGGTTGATACTCCCACTATATTTGATTCCCTTGAGTTTTTCTCCACATGCCCCGCTTTCTTTCAAGCCTAAGCTTTTGTGTATGCTCTTCCCTCAAAGTCACCTGCTGTCACCTCATGAATTCTTCATCATCATCCTTCTTGTGCTGGCTGCAGCCTGGGGTGAAGATTTGAGTCTCTGGGGCTGGTTGACGCTCAGAATTTACAATGCAGCCAGCTGGCCTAAGGTTTGCCCTCTCCTCTGTATGTACTCTCTTTCTGTGCTCAGCTGTTCTCACTTAGGCTTTCTGAATCAGCCTGTTCTACTTGGGGTTCTGTTTTACCTTTCAGTATCCAACATGTACATTTATACTTTAAAATATTTTGCAGATGTCCCTTTAGGCCTGTACACTGCCTAAGTTCATTCTTTTTTTGATGAACATTTATTTTGTACCAACAGTGTGCCAGGGACAATTCTAATTTAAGGAGACATCAAAGATACGTGAATGAGGTTGTTGATTTGCAACAACATGAATGGACGTGGAGCGCGTGATGCTAAGTGAAATAAGTCAGATTGAAAAAGACAAATACTGTATGATATCACTTATATGTGGAATCTAAAAAATACAACAGACTATGAGTATAACAAAAAAGAAACAGACTCACCGATATAGAGAACCAACTAGTGGTTACCGGTGGGGAGAGGGAAGGAGGGAGGGGCTATATAGGGGAAGGGAATTAAGAGATACAAACTTTTATGTATAAAATAAGCTATAAGGATATATTGTACAATGTGGGGAATATAGCCAATATTTTATAACTATAAATGCAGTATAACCTTTAAAAATTGTGAATCATCATACTGTACACCTGTAACATATATAATATTGTACATCAACTATACTTCAATTACAAACAAACAAACAAACAATAATGACTGTATTACGGACACTCAGAAATACCAGTGCATAAAAGGTAGGTTGAAAATATGCTGAATAAATAAAACTTTATTTGTAGAGGGTATAGATTAGTTGATGGCTTTGGCTTTGGGTTTGGGTCCTACCTCTACCACTTTCCAGCTCTGGACTCCTGGATGAAAACCTCTCTCAGCCTCATCTGTAAAACAGAAAAGAGTTATGACTCAGATGGCTATTTTGAGGATTAGATAAGCTGAAGCATAAAATGTGCTTCACACAGGGACTAGTCCATATTAAATACACTAAACATCAGATTTCGTTATTAAAGTGAAACTTCTCTGAGGTTGTTAATGACAAAAGTGGTCAATAGCACCAAAACTGATTAAAGCTATTAATTTTTTTTTTTTTTTTTTTTTTTGGCTGTGCCACACGATCTTAGTTCCCTGACCAGGGATCGAACCCGTGCCCCCTTCAATGGAAGCGCAGAATCCTAACCACTGGACAGCCAGGGAATTCCCTAAAGCTATTAATCGGGAATAGAAATTATTACTCTGGCATCTCTCACTAAATTGCTCATATGGTATATTGAGAAAAACACTGGAATAAGCATAGAGAAGCTGAACCCCAGTTGACTTTTAAGACTTTGACATTAAATGACTAAGGCTTTATGCAAGTCATTTGATATCTCTGATTTCATTTTTCTTATCTGTAAAACTACAAGAGCTCATATGGTCCTTTCTAATTATACTACAATTTGTCATCTCTTTAATGATTTTCAAATTGGTTTAGAGAACTGAAATTATATTCCTACTTGATTCTCACATCCCCTATTTCTACAATTCCCAGTATGATAAAGGGAAGTATTTTCTTGTACATAATCCTTTGTTTGTAAATAACATGCTAGAATAAGGGTTTAACAGTTCAGGAGGAAAAGTTGTAGCTGCAGAACAGGATATTGAAGGTTAATTTGAGCTTTTGCGCAGTGGAGACATTTATGAGTGCTTTCTTTGACTGGTTGGACAGGTTCTTTCCTTCAGAATCTGCCTTTGAATATCAAAGGAGACATCAAAGGTCATTCTGCCCCTCTGTAGATGCCATTGGTTATTAAGGTTTACATGAAGCACTTCATTTGTTCAAGGGAGTACATTCCAGAAAGAACCCATAGACACAAATGCTCTTTGCTGTTTTTGTTAAACTGTAATCTTTCTTGATGTGCACTGTGTCTTCGCTATTTTGGTCAACTGAGAAATCTTTTTTCCTACTGCTTACAAGGAAATAGGATTTTTGAACTTTTATTCTAAAATCTTTGAATTCAAATTCTTTCTTGAAGCTGTGAGTCTCTCTTCTTCTCCTTTATTGTGTAAAAGAATAAGGAAAATTATCTTAGTATGATTAACGTTGTAGAAGAAATTTTATATAAAGCTCTTTGCAATTTATGGGTGTAATGTAAAATAGTAACAATCCTTTGCAATGTGAATATTTTGGTCACTATAGCCAGTTTTTAGGCAAAAAGTTATCAAGTGTTTACATATTCTGTGAAAGGCTTGAGACTCTAACAGGATAGTTTCATTTAAAACACCAGAAATTAAGATGGGGAAATGATACGTTCCAAGTGGTCCTTCTCCATCCTGCTGTCCATATCCCAGAACGTGAGTATTTTCACTTTTCACCTTGGTTTAGCGCTAGATGGTAAGAAAAGAAAAAGGGAGAGCAAGAGAGAGAGAGTTAGCAGGGGTGGAGAGAGACAGTTTTAATTGGAGGAGCAATAAAAGTTTTGTAAGTTCATTTCAGCTTAATAAATATTCATGGATCATCTTGCCATATGTAAGGTATATAGCTGTCATTTGGTACTACAAATGGATAAGAAAGAAAACTCCTTAATTATCCAGGCACTCACAAACTTGTGAGAGAGATGGATAGATGCATTTTTTACTACTACCAGGCTGATTCTGGTAAAGGCTATTATATAGACAGTGAGGATGCGTATATACAAAGTTAAGAGCAGAGGCTCCCAAAGAAGACAGACCTGGCCAAGCCAAGCTCTGCTCTTTATATTTTGTGTAACCTTGGCCAAGGTATTGACTGTTCTAAAGACTCAGTTTCCTCATCTATGGATGGAGATAATTTTTACCTCTAAGGGTCAGTGTGCGGATCATAGGCATGGAGGATTATATAATTATATGCATAGAGGATTACATGCATAATTAGCTATATGCATTGGCACAATGTCAGACATATAGTAAGAGTTCACAAAATGGTTAACTATGTTGTGTGAAAATCCAGAGAAGGAGAAATCAACTCTTACTGGGGGATTGCAGACACCCACTTGGAGAAGGTGAGGTTTTATTTTTGTCTTAAATATTGAGCAGGTCTCCGACAGGAGCCATGGAAAGGAAAGGAATTCAGGGCAGAGGAAGCTGTATTTTCAGAGGTTGCAAAGTATACAGAAGGAGGACCTAGAGAGCATTGGTAGAGGAGATTTGGGTGTGTCTGTAGTGGGTGATCACCTGGATATGCAGCTCATGGTCAGATTTTTGAGGTTTTGAATGGTCAAGAAATTTGGACTTTAGTAAGAGCTACGTATCTGGAATGAATCTCATTGTTTTCAACGAGCCTTCTCAAACATTCAAAAAAATCATTGTAGACTCTAAGGTAGGTCAGGCAAATATTACATAATCTCATTATATACCTAAAGAAATTTAGCTTCCAAGAGGTTAAACAAGCTGTTCCAGACCACAGAATCAGTAAGTGGTAGATCTAGAACTAGGTTTCAAATCCTTTGACCTAGAAAAATGTCTTGCCCAAGAAGCTACCTATGATTGCAGTGAGGACTACTGAAGGTATTAAGGGGAGAGATAACCAGGACTTGAAATAAGGAAACTCCAGGGAAAGTAGAAAAGGAAGCACAGACTGAAGAGCCTTTGTGAAGGTAGAATCAACAAGATGGAAGGGCTGATTTACTATGGAGGGTGAACTTTAAGAAGAAGCCATTTATGACTTTGAGGTTTTGAACCTGATTAACTGAGAAGGTGGATGTTAATGCTCAGAGAATTTGAGTTGCTTTTATTGTTGGCATGTTGGCTGTCTTTAAAGCAGCGAATCTTGGAGAACTTGGCAGAAATTGAAAAGTAACTAATGACGTTTGAATAGTGTCTTATGTTTACATAGCACAATCAGGTTCTTTATAGCTGAGAACACTTGATATAATGATTTATTGTTTCTAGTTCTTTGTTCTACTCATCTATAAAATGGGGATTATAATGATTTGCCCCCTGGAATTATATTGCATGAGTTAATATATTTAAATTACAATAGTGTCTGACACATACAAATTGTTTTCCATTATTGTTTTTGGTTTTGTTGTTGTTAAGTTCCAGTTCTGCAGATCATATATAATGGACCGATGAGGAAGATTGCACAGGCCAGTTTTACAGGGGTGAGGAGCAGAGAGGAAGAGATTTAGAGAACTCAACTCCTGGAGTGTTCTCTGGATTAATTTATGAATTTCAACCACTGACCTAGACAGGAGAAGCCAGATCACTTTTGGCTTATTTTCTGTTTTATTATGGGTTGACAAAGAGAAATAGAAACCTTGAAATAGAGGTCATTTATATAACCACTGATCATTCTACTCATCATTGCTATGGAAAGCTAATTTTTAATTAAAAGTAAATTACTTGATCCCTTCAGATTTACCTCTTGAGGAAATAGAATTTTTCATGCAGGAAGAATTGCCAAACAAGGGATAGCCTCATACATAAAACTCCTCAAAATAACACCCACAATATACTTTCAGGGAAGTAGAATACAAGAAATTTACCTCAATATAACATTTTTAAAGAAACCCCCAAACATGGAGTTTGTTGGTTTAGAGAAAGAGGAACCACTTCTGATTTTATCCTCTATGTTAAAATTAACAAACAGAAGAAGTTGAGGAAATGAGCCTTCAGGAACACTTTTCCATTCAGCACCAGCCTCCCGACACCTTCTCCACACTGCCATTCTTTCTTCCTTCCTACTGTTTCTGTTAATCCCGTAAAGAAATTTCAGGAATATCCAGAGTTTGGTCTTTGTGGTGCTGAGCTGAAAACAATACCCATAAGGGAGCCCGGGCTGAGAGGAAGAGGATGCTTAGCAGGATCTTAGCAACTTGGGATCACAGATCATATTCAGATTGAAAATCAAAGCTAAACTTTTACCACAGAAAAATATATTAATGCACATATGTGCAAAATGTTACTTACCACTTCAAGGGCTGTGGACTACCTTAGGACCATCTTGGGGCAGGAACTGTGCCTGTTTTGGGAGAGCTGACAGTACCTCTGGTCCCTAAATACTTGGACAGTTTTCTAAGTACATACCACTTCTGCCAGAATTGTTGCTATAGTAACAGAGGACCTGATGTTAGGAGAGACAGGGAAGAAGAATGGGGAAAAAAGACACATGATCCAAGTTGGTCATTTCCTCTCTGTGCCATTTAGGCATATTTCACTGTTGTATATCTTCTAAGTGTTTTGGAGTTGCTAATTCATTCCGTTAGGCCTTACAGAAGGATTTTCCCAGAAGATCTCATTCAAGTGCAAAATTATGAGGGAGGTGGGGGAAATCCTCTGAGGAAAAATTATATTGAAAAAAGAGTAAAAGGGTAGGGGAAAAGCAAAAGTCTGTGGAAAGTAAGGGTGAGGGAAATGGTTGCAAGATTTTAGGATTAGATACAACTCTTTTCTGTCTCCTCTCTGCCCTTTAATATGTAGTTAATTTGCATGTAGTTTGCACATGGAAATTACCTCTGGATATAACCAAAGAATTTATGCAAAATTTGATATTGAATAGAAAGTAAACAGTCACATAATCTAAAGTTGTGATGCTCACAGCCTCCTGCCTCTCCCCTTTACTTGTCCTTAGTCAGTCTGCCAGCCCATATACAGAACATGGACTGAGCCAGTGCACTATCGCAGACTCAGGGGCCTACACTGTCTGCCCATTCTGGAAGATCATATTCTGGTAACCAAGGAGAGCAATTACTTCTGTATATCATCAAAGAATTTATGCAAAAGTTGACATTGAAAAGAAAGTAAACAATCACATAATTTAAAATTGTGGCCCGAAGGTCATGGAGAAAATGACACATGATGTAAAGCAGGTGGCCGCTGAGCCCATGTTTGATGCTTATTAACTTTGTGACTTTGTGGAAATCCATAACCTCACCTAACCATGGTATTTCCTCTCTTTTTTAGTATAAGAAATGGGTCTATTGGGGAGATATTCAATAACATAAAATAAATAATTTATTCTTCAGAATAGAATTATGCAGTAGATACCATTTCATAGTTGAGAAAAATACAGAGGTGTAGAGAGGTTATGAAACTTGCCCAAGATCTCCCAGACAGCAGACAGCAGAGCTGGGAGGTTGAAACGCAGGTGGTCTGGCTCCAGAGGACATGCTCTTAACTTTGGTCTTTGTTGGTTTGAAAATTGAACACGGGGGGAAAGGAGAGACTGAAGAAAGAGACGGGCCACTCTAGATTGGAAGGTATAGAGTTTAATAAGCAAGGGAACTTAGGTATGAGGCTTGTCTTAAGTGGCTGCAAGATGAATAGATCTCTGCCCCCACCCACCAGAATCTTAACAAAATAGAGAGAGAGGCCTTAACTGGGTTCAGTCCACATGGTCTCAAGAACACTTTACTCTCTCAGGGCTGTGTCCTTGGAACACCTCTCACTGTGGGAACCAGGGGCAGGGTGTACATTCCAAGCACAGGGACGGAGTGAGGAGCCTCTGACTGCCCAGGTCCAATTCATGGGCCCGTGAGCCATGGCTGCTGAGCCTGCGCGTCCCAAGCCTGTGCTCCGCAATGGGAGAGGCCACAACAATGAGAGGCCCGCATACCGCAAAAAAATAATAATAATAAATAAATAAAAAAGAGGCAGAAACTTGTGTCTAGAGAATGCTCTTGCAGATAGAATTAAGATAACATTGCCTGCCGTAAAAGTCTTTATTTGTGTTTGTGAACTGGGAATTGTGTGTGTTACGATGATGAAAATTGTCAAATTTCAATCCATCTATTCATTGAATAATTTATATCTCAAAAGCCTACTTTCTTTTTATTCATTATTTTTGTTTCCATTATCATATTTCTTTTCATACTATCTTCAGTGAAATCATATTCTTTGAAGATACTTTTCCTACCAGTTTTGTAGCTGGTGTTGCCTCTAAAATGTCTTTAAGAATTTAAATTTAGTCTGAAAATTTGCCAATTACCTTGATCCACCCTAAAAGAGGACACTGTATAAGTGTGAAATTGAGATGATGTTATATTAATGCATACCCACTCTTACACTGATGAGATCATTGGACTGCTGCCACACGTTTATCCCAATTTTTGGATTTGGGCTACTTATTCAAATAAGTCCATGATATTCATTTTTAAATATCCAGCCATGACCACTTCAAAATATAATTTTTTACTTTTATTCCAGCAAAGACTGCCCAGTGACTTCAACAATGATGATGTAATTGGTCCTGACTGAAATGAGAAGAATGCCCAGACTTACCTATGAGCAGAATTCATCACGGCATCACTGTCACTTCAGCTTCTGCAGTTCTCTTGGCCAAGGTAGCCGCAGGGCCCCGCTAGTCAATGAGATGAAAAAATGAAAAGAAAACTCTTTCCTTGGGGTCTGTTGAAATAAACTTTTGCTAGTGTTTTGTCTCAGGACATTCAAGAATTGGAGTTCTTCCAACTGTTTTCATGCAAAAAACAATATTATAAATCACATTAAAATAACTACCAGAGGCTGTGTGAGCAGAATGTTTGAGAGCTTAGTCTTTGAATTTTAAAGGCTAGCACCTGCAATTTATTAGCTGTGTGTCCCAGGACACATCACTTAACTTCTCTATGCCCCGATCTGTTTGTAGGGGGGTGACAGAAACAATGATATTTATGTTCTAGAGTGCTATGAGGATAAAATAAAATGTGAGGCATTTAGCACACTGACTGCAAGGGCAGAGTGACCAGCAGCTGTTCCCTTTACTCAACTTTGCCTTTGTTCTATCACCTTATTACTGACTCTCCTTTTACGCAGCTACTTCCACTCTTCCTACTCAGTTCATCATTGGAATAGAAATGCTCCCCATTAGAAGTGTTTGTAAAGTGTCTTGAGATGTCCACTGCGTGGTTATTTTTTTTATTCCTATTTCTATTATCACTTAGACTACTGCAATAATAATATTATTTTATTATATTAATAGTAATTAATATAATAATCATACTTTATTAACTCATTTAATTCTAACTGGTCTTGGCTGCTGGGAAACTCAGAGCCCAATTTGTAGTTCACCTACGAAAAGAGAACATGCCTTGTGGTATGCATGGTGTTTTTTAGTTTTTTTGTTTTTTGGGGGAATTTAATGGTTTTTTTGTTTTGTTTTTTATACAGCAGGTTCTTACTAGTCATCAATTTTATACACATCAGTGTATACATGTCAATCCTAATCGCCCAATTCATCACATGACCACCACCACCACCCCGCCGCTTTCCCCCCTTGGTGTCCATACGTTTGTTCTCTACATCTGTGTCTCAATTTCTGCCCTGCAAACCAATTTATCTGTACCATTTTTCTAGGTTCCACATATATGCGTTAATATACGATATTTGTTTTTCTCTTTCTGACTTACTTCACTCTGTATGACAGTCTCTAGATCCATCCAC
>NC_041219.1:77142753-77143196 GCF_002837175.3 Physeter macrocephalus | reverse complement strand
GGCTTTCTATCTTGTTCCATTGATCTATGTTTCTGTTTCTGTGCCAGTACCATATTGTCTTGATTACTGTAGCTTTATAGGGTAGTCTGAAGTCAGGGAGTCTGATTCCTCCAGCTCCATTTTTTTCCCTCAAGACTGCTTTGGCTATTTGGGGTCTTATGTGTCTCCATACAAATTTTAAGATTTTTTTTGTTCTAGTTCCATAAAAAATGCCATTCGTAATTTGATAGGGATTGCATTGAATCTGCAGATTGCTTTGGGTAATAGAGTCATTTTCACAATATTGATTCTTCCAATCCATGAACATGGTATATCTCTCGATCTGTTGTTATCATCTTTAATTTCTTTCATCAGTGTCTTATAGTTTTCTGCATACAGGTCTTTTGTCTCCCTAGGTAGGTTTATTCCTAGGTATTTTATTCTTTTTGTTGCAATGGTAAATG
>NC_041219.1:77114425-77142051 GCF_002837175.3 Physeter macrocephalus | reverse complement strand
CTAAGAATTTGTCCATTTCTTCCAGGTTGTCCATTTTATTGACATAGAGTTGCTTGTAGTAGTCTCTTAGGATGCTTTGTATTTCTGCGGTGTCTGTTGTAACTTCTCCTTTTTCATTTCTAATTTTATTGATTTGAGTCCTCTCCCTCTTTTTCTTGATGAGTCTTGCTAACGGTTTATCAATTTTGTTTATCTTCTCAAAGAACCAGCTTTTAGTTTTATTGATCTTTGCTATTATTTTCTTTGTTTCTATTTCATTTATTTCTGCTCTGATATTTATGATTTCTTTCCTTCTGCTAACTGTGGGTTTTGTTTGATCTTCTTTCTCTAGTTCCTTAAGGTATAAGGTTAGATTGTTTATTTGAGATTTTTCTTGTTTATTGACGTAGGCTTGTATAGCTTAAACTTCCCTCTTAGAACTGCTTTTGCTGTGTCCCATAGGTTTTGGATCATCGTGTTTTCATTGTCATTTGTCTCTAGGTATTTTTTTATTTCTCTTTGATTTCTTCAGTGATCTCTTGGTTATTTAGTAACGTATTGTTTAGCCTCCATGCGTCTGTGTTTTTTACTTTTTTTTCCCTGTAATTCATTTCTAATCTCACAGCGTTGTGGTCAGAAAAGATGCTTGCTATGATTTCAATTTTCTTAAATTTACTGAGGCTTGATTTGTGACCCAAGATTTTATCTATCCTGGAGAATATTCCATGCGCACTTGAGAAGAAAGTGTAATCTGCTGCTTTTGGATGGAGTGTCCTATAAATATCAATTAAATCTATCTGATCTATTGTGTCATTTAAAGCTTCTGTTTCCTTATAGATTTTCGTTTTGGATGATCTGTCTATTGATGTAAGTGAGGTGTTAGAGTCCCCCACTATTACTGTGTTACTGTTGATTTCCTCTTTTATTGCTGTTAGCAGTTGCCTTATGTATTGAAGTGCTCCTATGTTGGGTGATCCACTGGGTGGTTATTTACTAACCAATTTTTTATGTTGTTCTCTGCAGTGACTGTGCCTATGCTGCTGTATTTCTGCCTGCGGATAATGTAAGGGTGAGTTCTACTCTTTTCAGAGCAAGAGAATCTATTCTTCTTGACTTACATTTTTTCAAAGTCAGTAGAAATAACATTTTTGAAAACTCATCTTGGTATTCATTAGATAGTTTTTAAAAATCATCTAATGTTATGTTTTGGTTTTGTACTTTGAGGAAAGAACAATCACATCCTATTCAAGGTCTGGAAATGTTAGAGTGGCAAATAGAAATGGATAGCTATTTTTGCAAAGATACATTTGATTATGTCACCATTTGTCTGCAAGAGTTCTAGATGTATTAGGACAAAGGGTAATGTTGTCTGATTCAATGATAAGGTTTTCATAGAAATCGATGGCATTGTTGGTTTGGTTAAGGGACTATTTAAACATTCTATTATATAGTACACATAAGATATCATATTTATATGGGAAGCTATTTAAATAATGCTAAACTAGTTTATTTTTTTAACATCTTTATTGGAGTATAATTGATTTACAATGGTGTGTTAGTTTCTGCTTTATAACAAAGTGAATCAGCTATACATATAAGTATATCCCTAAACTAGTTATTTTGTGATAGTTTTTGTTTCTTTATATTTAACCTCACTTTGAGGTTTACCTTTAAAAAAATAGGAACTCATGAGTTTTATCTGTGGAGGAGGTTATTCATTGCCACCACACTATCAATGATGATTGCAACAAAAATCATGAAAAATATATTTAGAAGCATTTAATAAACTTTCTTTCATGTTCTTCTGAAACCTCTAAAATCAATTTTGAAGAGCATAGGGAGAGCTAGAGGCAGTTATTTGAAGTGAGACTAAAGCATAGTTGAATTTCACTTGAAAAAGTGAAATATTAATGAATATCAACATCTTAATTTCTACATCATGAGACTTTATAAAAACACGGTATCTAATATAAATAACATGTCATGTTTAATAAAATGTCACACTTCAGATTCTTTCCCTTTTCTCTTAAAACCAGCTTCTTTTGATGTTTGTTTTAGCTGCTTTAGAATGACTTAAATAAGTTTTTCTATTTGTCATCCAAATTTATCCTTTAACAAAAACCGCCAGCAGTGTTATGTCAGCCTTCTACCCTTACTTTATTTGATAGGCCAATTTCTATCACATGTGACTTGGTGGAAGCTGAGAGTAATAAGCATATAGACGATGGAGAGTTGGAGGATAATGAGATAAAAATGAAAAGTGTCCAGCACTGTGACTGGTCTAGAGTGTTTCATATACGAGATTTTAATTGTTTCTTCTTATTATTATATTTATAATATTTTTTTGTCTCCAGAGCCTTGATAAATCCTCTTATGAAACACACACACACACACACACACACACACACACACACACGCAGAGCAAAGAAATTTGCCTTCTTTGGGCCTTACTTCCACAGGACTATACTCTCTGTGATTTTTAATAAACTTAAGCAGCTCTATAGAAAAAAATAAAACAATGAGCCTTAGATTCTATTTATATCTTCTTAGTATTTACTATCCTATGATAATATTATATTACACAATATTAATATATACCTAGTAGTATGTCTCTTATGCTATATGTAAATTTTATATATGCATATATATATCCCTTAAATAATACTTTATTGTAATCTGGATTTTTTCCATGACATAGACATTAAGGGGATAATTTTTAAATGCTTACATAGAGCAAATTTAGAGTCTGCTTTTGTTATTTATCATATTGCAAGGTGATATAGGATATATAGATTTTCTCCCTTTCTGATACTTATTATATTTTTCTTTTCTAAGCAATTCTAAAAAATAATCTATATGAACTTAATTTAAAAAGTGGTTCTTCTGTCTTGTCATTAAATTTTTGCTATTACAGGGTTAGTTTTATGTCATTTATTACTTGAAACAGTTTTTTAAATTGTATCTTTAGTCTTAATTTCATATTTACTAAACTTGACATTGTAATCTGCTGAGCCTTCCAGGTACAACTATATTTTTCATTTTTAATCAATTTTTCTTCAGAATATATTGTTACCATCTTGGTTGGAACTGACATATGTAATATTGTTAGATATTCTCTTGTTTAATATGACTTTATGAAAATTTATTTAATATAATAGTAACCTTATTAATTTGTCCTAATTTTTGCCATAGTAGAAAACTCTAGATTTTTTCTTTTTGTATTTGCACAGATATTACAGACTTTAAATTATCCTGTAGCTTTTAGCCCACTTATATTTTCTGTGTCTTGTATAGGCATTAGATTGTTGGATTTTGTTTTTTATGCCAATCACTGAGCTATGCTTTATATTAGAGTTTAGTTCATTTGCTTTATACATTTTAATTAACTTTCTGCTAATTCCTTTGTCCTGCACGTTTTTCTTTATTGTGCCCTTTTTATTCCATTTTATTATAATTGTTTCTGTAGCTGATTTTAAACTTTTTATTTCCCATTGAAAAGATTACGTATTTTCAACAACAATACATTTTGACACAATTGTTGTCATTACTTTTAATATATTTCAATTAAATAAGTTCATCTTGACTGCCCTTTGGAGGGTGATATGATATCTAAATTCTTTGCTGGCATTTCTGTTTGGCATAGTCTGGACCACTTTATTAAGTACTGTTTATATTTTATGCTTCTCAAAATGTGGTTGAATTAACTATTTTATGTGGTATTTCTAACCATTCCTTTTATTAAGCTTGCAATCCATCAGTCCTTAATAGTTGTCTGTCATTGTTTTTAGATATTCATTTCTCCTCATTGGAACATTTCTAGCTGTAAGACTTCACCGAGAATTTTCTTCAGGTTTTTGAAATAAGTACATTGATTATTTTCAAATTGGATATGCTTGGTTCTTTAGATTTCTCTTTCTTTACAATTGTATGACTGTGCTGTGCCTTTACCTGTTCTATTAATCTGTTTTTATTATCACAGTTTCTTCATTCTGGATGTCAGTTCTTCTCCTAATGGACTCCTCTGATGCTTGACTTCTTTTATAGCATTTTAAAATTTGACACAACTTTTAATAGTATCTTTGCACCTTGTTTTGGTAATAATTATCTCTTAAAGTAGTGGGAGTATATTGCTCTACATTCATGTGAAACAGTTTCAGATGATGGATGCTTTCTCTAACTTCCCATACCTTTAGTAGTTGCTCTACTACCAAAGCCTGGGTTTTCTAAAATCTTGTGTTCTCTATGTAACTTGTTGATACTTGCTATTACATTTTCCTGTTTCAAATATCTTTTTAGAAATTTCTCTCTGAGTTTCCTTCTCTTTCGGATATTCTCTTTTTCTGAATTTAGCTGGAGAAAGTACTCTGTCATTTGTTTGTTAGTCTTTCTTCAAAGTTTTTCTCTTTTGCTTTACATGAGAAGGCAGAGAGTACTCCCTCACAATTAATATTTCCTTCATAGTCATCTCAAATGCATTTATATGGTACCTTCTAGAATAATTCCTTCCACCATATTACTTTCAATGAAAGGGACACGATAATAATAATGACAATAGTACTTATGAAAATTTATCAGCAATGAAAAATTACACAACTGTAGAGTGCTTTCCCAGTTATCACCTATGTTATAATCTTGGGTGGTAAATAAAATGGGCAAATGGTTTCCCAAATTTACCAATATGTAAACTGAATTCAACAGTGTTTTGAAAAGATTATACACCACAATCAAGTGCAATTTATCACTGGGATGCAGGATGATTCAGCACACACATTAATGAGAGTGATATAGTCATTGGTAAATCTGTTTCAATGACTTGCTCTTGGTCACCCAGCATGGCCAGACTGTGAACTTATATATTCTGGCTGGAAAGCTTGATATCTTTCTACTATAACGTCCTAATTTTAAGTTAATGCTAGGACTCACCACTAAGCAGAAAAGATTCTCTCTTAGTCCAGTAAAGATCATTTTCTCCAGTGGGGTCTTTCTAATGCCCTAACGTCATGCTGAGCTGGTAACTGATCATGCTGCTTATGAGTAAGATAGTCTGAAGATCAGCAGCATAGCCTTACCTAAAAAGAGAATAATTGAGAAATAATTTATATTATCAAAAGTTTGGATGCCTTTTGGAACTTGACTTCTTAATTTTGATCAGTTGGCCTGTCAAATCACACAGAGGACCACTACTAATTAGGAATCATCATTCAAGATATGCCAGTAACTAGAACCCTTTAATCTTTCACATTCCTATTTTATCTCCAGGGGCTAATTATAGGCTGTCAGCACTTCTGTGTGTTTGATCAATAACTTTTTTGACCTGGAATGAATAAAGTGTGCTGATCAATTGAATGACGTGACATTGAATGGCAAGTGTGTCTATTTTCAAGTTGTGTAGGAACCTGTAATTAAAAGAGGATAAAGGAGTCATTGTATTTTGATTGGAAGGAAAGTGAAAGGGAGCCTATGCATTAGCACCCTATGAGGAGAGAGGTGCACTCTCTGAACAACTTCCCCACCCTATAGAAACCTCCAAGGTTCAGATCACCTTACTAGTTGTCCAGGCCCAAACACCTGGCAATCAGGCTGTCTACTGCCTCTCTTTCACCTGTCACAGTCAAGCAGTCACCAGGGCCTGTGGTTTTGGCCATTCAGTTTCTCCAGAATTTGACCACTTATCTCCCCCTCACTGCCATCATCTTGGTTAAAGCCCTCATCAAGTCTTACCTGGGTTACTGCAAATAGCCTCCTAGCTGGTCTCCCTGCCCCCAGTTTTGCACCTCTTCAGATCCATTTCCCACACTGCTGGCACTTGATCTTCCTAATAATCTTAAAATAGTAAGTGGTTTCCTGTAATATTTAGGGTGGAGACTAATATTCCTTGTCAAGATATATGATTGTGATTTGGTCCTTGCTGATCTTTTTGGCCTTACCTCTTGACACCCGTCCTTTAATGTTAGTCACTCTCCATCCTAAATTACTCTCAGTTCCCCCAAATATACCAAATTCCATTTGGCTCAAAGCTTTTTCACAAGCTTCTCCCTTTTTCTGGAATGCCCTTTCCTTTATCCTTAGCTCATGCTGCTTCTTTACGTATTGCTTTTAGGACTTCTTGCCTGAGCTTTCTTATCCCCAGTGTTTGTTATGTCTGATGCCCCAACACCATATACTTACTTCTAGCTTATTACACCTTCTTACTTCTAGCTTATTACACTTATAATTGTTTATTAATGGCTGATGGCTCTTTTCTACTTTGATGTGAGGTTCTTGAGGGCTGGGACCATGCCTTCCTTTGTATCTCCAACAGATTTGATAGTGTTGAACCCAGAATAGACCTACAATAAGTGTTTTCTTTCCCCCCCCAGCTTTATTGAGGTATAATTGACAAATAAAATTATATATATTTAAAGTGTACAATGTGATGATACATATACATTGTGAAATAGTTACAACAGTTAACCTAATTAACATATCCATCACCATTACTTCACATAGTTATCTTTTTTGGGGGGAGTTCAAATACTTAAGATCTACTTTCTTAGCAAATTTCAAGTATTCAATACAGTGCAATATTATTAACTACAGTCACCATGCTGTGCATAAGATTCCCAGAACTTATTCATCTTAAAATTGAAAGATTTTACCCTTTGACCAACATCTCCCTATTTCACCCACTGCCCAAACCTTGGTAGCCCCCATTCTACTCTGTTTCTATGAGTTTGACTTTTTTTAGATTCTACATGCAAGTTAGATCATACAGAATTTTTCTTTCTTTGTCTGGCTTATTTCCTTTAGCATAGTGTCCTTTGGGTTCATCAGTATCATTGCACAGGGCATGATTTCCTTCTTTCTATGGCTGAATACTATTCTATTCTGTATATATCTAAATCTATACATCTTCTTTATCCATTCATCCAATGATATGGACACCTAGGTTGTTTCCACGTCTTGGCTATTGTGAAAAATGCTACAATGAATGTGGAAGTGCAGATATCTCTTGGAGAGAGTGATTTCCTTTCCTTCAGATATACAGCCAGAAGTGGGATTGCTGGATGATATTAGCTGTGGATTTGTCATATGTGGCGTTTATTATGTTGAGGTACATTCCTTCCATACCTAATTTGTTGAGATTTTTTACCATGCTGAATTTTGTCAAATGCTTTTTCTGCATTGACTGGGATGGTCATCTGAATGTTAGGAGGTTTTTGATTACTGATTTAATCTAAATTAATTTAATTTAATCTCCTTACTCATTATTGGTCTGTCCAGATTTTCTGTTTCTTCATTATTCAGTCCTGGTTGGTTTTATGTTTTTAGGAACGTATTTGTTTCTTTTAGATTATCCAATTTGTTAGATGTTCCCATTTTTTTAAGTTTTTAGCCACCCCTGCCACAGGTGATTTCTTGTTGCTTGATATTTTTTTTTTTTCTGTAAGCCCTTTGATTTCCATATGTTACCTGGCCTTTCCTTCTTGCCCTCAATTCCCTTCTCTGTGCTATGCCTTCCCAAATTCCTGCTAGTTTCTTATGCAGTGAGTTATTTTATATATTATCTCTTTGTCTAGCTCCAGACCATATAGGCTTTTCCAGGTTAAACTATCTTTAAAATCAACTCTACCTATGTGTTATTCAGGTTAGGATAGGCTACACCAAGGTATCAAGCAATTCCCAAATCTCAGGGGATTAACACATAAAGATTTCTATCTTGTTCACACAAGATCCACTTTGCGACATCAGAGCAACTCTTTTCTGAGCAGTGACCTGGGATTACACTCTGTGGTGTCCTATAGCTTTACCTCTGAAATAGGTGGCTTTTGGGTCACTACTGCAGGAGGGGAAAGTGAGAGGGTCTCACACCAGCTCATCTTTTAAAAACTTTTCATAATAGTAAATTTCAATTATATACAACAATAATTCATCCAGGGCCAATTTTGCTTCACTTGTGTCCCCACTCACCCTGCCTACTCTCACTGGACTATTTTGAAACTGGTCCCAGAAATTTCCTCTGTAAATATTCCAGTACCTACCTTTAAAAGATACAGATTCTTTCTAAAAGCACTATCGCAATACCATTATCACACCTAAAGATGACATAATTTCCTAATATCATTAAATATTCAGTTAGCCTCACCAGCTGTTAGGTATTTTAGCTAAGAAGTAACACGTAACATTTCTTCTCACGTCTGTTGGCCAGAACTAGTCACATGGCTCCAACTCAATGCTGGGAAATGCTAGGAAATGAAGTCTTTTTGTGTACCCAGGAAAACATTATGAAGCAGGACTTGGTGAATACAACCTAACATCAGGTAAATTTCTGAGCTAACTTTGTTTCTTTTCAAGCATTTTTTTCTTCTCTTATATTTACACATCAATAAAGATTCTCAAGCATGTTGAGTGATGCTGGATTAACTACTGGCACAAGACATCTCAGAAATTTGGGACAGACACACGGACATACATTGTTTATTTAACCCATAGGTATTCCATTCTGATTCCTGCCCATAAGTTTCACCCATTCATAAAGGCTCAATTCAAGTCTTAACCTCTTTCAGAGAAAGGTTTGCCTGACATAAAACTCACATTGACCTTTCACTTCCT
This sequence comes from Physeter macrocephalus, assembly GCF_002837175.3. Taxonomy (NCBI): domain Eukaryota; kingdom Metazoa; phylum Chordata; class Mammalia; order Artiodactyla; family Physeteridae; genus Physeter; species Physeter macrocephalus. Next base: position 77,133,480 of record NC_041219.1, on the reverse strand, counting down.
GGTTGTTTAAACACACTAGTTATTTGTACGCATTGTGAATCACTTCAATCGGATTGCTTTCTTTTTGAAGCACATCTAGGATCTGGTTCCTGAGCATCAAGGTGTTCTGCCTGGTGATTTTGCTGCATGAGCCCTCTCTGGAGAGCAGGTCTAGGCACAGGTGATGTGATGAGAAGCCTGGGGCAGGCATATGCTCTGAGGGGATGCAAGTCTTGAAGTCAAGAGGAGCTACCACCCATTCATAGAAATGTATCAGTAAGTTAGATGGGAGGGTGTGCTAATGATAAACCTATTGCCCAGTTTGTCTCATATTCCTGGAAGTAGCAATAGCACTGGTGGCACCCAAAACTTCTTAGCACACTTATTGGTTTTGGCTAATGGAAATAATTTAGCTGATCTGGCTCCAACAAAATTCTCTGTGTCTTATGCAATGAAGGATATGCCTGTGATACGCTTAGCACCAAGACAGGAGTGAGACTTGTCAAGGTATCTTCTGAAGGAGGGTCATCTACCTGCTGTTTCATGCTGCATCAGAGTTTTGATAATAATTTAAAATTTCATATCTTATTTCTTGTCCTGTTTTCTGTCTTAAGATATAGTATCTACAGAAGTTTGTACGCTCGTAGGTTTCCTCGAGAGTTCCTGAACTTAAGCAGTGAAAAAGGAAACATGACTTTCTAATTAATTTAAACATAATTTTATACAAAACAAGATATAAATTCCCTAGAGAGTTTGTGAATCCCCTCTGGCTGACCCGGTCTGTCTTGATTTTTGCTTTTGTCAGTCTGGTTCTCTGATACTCACCAAATGTGTTCTACACAGTTCTCCCATCTTTAAAGTCTGAAAAAGTGAAGCTACTTTTGTATAACAGCGTGTTTATATTAATCTCAGAGATTTCTCTCTATCTTGCATGTAGTTCTTCAATGGTTAGATATTAAGTCACCTTCTTTCTTAATTAAAAAGTTTAGCTCTCACATGTCCAAAGTCCTATATCTCTCCTACCACAGCAGGAATTTCTATAGGAGCAGGTGCTAGAATAAAGTTTTCACCAAAAACAAAGGAAGTAAGTAGAGGCAAAGCAATGAAGAAAGAATGAGGGCCAGAAAGCCAGGTTGTTGATTTGGAGACTCTTGAGAGTGGAAGGAGGTGAAAGCCAGCTATTGAGAGCGAGTATAGAGTCAGTAATCCTGCACTTAAAAAGATGGGGGAAAAGGCATGTAAAAATGGCCAAAGGTGAAAGATAAGGTTGAGGGCTGGGGCTATTGTCTACAACAAGCTCTGGGGTGCTTGGCTTGACTTTATGAGCTGGAAAGAACTTGGTAAGTGGGTGGGTTGGTGGGCAAAAAGGCCAGGTGGAGCAGATGCAGTGAATTTCATCCCCTGTCTCCCTCTGGATTGGATGTTCTATAATCTTCCAACTCATGCTTTGTTCAGCTTATTCTGAGTGGTGGGAAGTTTGGGTTTCATTTCCACTTTTGTTGTGATGAATAACAGAATTTTAGTTCCATCTGAAAATGTTTCCTTCATGACCCAGCAACATGGTGCTGTGTTACTTCCTGAGCCTGACCACCCAAGAGCATGCCCTGGCTGTAGCCACGCAGAGCTGTCTGGTTCACTTTCTACCATCCATAGTATACAGAGCAGTTCCCAAAGCTGGCTGGGCATCAAGGACACTAGGGGAGCATGTTAAAAGTACCAACTCTGGGTGCTGTGCCTGGAGATTCTGACTTAATACACTAGGTGGACTTGAATTCGGGAACTGATATCATAGATTCATTATGTAACTTGTCCTGTTCGAGTAGTGTCATGTATATTGCTGTGATTATTAATCTTTATAAGCAGGATACTTAGCTCTTAACTGTGTAAATCTGAGATTAAAAACAAACAAAGAGCCTGAGTTAACTATGAATCTCCAAAGGATTGTAGCCTGTAGTAGATGACACAGCTGGCACTTTTCCAGGAGTAGCCAATCTCTGCCTCCTAGTACTTGAAGGAGAGGAGTGATGCAGTGTATGCTTGATCAAAGATGTTCTACTTTTATAATACAGAAAATCTTAGCTTCCATATCTACATAAATGGATAAAATTGGACCCATAGGGAAAGAAAGGAAAGATGCTTTGTCAGCATCATATTATTTTCATGAGGTGTAGTATGGGAGAGAAGACAAAATAGATATATTTAAGTGGACAGGTCTGTTTCTGCTATAGAGAAATGGAAGAAAAGACATGTGCTACTTTTTTAGGAAAACAATAAGATAGGAAGTGACCAAAAAGGCTATTTAAGACAAAATTCAACATTTTTCTTTCCAGAAAGCTTTCTCCTGACTTTTCAATTGCTATTGATGACATCACAGACTCAAACCCTCAGATTTTTTTTGTTACTGCCTTAGTGGCTTTACTTTAGAGGGAACTACCACCCACAGGACAATTCTGGCTCCTACCTGTTTGTGCAAGACCCCCAAAATTATTTTTACATTTTTAAATGGTTGGGAAAAACTCTTAAGATGAGTGATATTTCATGACATGTAAAAACTACATGAAATCCAAATGTTAGTATCTATAAATGCAATTTTGTTGGAATGCAGCCAAGCTCATTCATTTACATATTATCTCAGGCTCCCTTTACAATGGCAGAACTGAATAGCTCAGCGGTCCCCAACCTTTTTGGCATCAGCGACCGGTTACAGGGTCGGGGGGACGATGGCTCAGGCAGTAATGTCAGCGATGGGGAGCGATGGGGAGGGGCAGAGAAGCTTCGCTCGCTTGCCCGCCATCACCTCCTGCTGTGCAGCCCGGTTCCTAACAGGCCGCTGACAAGGCTGCTGACCCGTACTGGTCTGCAGCCCATGGCTTGGGGACCCCTGGAGTAGCTACACAGAGGCCAGGTGGCCCACAATGCCTGGAACACTTACTCTCTGGCCCTTTACAGAAAAAGTTTCTCTTAGTAGACTGTAAGCTCCTTGAGTCCAGGAACTGTATTTCAAATACCTATATCCTAAGAAACCTCTAACAGAGTGCTTAGCACAGAGGTAATTCTCAAGAAATGTTTGAAAAAAATCTGCTTTGACAGTATAAAATGAGCTGCTTTTTTTTCCCTGCAGCCACTAATCCAGGGACTTTACTCAGCAGGATGTCAGTATATGTTTTTTTAATTGAAATTTAATTATTCTTTTGTTTAAGTCAGTGTTTCTCAAACTTCACTGAGCATCAAAACCACTAGAAAGACTTAAAAAAACACCAATTCTGGGGCCCTGCCCTGACAGTCTCTGATTCAGTAGGTCTGGGGCAGGACCTGGGAATTTTCATTTCTAAAATGTTCCCAAGTGATGCTTATGCTGCTAATCCAGGGACCACATTTTGAGAACCACTGATTTCATTAATACTTCCCAAACCAGGGTGAAAATCAGAATCACCCAAGGAAGCATGCTAAAAATATAGATTCTAGGCTTCACTGCCAGAAATTCTGACTCAACGTATCTGGGATTGAGCCTGGGGATCTGTGTATTTAACAAAGCATTCAAGTGTTTGGGGGATTTCTGGAGGCATCACTTTTTTGGAATCCACAGGTATAACAACATCCTCTGAGGTGTGACTCCTACTTAATATTCTTAATGCTTATACTTAATACTTATATACTTATAGCTTATATACTTAAAGCATATACTTAATGCTTTATTCATAGAATAATAGTTTCGTGGGTTTAGAAGAGATCATCTAGTTTGCTAGTTTGGTTTTCAAAACTCATATGACAAAATGGTTGGGTGAAGTATTTAATTAAAAAAATATCTCAAACCTAGGTATGACAGGAAATAATATTAAGTAGGGTCAAGAGGACAGCTGAACAACCTATATTGTCTCTGGGGATGGTGTCTGAAGAGGGAGTTGTTATGGCTGACCAAATGTGCCTTCCAGCAGTTGGAAAATACTGATTCAGCCTAACAATTGGCCTTTTACTTCTCGGAGAAAACAACGTAATCCTACATACTAATATTTCCATTAAATTTTTAGCTGCTGAGAAACCAATGGAAGTTAAGGGAACAATCCTTTTCTTCAAAAATTGGAACATAAGCACAAAAATAGTTTTTATAATGATAAAAATGCCAGGCTCTAGTGAACACTCTGTAAAGCTTTTAATTTACAGTTTTATTTCTGTCTGTGCGATGCTCTAACAAAAATTTTCAGCAGTATAATCATCTATTGACCATGCTGTTCGAAGAGATCATACACTCATTGTAAGCTCGTGTCAGCCCTGATTTAGCCACGTGGAAGGTCAAGTTCACCTGGGCTGCACTGCTGAACAGCCTGGGGCTCAGGCAGGTGCTTCCACAGAAGCAATATTTGACACAATATATTCCCTGTCCATTCTCCACATTAATAAAGAAGTGGGAATGAGAGGCCACCTGCGACAGCACAGAATTGGATTTGGAGCCAGACAACCCAGTGTCACGTGGGACTCTGCTGTGCACTTGTAGTGACCTTGAGAGAATCACAAAAACCTCTTTGGGCTGTCTCTTCTACCATAAGATTGAAGGGGTTTTGTTGGTATCACATGATTCTTATACAAAGGTGCTTCATAAACCAGACAGCATTGTCCCCACTTATGGCATGGTTGATGTGCTTGTGAATGTGTTCATTAATAGATAAGAAAGATTCTTGTCTGGAAGTCTTGGAAACAGACTGGTGCCTGGTGCAGACTATGCAACCTGTATATGTTTCTTGAGTGAAACTGAGAGAATGATTGGTTTAAAATAAACCAATATATAAAACAAAGCTTTATAGAGCAGAACTAGACTGTAGGTAAGAAATGAACCAAGTATATGTTTTGCAGAAGGGCTCATTTGCTTTTTGCAGGTATGTGGTTTAGAATTCATTGTTAGCAGTGTTAGATGTAGAGATTTACTTTTTTTAAATCCCTATGACTCTGTCTCTGTTAATACGATAACTGTATTAATGTCATGTTAGAAAACTCAGAGAGCCTTAATGGCATTTCAGGTCCACCTTAGATTTATCCAGGGTAAGAAAAATTCCCATTTAAACTATGTTATTGTTCAATGTGAAATAAAAAAGAATCTGGTATAATTTTATTTATATGTGGATATTTCTGTAGCCTGTAAAAGGAACTGCATTCTCATTCATTCCTCACTGGTTAATGTCACTAGGCACTAAGGGGTTGTACAAAAGAAGCAGATTTTCAATGTGTGCCCTCTGCCAGATGCCTGAACAAGTGGAAGGATAGCAGGGGCTTTTATAGAAATGTCGAGATTTATAAGGGAGCCTCAGCAAGAACAAAATGTATAAACAAAGTATTTCTAGATTTGTAGGTATTTCTTTAATACAAGTTAATTTATCAAAACCCATCGAGTCCATGTTTATTTATTTGAAAAGCTGGGCGCTGGGGAGATAAGTATACAAAGACATAGTTCCTGACCCTGGAGCTTCTGTTTTAGTGGGAAGATAGGAACATTAACAGGCAGTTATGGGGCGGTTTGTAAGCCCTGAGCCTGTGGGAGCTCCCAGTGGGGAAACCGGTCTGGCTAAGGAAGGGGCTGTGACAGGGGAGTTGGTCAGAGGAAGGGACATCTTTGCTGGAACTTGAAAGATCAAGAGGAGGTGGAGCTTAGCGACCTGTGAGACTTGATTCCAGATGAATTGAGCTAATCAGGTGCTTTTCTCCGGAATCTGAAACCTGGGAATGAGCTATGAAGACCGAAGTGACAAGGTACGTGAAGACAAGAGAAGAGGAGAGGTCAGTGGAAGCCCAGAGGACCATGCTCCAGCTTCAGGTATGAAAAGTGTGACGCCCATGAGCAGATGCAGGAAGTGAAGCATGGTGGCATAAAGGAGAGAGGGTGCTGCCTCGCCTCTGGGAGGGTTGCCCAGTCTGATTTCCAAGACTCCTGGAGTTACTATTATTTCCTGTCCTTGGCTCCTATGAGATTCCTCAATTCTCAAAGAGACCTGATCTGTACTTGAACTAGCTTGAATGGGTCTTTGTGCTTCACGAGCCAGAAGATCTTGAACTCAGTGGGAGGCCAGCCAGAATGTCTACCACGCTTCTTTCTGAACAGTCTTGCTTTCTCTGCTCCTAGGTGCAGAGGCATTGTGCTGCTATTGGGTCAAAACCCTGGAAAACCCCCCTGGGAGAGCTACGCCTCTTGTCCAGACCTGTTACTCTCCTCCCATGGGTTCAAGAGACTCTTCTGTGTCCTGTTAGGGGGACAGTTCACTGAGGAGTACCATCCTCTATCTGATCAGTTGACTGGGAATTGCCTGTCCTGTGACCCTGAGGTTTGGCCCTGTTCCCAGTCAGTTCAACCTCGGCTTTATATCATTTTCCTCAAATGAGCCTCCTTTGTTGCACACTCAGCATTTGCTCCCAGAGCTTTTCAAGCACCACGGTCTGTGCCCTTTTTCTTGATGCCTGCTTAGTGGTTACTGGAATTTGCCATGACTCTACATCACCTTGATCTATGATTGTCACCCCTTCTCAAGGTGACATTGTTGCTGCGATATTGCCATATGACTCTTACAAAGTCACTAGGAGGTAATCTGAGCACCCCTATTTCTCCAGTTTAACATTTGGATGTCAGTGGATTGAGGTTATTAGAATAAAAATTCCCAAATATATAAAGTGTTACTTTCATTTTTATTTTTCCTTCCAAAATAAGAAGGGAGCAAAAATGGTAACTGTCATTGGTCACTGCATGATGTGAGATAACGTCAGTGAATGGGGAATGGATAGATGGGTGGAGGTGAGGCCAGCCAGCATAAAGACCCAGAGTGAAGCTAATGGGCCACTCTCAGTGACAAGAGGATGGAAATAAAATCTCATGGTTCACAAGAAGGGGGAACCGCCTACCCAACTGAAGCTATGATTTGATTATCCATATTTGACAGGTTTTAGAGCCTGGAGGTGATAAAGTTTTAGTCAGTAGCAGAACCCATGTCTTCTGGCTCTTGAAGTGACTCAGACTCCTGAGATAATCAGGAAAACAACTTCTCTAACTCAACACACACCAGCTACTGGACCAGACATACAAGAGTTAGGACCCTGGGGCAGATCTAGCCTCATTTGCTGTCTGAAGCAAATATTCTCACTACAACGAACGCCCTTCAGCAGCAAGCTTCTTGCCATATTCCCATAATTTCTGTAATTCCGAACTCAGGTTGCCAATAAGAGAACATTTTCTCCCCCAACGTGCTCTATTCTATAAACTTGAATTCCCACAGGCTCTATCCTGACAATACGCTACCAATTTCCAGTCACCTAAGCCAGAAACGGCTATCTCTGACAACTCCCTTTCCTTTTCTGTGTGTTAATGACAGAATCCTGGTTTGTTTTGTTTTGATTTGTTTTGTTTTGTTTCTTCGAAGCAGTTTTTATCCTCCTCCTTTTTCCCTGTTATCACTCTCTTACCCCCATCAAGACCTTCATTAATTTTGTGCTCTGTCAATAAATTTCACACCAGATCAATTTTTCTATCTCATTGATTTTGCCAGAGCTCTCCTCTGCTTTTCAAAATCTTCTCCAGAGAAAGGTGCAAAAATGAGCTTTATTGTGCCATTCTGGATTTTAAGGCTCTTTATAGCTTGCTGCAAATGGCAACCTCTCCTACATAATTTCATAATTATTGCTACTGTATCGTCCACAGTCTGAACTGTATTTTTACTATTAGAAAAATGCCACTTTTGTGCATAATATGAAGGCTTTTTTATTCAGTGGTCCCTGCTGGACCTGACCCTGTCCCACCATTCCAACTAAATTCTGCCTAGAAAATTGACAGATCTTCTCATGTTCTTCCCTTCTTCATTGATCTCTCGTTTCTTGAACTTCGCTGACACTTGATGCTGGTGACACCAAACCATTCAATCGTGCCGTGTGAGTATGTATGTGTATGGGATTATTACCACTGGAGTGTAAGCATAAGCAGAGGGGGGGCAGGTTCTGCACATCTATTGAATTTAAGTGGGAGTTGTGGTTCTATTGAGGAGAAAAGTGCTGTGTAACTTTCTTTGATTGGTCCTGGAGAAGATAATTGACAAGGAAATGAGAAGGTAGAGATGTTCATGAGTAGAGGGCAGGTGATACCTGCATAGAGCTATTGTAGCTGGTGCTAGGTAAGACTTGGAGGCCCTTTGAAGCATCAGTGCTATCTCAGAAGGGTTGAAGGCAAAAATACGAGGATAGCCTTGGCAGACAGGTCAGATCTCCCACACCTGATAAGTAGAACAGAAGGCGTTGGGGCGGGGGGATAGGCCACATGCTTGTCTTAAAGGTGTTCGATATCGAGACTTCCGTCTTTCCCCAAGAAGGCAAGTTTTATGAAACAGACCAACCTATTGTGTCTATATAGAAACAAGGAGTTTTTAAGTGAAAGAATCAGAGGGATCTTTTGGCTTTGAGCAGTAACATTCTGATATAGGACAAATCATTGCTGCTTTTGTTGTTTGATTTTTATACATACTTATCACAAGCATATTCCCATGCTGAGGAAGTATTTGGGGCTCCTGTTATTTCTTCCCTGAAAAGGGTTTCTCAAAGGAAAAAGAGCAGAGCTCTGATTATATTTTTGAAATTAAGGCATTCTGGAAATTTAAAAATTTTTCTTGATTAAAATGACAATTTGAATTTAAAGGGCCACAAAATTTAATTAAGTGCCAGTTAATGGATGCCTGTTGCCCCATTGTGTCATCTTCCCTTTCCCATTCATGGGTTCTTGCTATGAATTCCTTTATTCCTTCCTGATTAACCAATGAAAATGCATGACTAAACTGCTTAAGCTTGATTTAAGGCTTATTTTTGCTGTATATTCTATTTTGTTGGAAGATATTTTAATGGCTTTCCTCCCATTAGCAGAATTTATGGTAGAAAATTGCTTTTGCTTTGAAAAAGAGACCTGGCAGGGCAGACCTTTCAAGCTGATTACTTAGTTTCTGAAATTTTAGCAGAAATAAACAAGATGATTACTTTGAAATGTAATTCATAGTCAATGAGTTAAAAAAAATACTCGAGTTGCTGATTACAGTTAGCTCAAATAGACCTTCTAAAATGTAATTCACTTTTGCAGTGATTCCAAATGGATTCTTTCCACTTAAATTTGCAAAATTTCCCAATGTTGTGTCAATATTTCAAACAGTATTGAAAAAACTTTATAAGCAGCATTGATCTGACTTCAAATGCATTGAATTTGTAGGTGGTGTCTTGAATTTTCTGAGCACAGTATTCACAGATTGAAGAGACACGAGTTTGGATAAATAGGCCTGATACTTGCTAGCGCATTTGCAGCTCTATTGCCCTTTTCCTGTAATGCTTTTCTTTTTTTTCCCTTTTGAAAATTTTTATTATGCATAATTTCAAACATACACAAAAGAAAAGAGAACAGCATAGTAAATGTCCAAGTAGCTAATAGCTTCAAGAATCATCAACTCACAGCCCATCTTGTTTCATCTGTACTCCAGCCTATTTTCTCCTTTTCCCTACAGTCAGTTATTCTGAAGCAAATTCCAGACGCTTAAGTCATTTCATGTGTAAATATTTTAGCATGATCTCTAAATTATGATTCCTTTAATATCATTACCACATCTTTAAAAACTGAGAGTAATTTCCTTCAGGAAATATCCAACTCAAATTCTCCATTTTGTCTCATATGGTTTTTATAGTATATTTATTCAAATCAGGATCTAAACAAGGTCTACATATAATATTTGGTCAATATGTCACTTAAATCCCTTTTAATTATAGGTTTTCCCTTCCTCTTTTTTTTCCTTGCAATACATTTTTTTGGAGAAACTGGTCATTTATTCCTGTAGATTTACTCACAATATGGACTGTTTTCCCATATCTTTATTTAACGTCTTGCTCTGTCTCTTGCATTTCTTTAATAATCTGATCATCGCATGATCTGCCCCTGCCCGACTCTTCAATCTCATCTCACAAAGAGCTGTCTGCACTCCACCCAGAACAGAATTTGCTCACCTGTACTTAGAACGGTCTTTTGGCTGCTCAGCTGAAATGTCTCTTTCTTAGGAAAGCCTTATCTGACCAGGGCAGGAACCCATCATGTGTTCTTATAGCACTTTTTTTCACTTAAGTTGGCCATTGATCATTTTGTATCAAAAAATGATGAATCTAATGATCACCTTAAATGAGTCAGTTTAGTGAATCCTATCCACCTTTATCTTATCAAATGTTATTTAATACAAAGGAGGTAATCCTGAGTTGTGCCTCAGTTATTCCTTATCTGACTCCTACCTCCTGGCCTTCCACTTGTGGCTACTTTTTCTCCCACTATCCTGTGATACTACAGACAGGTGGTCAGTATTTTTCTGGCAGAGACCATAATGGACATGTGGAATTTAGTCACCTTTCTTCAGGTGGCCTTAATGGCCTTGCAAACCTACGTTGCTTGGCAGTCTTCATGGAGATTTTCTCGATATGCAATTAACTCTGAGTTTAAAAGGAGATGATTAAACTCACGTATTAGTCTGCTTGGGCTGCCATGACAGAATACCATGGACTGGAGGGCTTAAACAACAGAAGTTAATTTTCTTACAGTTCTGGAATCTGGAAGTCCAAGATCAAGATGCTGGGAGAGTTGGTTTCTGTTGAGACCTCTCTTCTTGGCTTGCAGACAGCTGCCTTCTCACTCTGCCCTCACATGGCTTTTCCTGTGGGCTTTTCCTTACATGGCTTTTCATGCAGAGGGGTCTCTGGTGTTGCTTTCCTTTTTTATAAGGAGATCAGTTCTATTGGATTAGGGCCTCACTCTCATGACCTGATTTAACCCTAATTACTTCCTTAAAGACCCATCCCAAATAAATTCACACTGGGTGTTAGGACTTCAACACATGAGGGGACACAATTCAGTCCATAACAACTCAGTAACACTTTCCCCAGGGATCTGGGTCTAAACTGAACCTACTCTGCTAACTACAAAACATTTTGTTTCCTTTTAATCTTTAGTGAAAAGTGACTTTTTTTTAATTTTTAAGTTCAGTTTAATAATACACTTCCATAACTATTTCTTTCAGTAATTAAATTGTCCCAAACTTGTCCAAAGCAGCCTGTTCAAGGGGGTTCCCATTCTTTTTGACATAGCTCTTCCCACCACCTCTTCCTTATTCTTTAAGCGGTTTCTTTCTGGCACAAGATGTTCCAGGCTCAACTTCTAGTTCTCTCAGCCCCAACACTGGAGTCCACCATTTCTCCAAGGAACCCTGATTCATTTTAGTGGAGAATGGTATTTAGAGACCAAGATCTGAGCACTGGGTGGGCTCACCATTACTGGGATGGCATTTAGTCAGTGAACAGAGATACAACTCTTTTTTGAATCATGGAGTCATAATGATAGCACCAGTTCAATCCAATACCACTGAATTACCTTCTTTCTTTCCATATTCTTATCTCCCCTTCTCTTACACTGAGAATCCTGATTTTCAACATCAACATACTCATTCATCTGTTCAATCTGTAACATCATACAGTACAGTTCCAGAATTACACCAATGTCACTACTAACAAGACTACTAAGTTTAAGATTTCTCTGTATTTTTTTTTTGTCCTTAGAATATGTCCCATTCAGAGTGTGCAAAGGGCACCTTGATCGTGCTGCTGAATCACGTCAGGTAGTGCTGCAACCTTAGAAATATGCACAGGTGCCAGGGAGGAATGTCTTCTATGGTGCAAATCATGTCCGATTTCTGAGGGTCTAGACTGCCAGGGCTATCCAAGGTCTCTTGGCGAGAAGCTCTTTTCTGTGATGCCATCTTCTGTCGCTTATATTGCCATGCTTGGCGTCTTCATCGTCATGTTCACCGCTGGATGTGGCACCTCCACTGAACGCCACCAGAAGAGTAAAGAAAGCGGGGTGCTTCTCTTCATCTTCATCTTATCTTCAGCTGAACTTCCAGCCTCCATGGATTTGGATGTAGTGTTTTTACCAATACTCATCATTAACAGAAAACAAGAAGCTTGGCCTTTGGACTGAAGTGGCTGCTAGTTAAGGCTTGTTCAAGGGAGGAGCCCAGGATCAGAGTTGGCTCTTCCAGTGCCTGGAGCCCCTGATTCTCAGGCAGAGATGAGCCCCATAAGTGCCATCTCTTAGCACCTGGCTGCAGCTTTGGGGTGCCCGCTGCCCCCTCCAGGTAACTCATATTTTAAAAGACTCTATCGGGGTTAAAAGGCCAGCTTAACTACAACATTCTTTCATCTGTTTCTACCACCCTAGGAAAATTGGATCAAAAGTTTAAAATTAATACATATGAATTTTATTTTTCTGTGATTATCAAATTTTTAAACAATCGATTTAATATAATGGCTAAATTAGATAGTTTTAAGTACTAAAAAATATAGTTAAACACATGTAAATAGAGTAGAAGTCAAGATAAATTTAGAACTAAGATTTGAGTACAAAACATAATATGTATTTCTGAGACTTTTTGTAAAGTACTTAAAAAACCATAATTACTTAAAAGGAAATCTGACATAAATACCTCTGTAAATCAATTTATAAATGGGCCTTTTAAAGATGATGTTAAAAAGTCAACCTCTAACAAACTCTCACATACCAGTTAGTTATATGACCCAAAGTTCAACTTTTACCTACTCAGTAATGCAGACCCTGGCCACATTATTCATGCTTCTTCTCATCAACTCTCCACCTTCCTTTCATTGCTTTATGTCTTCCACAACAGATCATCTGAAATACTTGATATCAGATGTGTCAAGATTTAATTTGCTTATTTTTTTGCCTGCCTACTTCAACTAGAATGTAAGCTCCATGAGGTCAGAGTTTGTGTCTGTTTGTTCACTGCTGAATTTCCAGCCTCCAGAGCAATGCTTAGCACATGATGGGCACTTAATATACATTGGATAAATAAATTAATAAATTCATAATAAGTCAAATTATTCTGTTCAATTGGATATTGACAGACAGCCAGATCTTTTTTTTTAATGTAAACTAAATAGAACTTATAAAGCAATGCATCAAAATCAACTGGAGAGCTTGTTACAGCACAGATTGTTGAACTCTACCCCCAAATTTTGGATTTTGTAGATCTGGCGTGAGGCCTGAGGATTTACATTTCCAATGAGTTCCTAGATCATGCTGATGCTGGAGGTAGAGGGAACACTTCAAAAAATACAGTTTTACAGAAACCAAAACTCAATAGCACCATGAAATATTGGGGATGGATATGAATTGCTAGCATCTGGCCTTCGCTCATGGCTTAGTACATCTGCTATATTGTAATTAACCTGCAGGAGCAAATGTGATGGAGCATAGGATTGGTTTGGCAGTAAGTAGTTTCCTTGACTCTCTCCCAACAAATTAAGGAGAGTGCTGGGTCCCCATAGGCTGTCATTTTGTTCAGGTGTGTTAAATATGGACCTTCATGATAGCAGTAGACTCACATAAAGCAAGCCCTGGCCCTCCCCAGAGTGTCTTTGTTAACATGATGAATGAATGGAAATTTTCCCTTTGGAAGGCTGTTATGGCTTCTCTTTTGGTAAAATCTTCTTAGAAGATTCTTTAAAGCAGCATGAAAAAAATAGCATTCCAATTACTGAGATAGTAAGATATAGCCCTTCTACAGTGGCTTTCATCCCGACAGTTCTTTGCAAACATTAACTAATGCCTCAGGCAATCCTTGGAGGCAAGTTATACTCTCTACATTTTGTTCCTTTAGAGATTGGAGACAGAGGTTTGGCTTCTAGCTCATGTTTTTGTGGCCTGAACTCTCTCCTTTTTGGTCTGTTTATTCACTGGAAGAGAGATGAGAATCAGGTCTTAAAAGTAAGAGTCTCGGGCTTCCCTGGTGGCGCAGTGGTTGCGCCTCCGTCTGCTGATGCAGGGGAACCGGGTTCGCGCCCCTGTCTGGGAGGATCCCACATGCCGCGGAGCGGCTGGGCCCGTGAGCCATGGCCGCTGAGCCTGCGCGTCCGGAGCCTGTGCTCCGCAACGGGAGAGGCCACAACAGAAGGAGGCCGCATACCACACGAAAAAAAAAAAAAAAAAAAGTAAGAGTCTCTGCAGCTTAATAACCTCTTGAGGCAGGTTATTTCTTGCCGCAATTTTTATTTTCAACAATCCAATTTTTCATGTGCAATGATTAGTTACTAAGGCAATGATCTTAAGGACTATGACATTGTTTATTATCCAGTAGGGGTGAACTTATAGGAAAATAGAAGTCTTGATTTTATAGATATTCTTCTGTGTTAGAAAAAGAGCAATGAAAGAAATACATGTAAAATTGTCGGCAAAATAAGCACAACTCTGTTGACCTAGAAGCGTTTTCAGTAACATGCTGACTTGTATTCAGTAAGTACTCAGTTAAATTTATCTTATAATTTCTAAATATGTTCTTAAATTTTGATAGGGTGGAAGTCCATTACCAGAAAGAGTATCTTTTATTGGATGAGAAAGCACATACACAGAGTGCAGAGTATCAGACAGAATATTTCTTTGATTCTCAATTATACTAAATCCACCTTTACCAGTAAAGGGAGGGCAGCCCCTTTTTCTAGACTTTCTTCTTTTTCCTTCCTTTGTGTAATATTTGTTGAGTGCCTAATATAGGCTAGGAACTTGACCAGTTGCTGGGATTAAAGCAGTGAACAAAACAAAAGTTCTGGCCTCATGGATTTAGATTATAGTAGAGGGGAATAGTTAAACAAATAGTTAAACAAAACTGTATGTGTGTATCAGAATGAACAGTTGATAAATGCTGTGTAGACATCAAGAAGGAGCTCTCAAGTTAGATGACACTTGGGACAGGAAGGAAGTGTGGGAGTGAGCCACTTGTATATTTGAGGGAAGAGCATTCCAGCAGAGGGAAATTAGGTGCCAGTGCCTTGAGGGAGAAGCCTGGCTGACATATTCAGGAGCAACAAAGAAGAGATGGGCTGCAGTAGCGTGAGTCAGGGTGGAGAGGCACTAGATGAAGTGAAGGAGGTGCAGGACTATACAGAGATACAGATCAAGCCTCCTCTTCATTTTAAACTTCCCACAAACTAATTGGAGGGTTAGCATAAGTAGGAGACCCAGTGAGTAGATATGTGAATTTTATGAGATATTGTCCAGAATTAGGTAGAAGAACTAAGATATGTTAGTTTTTCTCTAAAATAATTACAGATTGAAAATACAGATTATTTTGAACTTGTGTTATTTTTTCATAGAATTAGAAATTTAAGACCTCAAGCTTAATTTCTTATTTATCAAAAAGTTCAGGTTGCATCTCTGAGGATTGTGCCCCTTACAGGGAATCACAATGAGAATTTTTGTATAGAGTTTGGCCCTTTCTGTGCCTTTCCATAATATCCCCCTACTGTTCACATTCTGCATGCACTAAGATTGAATTTGAAGTTATATTATCACATATAAACAATGATTTAGGAATTTCGTTTTGGATTGTATCCTTTGTTAGCAATACATTTTTAAATGAACTAATTTGTCATTGACCATTATGATTAGAATAATCACCCCATTGGAATGTATGTACAGAAGAGATAAAGGGAATTAAAACTATGAAGGCTGATTATTTCATTTCCTTTTATGAATAGTTAATGTTATACCCCAGGAGGACCATAGTCTGAAAGCACACTAGGGTTTCCTTTATGACTTGTACAGATTTAAGCTGGACTAAACATGTTGGTTTGCAATAAATAGTAACATAAATCAAGAAAATAGCCAATCTAATTTTGATTGGCAGAATTAATGTCATTAAATCTATTTTTATAGTTCTCTGTTTCCTATGTCTTCTAATGTGGTTTCTCTGAATAACAGAAAGAAATATCATTGAATTTTATTTATGAGTAATTTATTTTGTATTGGTTTTTCATTACGTTCTCACAGGGTGTCTTGAGGTTTGAGGTTATTTTTATTATGCATTTTACATTCATGTGGCGTACTTCTAACTGGAGAACTCTGAGCGGGGTTGGGTGTGTAAGAGAAGATCTGACTTGCCTAAAACAATGATATGTTCTTTGGTAAAATGATATGCTTTCAGCCTCTACCACTACAACCCTAATTCCAGTCACCATCACACAGTGGTAACATACAAGACAAAATATTAGATATTTTGCTAACAGTGGCAAATAAAAATGGAATAAGACCTAATAGCTGCCTTGAGGAGATTGGCTTTCCCTACTTACATTCCATTCACTACTATGGATATGATCTAAACATACCACTCCCCTGCCAAGAAATTATCGTTGTCTCTTTGTTCTCTGTTAAGTCTATATTCCTTAGCAGAGCGTTCAAGGCCTTTCACAACCTGGGCCCTGCCACCCTTCCAGTTTCAGTTCTTCTTGCTTCCCCTTATTTGTCCAACCTTCCAACAGCATAAGGGACAAAGTTCCAGATTGTGGGCTCTTCCTTTCACAGACTTTTCACTTCAGGTCTATTTGTCTTTTCTCTTGCTCCATTGGTATAAATTCCCCGCCCCCCCACACACAAATACATTTACACGTATGAACATACACACACACACACACACTTTCCTCTATTTAGAAAAATCCTTCTCATTGTGTAAGGCCTGATTCAAAGATCACTTCTAAGGGCAACATTCTTCCCTGACTTAAGCAGAATAAACTTCTTCCCATTCTATACTATCATGATACTTAATGCAGTCCTATTTGGATGTTAGTCTTTATGCTTTTGTCCATCAAATATGAAGTCTGAGACCAAGGGTTGGGTCACATTTATCTTTTTGCCCAACAGACCCCCACTCTTTCCATATAACAATTTTCAGTTGAATGTTTATTGAAACAAAATAAAACTAAATAAAAATAATGATTCTTCTTCTCTCTACTTTGAAGATATTGAATAGATTTTTTAAAAATTTAACTACGATGGTAATCTACACATTCTGACATATAGTTATTTGCACTATAGGTACATTTACAGACATTCAACTATACTAGATCAATTTTTTTAAATCAGAAGGAAAGGGCTTCCCTGGTGGTGCAGTGGTTGAGAGTCTGCCTGCCGAGGCAGGGGACACGGGCTCGTGCCCTGGTCCGGGAAGATCCCACATGCCGCAGAGTGGCTAGGCCGTGAGCCATGGCCGCTGAGCCTGCGCGTCGGAGCCTGTGCTCTGCAACGGGAGAGGCCACAACAGTCCGAGGCCCACGTACAGCAAAAAAAAAAAAAAAAAAAAAAAATCAGAAGGAAAAATAAATAGAGAAGGAGAAAAAGAGAGAGAGAAAAAAATAACAATTTCAGTAGTGTGGGGACAATTTCTCACTATTGCCCTCATTAAGCACAGTCCCAGGGGAGAGCAGGAGATGAGAGATATGGATTTGTCCTCTCAGTCAGTTTCATTTTCAGTTCCTGTGATGCCTCATGGTGTGAGCGTCTGCTGTGGTGAACAGGATTCTAATGTTTAAAGATGTGCATTTTTTATGCAACATAGCCTCTGAGAAGAGGCCAACTACTTTATTTGGTACAGTCATCTGTCCCAGATCTGAACAGCAACCCATGTCTTTGGGGCATTCTTAGAGATGGCATGTCCCTCTCCACCATCAAGACTTTCTAACAGGATTTAGGAGTCATTTTGACTTCATATAATTTTGCTTCATTTCCTGACTTTTGAACTCAACTCCTACACAAGATACTCAATTCCACAGTAATCTGTAAGCACCATGGTACAAAGAACAGGTCATATTTTGATAGGGTAACTAAATTTATGGTTCTTCTAACTTAAAAAGGTAAAGGAAAAATCAGATGATTTCAAGTAGAGCCACAAAGATAGGTTTTAACATTTATGAAAGATGAATATCTAAGAAAAATTTAATCATTATACTTATTCCTTCTGTTTTGGCAAAGAAGGTTAGATGGATGTCCCAATAAAGGTCTCTAAATGAATTATGATTTCTTACACAGAAAATGGTGACCAGCTGTTTTTCTTCTCCATTGAGTACACAACAGCAGGAAATGCTTAAAATGTAGCATGAAGGATTTATCTCAGATACAGAAAGATTTCTGTTTGCTGGACACTTAGACAACTTCTTGAGAGATGTTATAGAATCTCCTACTGAGGAAACTTCTTTATAACCTCATTCTGCCTGGAATAGTTTATGTCAACATTTTTCAAAGTATGTTCTAGCATTTTATGGACTGTTAAGGGAAGTTAATCAAAATAAAGATTCTTTTATCAAATAAATTTCAGAAACACTAGCTTTAATAAAGTTAAACAAACTTCTTTACTGAAGGGCTTCATAGGCCTTTACTCTGGTTTATGTTTGAAAGTTCCCTCTATGCCTACTTTCTGCAGGGTTTTTATCATAAATTGGTGTTGAATTTTGTCAAAAGCTTTCTCTGCATCTATTGAGATGATCATATGGTTTCTCTCCTTCAGTTTGTTGATATGGTGTATCACATTGATTGATTTGCATATATTGAAGAATCCTTGCATTCCTGGAATAAATCCCACTTGATCATGGTGTATGAACCTTTTAATGTGCTGTTGGATTCTGTTTGCTAGTATTTTGTTGAGGATTATTGCATCTATGGTCATCAGTGATATTGGCCTGTAGTTTTTTTTCTTTGTGACATTCTTTGTCTGGTTTTGGTATCAGGGTGATGGTAGCCTCATAGAATGAGTTTGGGAGTGTTCCTCCCATTGCTGTCTTTTGGAAGAGTTTGAGAAGGATAGATGTTAGCTCTTCTCTAAATGTTTGATAGAATTCGCCTGTGAAGCCATCTGGTCCTGGGCTTTTGTTTGTTGGAAGATTTTTAATCACTGTTTCAATTTCAGTGCTTGTGATTGGTCTGTTCATATTTGAACCAGCTTTTAGTTTTTTTGATCTTTGCTATCATTTCCTTCATTTCTTTTTCATTTATTTCTGATCTGATCTTTATGATTTGTTTCCTTCTACTATCTTTGGGGTTTTTTTGTTCTTCATTCTCTAATTGCTTTAGGTGCAAAGTTAGGTTGTTTATTCGAGATGTTTCCTGTTTCTTAAGGTATTTTTTAATGGAATGTCCTATAAATACCAATTAAGACCATCTTGTTTAATGTATCATTTAAAATTTGTGTTTCCTTATTTATTTTCAT
>NC_041219.1:77113942-77114396 GCF_002837175.3 Physeter macrocephalus | reverse complement strand
GTGTTAAAGTCCCCTACTATGATTGTGTTACTGTTGATTTCCCCTTTTATGGCTGTTAGTATTTGCCTTATGTATTGTGGTGCTCCTATGTTGGGTGCATAAATGTTTACAATTGTTATATCTTCTTCAGGGATTGATCCCTTGATCATTATGTAGTGTCCTTCTTTGTCTCTTGCAATAGTCTTTATTTTAAAGTCTATTTTGTCTGATATGAGAATTTCTACTCCAGCTTTCTTCTTATTTCCTTTTCATTGGAATATCTTTTTCCATCCCCTCACTTACAGTCTGCATGTGTCCCTAGGTCTGAAGTGTGTCTCTTGTAGACAGCATATATATGGGTCTTGTTTTTGTATCCATTCAGCCACTCTGTGTCTGTTGGTGGGAGCATTTAATCCATTTACATTTAAGGAAATTATTGATATGTATGTTCCTATTACCATTTACTTAATTGTTT
>NC_041219.1:77089584-77112408 GCF_002837175.3 Physeter macrocephalus | reverse complement strand
AAAATAAAGTAGGATAAAATAAAGTTATTAAAATAAAAAATATTAAGAAGAAAAATTTTAAAAAGTAAAAAAAAAAAAAAAAGGGATGGTCCGAACACTAGGACAAATGGTTAAAGTAAAGCTATACAGACAAAATCTCACACAGAACCACATACATACACACTCACAAAAAGAGAAAAAGGGGAAAAAAATAATATATCTTGCTCCCAAAGTCCACCTCCTCAACGTGGGACGATTGGCTGTCTATTCAGGTTTTCCACAGATGCAGGGCACTTCAAGTTGATTGTGGAGATTTAATCCGCTGCTTCTGAGGCTGCTGGGAGAGACCTCCCCTTCTCCTCTTTGTTCGCACAGCTCCTGGGGTTCAGCTTCGGACTTGGCCCCGCCTCTGCACGTGGGTCGTCCGAGGGCGTCTGCTCTTCGCTCAGACAGGACAGGGTTAAAGGAGCAGCTGATTTCGGGGTTCTGGCTCACTCAGGCTTGGGGAACGGAGGGGCACGGATGCGGGGCGAGCCTGCGGTGGCAGAGGCCGGCGTGACGTTGCACCAGCCTGAGGCACGCCGTGTGTTCTCCCGGGAGGTTGTCCCTGGATCACGGGACCCCGGCAGTGGCGGGCTGTACAGGCTCCCGGGAGGGGAGGTGTGGATAGTGACCTGTGCTCGCACACAGGCTTCTTGGTGGTGGCAGCAGCAGCCTTAGCGTCTCACGCCCGTCTCTGGGGTCCGCGCTGATAGCCATGGCTCGCGCCCGTCTCTGGAGCTCCTTTAAGCGGCGTGCTTCATACCCTCTCCTCGCGCACCAGGAAACAAAGAGGCAAGAAAAAGTCTCTTGTCTCTTCGGCAGCTCCAGACTTCTCCCGGACTCCCTCCCGGATAGCCGTGGTGCACTAACCCCTTCAGGCTGTGTTTACGCCCACACTTCCCTTTTAAGCTATTTAAGTTAGGCATTTGCACAGTTAAAAGTAGAGAAAGGGAACTGTTCACTCAAGTAAGTTTTCTCTAAAAGTAGTTTTTTAACCACCTCTTAAAAAGCTAAATAATTCATCATGCTTTATCACCATGAACTTGGAAGTAGGAAAGTGGATATTGTCCAAAGAGATACGCTCACTATATTTTGATTTAGAAGATATTTTACTTTTGAATGAATACATTATAACATGAAGCAACTACACCATTAATAGTAGCTCCCCACAAAGCTCCACTATACAAATAAATCTTTCACGTCTTTTTAGCTGCTAAGATAGATGCTTACTAAATGTATCACTCCTTTCATATAAGGTGGCCAAGAATTTCACTGCAACTTTGTTTGATAAAGCATAGTAAATTCTTATCTGCCTTTAGGAAATATTGCTGTAAACTATCGGGACCTTCACTGAGTGGAACTGTAGAGTTTTGGGTACTTTCCTTTGTTTATTTTAGATTATAGAATGAGAGTACCACTTTCCATGTGTCAAAATTTAGTGACAGATGAATAAGTCATTCCTTGAGTGAGGATAACTAGGAAGAGTTTGACTGACAACTCTTTTCCTAAAACAGTGCTAAGTATTGGTAGAGGTTACATGTCCAGGTATGTACCTTTCCATAGAAATAAAACTATTAATACATGCACCTGATTTACACAAATATATATTAGCTATCTTCTCATTTTCTCTACCTCTGTTTTCTTCATCAAAGCTAACTTCACTGATGACTCCACTTTCAAGTTTAAGTGTTCTGGACCTAGGAGTCCATGGCCCCGACCTTACCTGAGCCACACTCATCTCCAACCAGGACTGAGGTGTGGTGAATGAGGTGGAAGCCTGGGCCTCTGAGAAGCCCTTGAATTGTTGCATACCCTCCTCTTCCCTGTCTGCTCTAGATGGGCTCTGAGCACAGGAATGGGGCTTTACTTAGGTTTTCTCTCCTTAGTTCTCATGGGTTACCCTGTCTAGTGCCCTGCCTCATGCTTATACCATAGCTTTCCCCTAAGTCAGATGGGCCTGATGGGGATCCTGTTTGACCCTTAGTTTACTCAGTTGGCTTTGGTCCTGCTTGCAAACACATCTCTCTCAGGCACTGCTTAGATTTTCCAACTCTGCCCACCAGCACGAATACCCAGCATCGAATACTCTGAAATACTGAAAACGCAGCCATCCTCACACCAGGGAAAATTGATAGCTGAGTGGATTTTCTCTCCCCACATCTTCCTGATTTCAGCTCCTCCCACAGTGGCTTCCTGTTGCCTTAGGAACCATACTGTTTGTGATGGTTAATTTTAATTGTTAACTTGGAGGGTGTTTTGGCATGAGACTAACTTTTAAATTGATGAACTCTGAATAAAGCAGATTATCCTCCATAATGTGGGTGGGCCTCACCTAATCCATTAAAGGCCTGAATAGAACAAAAAGACCAGCCTCCCCAGGCAAGAAGGAATTCTCCAGCAAACTACCTTTGGCCTTCATCTGCACCACCAGCTCTCCTGGGTCTCAAGCCTGCCAACCCACACTGTGGGTTTGGACTTGACAGCCTCCATAACTGCATAAGCCAGTTCTTTATACTAAATCTCTTCCTATAAACATGTACATCCTATTGGTTCTGTTTCTCTGGAGAGCCCTGACTAATACACTGCCTTGTGTTGTAGTACCTCAAAGTCAACACTATTATAAATGTATGTGTTTGCGTTTGTATTTGCCTCTCTGTGTGTGTGTGTGTGTGTGTGTGTGTGTATATACACTGTGGGAAAAATGAGGCTTCATCTTGACTTTGGATCAGAGCTCCAATAAGCGATTTTATTTACTATAGTCATGGGAAAGAGTCAACCAAAAAGCCTTTTAACAGAAAGCTTTTGCAGTGGCTGTTCCCTCTGCCTGGAATGCTCTGCCCTGATAGTTGTAGGATTTATTCCCGCATTTTAATTTAGGTCTATATTCAAATGCCCCTCCTGAAAGCAACGTTCCCCAACCACCATCTGAAATAACACTCTCTGTCGCCCTCCATAGCCTTACTTTAACTGATATTTTTTCATAGCACTTACAACTACCTGACATTTTACTGTGCATACATTAATTTCTTTGATGTCTAGCTCTTCGTTAGCATGTGAAATCTATGGACTTTGCTTTATTCACTGCTGCATCCCTGATGGCAGGACAGGGACTTGCACAGACTAGATGGCTTTTTTGAGTGAATGAATTTGTTGAGTGAGTGAATAAATGAATAAATATTCTATATAATAATAGAGGAATGCACACGACGCTTGTGAGTTTATGTACTACTTAATTTGAGCAAAGTCAGAATCCTGTAGCATATATTATATTACTTCAGTGAAAAATATAATTTCCTGTAGCAAATACAAGTTTGAGAGGTCATGATAAGATGACATTACTGAGAAGTTAATAGAAAATTTTATGGAGTAAAGAATTGTGTATTAAAGAGAAACATTGTGGTTGTGATGACAAGGAATAGAGTATGTGTGGGCTTACAGTTTAAGAAGACCTTCGACCCACCTGGCAGATTTCCAACTGTGCTGTTTGTTCATGGGCCCTCTGTGGTCCCTGGAATGTGAATGTTCTCCAGCTTTCTCTGGCTTTTCTCACTGCGAAGGGCAATTTCAACAGAGCATTTGAATGCTTATGTTAAAATAAACAGGGAGAGACATGTTAGGATGTAATTTTTTTTCTCTAAGGTAACATATTGTGGCTAGTGCACATCACGTGTCTAGTCTTCCAGATGCTGAGTGCTAGCATAAGCAAGTGGTCCTTATAAAATAATGGGATAGACTCATTGGTATCTTGTATTCTCTATTCGTATCTCTCTAGGTTATAAAATAGCTGTGTCTCCGTTCAGCTGGCAAAGTGAAGAAGTGATGCTCCATGTTAGAGACCCAGAGGGTAGAGGTAGTTCTCAAACACCATTGCAGTCTTACCTTGCACGATGAAGAAATTTCATGTTATCAGATACTCCCCAGATTCCGTAAAGTCCTATAATGGTTTCTTTCCAGTTGGAAAAAGATTTATTTATGGTTATGATTCCCTAAAAACCTCTTTCTCTCTAGCAATTGCTTACCTCACACCATAAGTGGAGTTCAGCATTAGTCCCTGTGTTTTTCCAATCTTGCTGCTTCCAGAGAAGTGATTTTTTAAAGGGTTTTGACTTGTTTTCCTTTGAACATTTCAAAACATAAGCAGAAAGTATCCCACATTCCCAACTAGAGCTTGTTCATTCATGTTCATAGTAAAAGCATTTTGTTCATGAATTTGTTCATTCATGTTTATAGTAAAAACAAAAAAATCTTAGAGCTGCAGTATTCAACCCCACTTAACCCAGGATAGTAAAATTTTGTTCTTGTAAGATTAAAGATTTCTGCTTTTAACTGAGATATAATTTACACACAATAAAATGCACTGATCATAATTTTTATGAGATTAGGATTTTTAAATTCACGGCCTAGTTTGTGAGAAATTTAAGGCGATCAGTTAAAAACAAAACAAAACAACACTAAAAGGGCCATTCAAAAGATTTAGTTCAGGGCTTCCCTGGTGGCGCAGTGGTTGAGAGGCCGCCTGCCGATGCAGCGGACACGGGTTCGTGCCCCGGTCTGGGAAGATCCCACATGCCTCGGAGTGGCTGGGCCCGTGAGCCATGGCCGCTGAGCCTGCGCGTCCGGAGCCTGTGCTCCGCAACAGGAGAGGCCACAACAGTGAGAGGCCCGCATACCACAAAAAAAAAAAAAAAAAAAAAAAAAGATTTAGTTCAGAACTCAAAAACCAAAAATGCAAAACAGTATATGAACACTCTGAATTTCCCTCTACTTTCAGCTCCTTGATCATTACTGCATAAGGTAGCACCTCTTGCAGAAGAAATTGGCCTTTGAAGAGACCAAATTGTAAAATTTGTAAATTGTAAAGGCTTACTGTAATTCTAATTAGCTTCACCATTGGTAATATTAACAAGTATAAAGACTTTCTTGGATTCAAAGTTCTGTGCTGTTTTAAGTAAACCTGGCCCTCTGACTTACTCCATTAACAACTCCTCATTTCATTTTCTGTAGTCAACTGGAAAGGCTGCAGAAAATTCTTAACAAGCACATGGCAATTCCTGAGTTTTTGCTGTTTTCATACCTTTCAGAGTCTTCACATTTGCTGGCTGATGTTTGTTATTAAAATTATTTGTGAGGGACCCAAAGGTCTAAGATATATATATATTGGTTTTGAATGGGGATGATAATACTTACCTCCATCACAGTGCTATGAGGATGATATGAGCATTTTTTGGTACCTGGTATGAGTTTGGATTGCCATGCTCAAGATTCCTGCATGGGAAGTGTTTAACTAGTGAATGCCTATCTGATGGCCCACTTTTTAAGAATTAAAAAAAATTTTTATATCCTTTCCTTTACTGAATCCTCTTAACAGCCCCAAGAATTAAAAATGGTGCAACACCCTCACCCATGTAACTGGGATGTGAACACATTTCTCAGGGATGTCAAAGGACTGTGCAATCAGATGATGTATACGGGTTTCAGTTGATTACGAAGACTTAGCATTCTCTATTTAAAATTTATTTTAACAATGAAAACAGTAAATATCTCTGAAATATGTTGATTGCTCCAAGCAAGAAAATTATTACAGTCATCAGAGAACAAATAGTAACAAAGAGTAATGAATGTAATTAAAGAATTTCAGACAGGAGAATGTATCCTGATGAAAAACTCTCCTGCAAGTGTCAAAGTTGTCAGACCATCTGAAACACTCTTGTGTGCTCAGAGCCTGAGAACTTGCCACCTCAACTTCCTGTCCCATCTACTGTGGTGTCAGTGGGTTATCAGAGATAGATTACCTTCACGGGAAGGCCCACAAAGCCACACGAGTGCCCGAAAAAATCACTGTGATAAACGTGCAGCCCTAGTTGTGAATTTTTCTGAACACATCACATTTTTATCATGTACCTATTCTGTTTGTGTCTGGTCCTGAGATGACAGATCTGAATATACTGGGCATATTCCTAAGGACTTTGAGTGTAATGTGAAAAACAGCCACATAAACAGATACAAAAAAATGAGTTAAAGATGAGGCAGGAGAGGAAAGACTAGTGGCTCAAGGCATGGAGGCTTCCTATCAGAATACTGCCTGGGAGAGACCTTAAAGAGGACAGAGGAGTAAGATGTGGAGATCACCTTCCTCCCCACAAATACATCAGAAATATATCTACATGTGGAACAACTCCTACAGAACACCTACTGAACGCTGACAGAAGACCTCAGACTTCCCAAAAGGCAAGAAACTCCCCATGTACCTGGGTAGGGCAAAAGAAAAAAGAAAGAATAGGGACGGGACCTGTGCCAGTGGGAGGGAGCTGTGAAGGAGGAAAGGTTTCCACACACTAGGAAGCCCCTTCCCGGGTGGAGACGGGGAGTGGGCAGGGGGGAAGCTTAAGAGCCACGAAGGAAAGCGCAGCAACAGGGGTGCGGAGGGCAAAGCAGAGAGATTCCTGCACAGAGGATCGGTGCCAACCAGCACTCACCAGCCCGAGAGGCTTGTCTGCTCACCCACCGTGACAGGTGGGGGCTGGGAGCTGAGGCTTGGACTTCGGTCGGATCCCAGGGAGAGGACTGGGGTTGGCTGGGTGAACAGAGCCTCAAGGGGGCTAGTACGCCATACCTAGCTGGGAGGGAGTCCAGGAAAAAGTCTGGAACTGCCGAAGAGGCAAGAGACCATTGTTTCAGGGTGCACGAGGACAGGGGATTCAGAGCACTGCCTAAACGAGCTCCAGAGACGGGTGCGAGCTGCGGCTATCAGCGAGGACATCAGAGATGGGCATGAAATGCTAAGGCTGCTGCTGCAGCCACCAAGGAGCCTGTGTGCAAACACAGGTCACTATCCACTCCTCTCCTCCAAGGAGCCTGTGCAGCCCGCCACTGCCAGGGTCCCGTGATCCAGGGACAAATTCTCCGGGAGAACACACAGCGCACCTCAGGCTGGTGCAACGTCACCCTGGCCTCTGCTGCCGCAGGCTCACCCAGCATTCTGTACTCCTTCCCCCCACAGCCTGAGTGAGCCAGAGCCACCTAAACAGCTGCTTCTTTAACCCTGTACTGTCAGAACGAAAAACAGACGCCCTCAGGCAACCTATAAGCAAGGGCAGGGCCAAATCCAAGGCTGAACCCCAGGAGCTGTGCAAACAAAGAAGAGAAAGGGAAATCTCTCACAGCAGCCTCAGGAGCAGCAGAATAAATCTCCACAATCAACTTGATATATGTACCCTGCATCTGTGGAATACCAGAATAGACAATGAATCATCCCACGATTGAGGTGGTAGACTTTGGGAGCAGCTGCAGACTTGGGGTTTGCTTTCTGCATCTAATTTGTTCCTGGTTTTATGTTTATCTTAGTTTAGTATTAGAGTTTATTATCATTGGTAGATTTGTATTGATTTGGTGGCTTTCTTCCTCCTCTTTTTTCTTTTTCTCTTTTTGTGAGTGTGTACAAGTATGTGTCTTTGTGTGATTTTTTCTGTGTAGCTTTGCTTTTACCATTTGTCCTAGGGTTCTGTCTTTTTTTTTTTTTCTAGTATATTTTTAGTGCTGATTATCAATGGTGGATTTGTTTTTTGGTTTGATTACTCTCTTCTTTCTTTCTTTTTTTTTCTTTCTTTTTTATTACTTTTAATTTTTAATATTTCTTTTATTTTTTATTTTAATAAATTTATTTCCTTTTTTCTTTCTTTCTTTCTTTTTTTCCTCCCTTTTCTTCTGAGCCATGTGGCTGACAGGGTCTTGGCGCTCCGGGCAGATGTCATGCCTGTGCCTCTGAAGTGGGAGAGCCGAGTTCAGGACACTGGTCCACCAGAAACCTCCCGGTTCCACATAATATCAAACAGCAAAAGCTCACCCAGAAATCTTCATCTCAACGCTAAGACCCAGCTCCATTCAACAACCAGCAAGCTAAAATGCTGGACACCCTATACTAAACAATTATCAAGACAGGAACACAACCCCACCCATTAGCAGAGAGGCTGCCTAAAATTATAATATGGTGACAGACACCCCAAAACACACCACCAAATGTGGTCCTGCTCACCAGAAAGACAAGATCCGGCCTCTTCCACCAGAACAGAGTCACCAGTCCCCTCCACCAGGAAGCCTACAAAACCCACTGAACCAACCTTAGCCACTGGGGGCAGACAACAAAAACAAATGGGAACTACGAACCTGCAGCCTGCAAAAAGGAGCCCAGAAACACAGTAAGTTAAGCAAAAAGAGAAGACAGAGAAACGAAAAGCAGATGAAGGAGAAAGGCAAAAACCCACCAGACCAAACAAAAGAGGAGGAAATAGGCAGTCTACCTGAAAAAGAATTCAGAGTAATGACAGTAAAGATGATACAAAATCTTGGAAATAGAATGGACAAAACACAAGAAAAGTTTAACAAGGACCTAGAAGAGCTAAAGAGCAAACAAACAATGATGAACAACAAAATACATGAAATTAAAAATTCTCTAGAGGGAATCAATAGCAGAATAACTGAGGCAGAAGAATGGATAAGTTACCTAGAAGATAAAATAGTGGAAATAACTACTGCACAGGAGGATAAAGAAAAAAGAGTGAAAAGAATTAAAGACAGTCTCAGAGACCTCTGGGACAACTTTAAAAACACCAACATTCAAAATATAGGGGTCCCAGAAGAAGAAGAAGGAAAAAGAAAGGGACTGACAAAATATTTGAAGAGATTATAGTTGAAAACTTCCCTAATATGGGGAAGGAAGTAGTCAATCAAGTCCAGGAAGCACAGAGAGTCCCATACAGGATAAATCCAAGGAGAAACACGCCAAGACATATATTAATCAAACTATCAAAAATTAAATACAAAGAAAAAAAATTAAAAGCAGCAAGAGGGAAACAACTAATAACACACAAGGGAATCCCCATAAGGTTAACAGCTGATCTTTCAGCAACTCTGCAAGCCAGAAGGGAGTAGAAGAACATATTTAAAGTGATGAAAGGGAAAAACTACAACCAAGATTACTCTACCCAGCAAGGATCTCATTCAGATACAATGGAGAAATTAAAAGCTTTCCAAACAAGTAAAAGCTGAGAATTCAGCACCACCAAGCCAGCTTTACAACAAATGCTAAAGGAACTTCTCTAGGCAGGAAACACAAGGGAAGGAAAAGACTTACAATAACAAACCCAAAACAATTAAGAAAATGGTCATAGGAACATACATATCGATAATTACCTATATGTAAATGGATTAAATGCACCAATCAAAAGACATAGACTGGCTGAAAGGATACAAAAACAAGGCCCGTATATATGCTGTCTACAAGAGACCCACTTCAGACCTAGGGACACATACAGACTGAAAGTGAGGGGATGGAAAAAGATATTCCATGCATTACAGAAAAAAATCTTTAAAAAATACAAACAGATGGAGGCTAAACAATACTCTACTAAATAACCAAAAGATCACTGAAGAAATCAAAGGGGAAATGAAAAGTTACCTAGAAACAAATGACACTGAAAACACAATGACCCAAAACCCATGGGATGCAGCAAAAGCAGTTCTAAGAGAGAAGTTTAGAGCAATACAATCCTACCTCAGAAACAAGGAACATCTCAAATAAAAAACCTAACCTTACACCTAAAGCAATTAGAGAAAGAAGAACAAAAAAACCCAAAGTTAGCAGAAGGAAAGAAATCAAAAAGATCAGAGCAGAAATAAATGGAAAAGAAATGAAGGAAATGAAGCAAAGATCAAAAAAACTAAAAGCTGGTTCTTTGAGAAGATAAACAAAATTGATAAACCATTAGCCAGACTCATCAAGAAAAAAAGGGAGAGACTCAAATCAATAGAATTAGAAATGAAAAAAGAGATGTAAGAACTGACACTGCAGAAATACAAAGGATCATGAGAGATTACTACAAGCAACTATATGCCAATACAATGGACAACCTGGAAGAAATGGGCAAATTCTTAGAAACGCACAACCTTCCGAGACTGAATGAGGAAGAAATAGAAAATATGAACAGACTAATCACAAGCACTGAAATTGAAACTGTGATTAAAACTCTTCCAACAGGTCTTCCCTGGTGGCGCAGTGGTTGAGAGTCCACCTGCTGATGCAGGGGACACGGGTTCGTGCCCCAGTCCAGGAAGATCCCACATGCCGTGGAGCGGCTAGGCCCGTGAGCCATGGCCGCTGAACCTGCACATCCGGAGCCTGTGCTCTGCAATGGGAGAGGCTACAACAGTGAGAAGCCTGCATACCACAAAAAAATAAAAAATAAAAATCTTCCAACAAACCAAATCCCAGGACAAGATGGCTTCACATGCGAATTCTATCAAATATTTAGAGAAGAGCTAACACCTATCTTTCTCAAACTCTTCCAAAATATAGCAGAGGGAGGAACACCCTCAACTCATTCTACAAGGCCACCATCACCCTGATACCAAAACCAGACAAAGATGTCACAAAGAAAGAAAACTACAGGCCAGTATCACTGATGAACATAGATGCATAAATCCTGAACAAAATACTAGCAAACAAAATCCAACAGCACATTAAAAGGATCTTACACCATGATCAAGTGGGGTTTATTGCAGGAATGAAAGGAGTCTTCAGCATATGCAAATCAATCAATGTGATACACCATATTAACAAATTGAAGGATAAAAACCATATGATCATCTCAATAGATGCAGAAAAAGCTTTCGACAAAATTTAACACCAATTTATGGTAAAAACCCCCCAGAAAGTAGGCATAGAGGGAACTTACCTCAACATACTAAAGGCCATATATGACAAACCCACAGCCAACATTGTCCTCAATGGTGAAAAACTGAAACCATTTCCTCTAAGATCAGGAACAAGACAAGGTTGTCCATTCTCACCACTATTATTCAACATAGTTTTGGAAGTTTTATCCATAGCAATCAGAGAAGAAAAAGAAATAAAAGGAATCCAAATCAGAAGAGAAGTAAAGCTGGCACTGTTTGCAGATGACATGATACTATACATAGAGAATCTTAAAGACACTACCAGAAGACTACCAGAGCTAATCATCAATGAATTTTGTAAAGTGGCAGGATACAAAATTAATGCACAGAAATCTCTTGCATTCTTATACGCACGGAATGGGGAACATAAACAAGACAAAAAGACAAGCCTCTGAATGGGAGAAAATATTTGCCAATGAAGCAACTGACAAAGGATTAATCTCCAAAATATACAAGCAGCTCATGCAGCTCAATATCAAAAAAACAAACAACCCAATCCAAAACTGGGCAGAAGACCTAAACAGCCATTTCTCCAAAGAAGATATACATATTGCCAACAAACACATGATTGGATACTCAACATTACTTATCATTAGAGAAATGCAAATCAAAACTACAATGAGGTATCACCTCGCACCAGTAAGAATGGCCATCATCAAAAAATCTACAAACAATAAATGCTGGAGAGGGTGTGGAGAAAAGGGAACCCTCTTGCACTGTTAGTGGGAATGTAAATTGATACAGCCACTATGGAGAACAGTATGGAGTTTCCTTAAAAAACTACAAATAGAACTACCATACACCCCAGCAATCCCACTACAGAAAGAGGAAAACAAATACTGTATGCTAATACATATATATGGAATCTAAAAAAAAAAGAAAGAAAATAGTTCAGAAAAACCTAGGGGCAGGACAGGAATAAAGATGCAACATAGAGAATGGACTTGAGGACACAGGGAGGGGAAAGCATAAGCTGGGATGAAGTGAGAGAGTGGCATGGACATATATATGCTACCAAACATAAAATAGATAGCTAGTAGGAAGCAGCCACATAGCACAGGGAGATCAGCTCAGTGTTTTGTGACCACCTAGAGGGGTGGGATAAGGAGGGTGAGAGGGAGACACAAGAGGGAGGAGATCTGGGAATATAGGTATACGTATAGCTGATTCACTTTGTTATAAAGTAGAAACTAACACAGCATTGTAAAGCAATTATACTCCAATAAAGATGTTAAAAAAAAAAAAAAAAGATGAGGTAGGAGATAGATGGGCCCCAGGCTGAGAAGTTGGAGGGTTTCTCCTACCGACAGATATTCCAAGATGAAGATAACAGGAGGATAATAGGAGAGGCTGAGCCCTGCCCAGATAAGGGATAAAAGACCACATATTACTCATTCTTGAGATCAAGGAGACCTTCCCAAGTACACATGTGCAGAAAGGCTCCTTGGAGTTCAAAAGGGGAGAAATGTCAACCTACCCATAAGCCTGTTCGCTGGAATCCATCTTGGCTAAGAGATGCACAGGCACACCTGGGAGGATCCTGAGATATACTAAATACGGACTCAGAACCAGGGAAAGCAAGATGATTGGCCAAGGGAAGCCTGGAAGAACTGCCCCATGAAAGTGATTTAAGCTACCACGAGGGTGCGGGTCTCTCTCTGAGTCCGCCTGTGTGTCTATCCACATGTAATCTTTTTCCTCCTAATAAACACTTTGCTTCACTACTTTCCGTCTTTGTGGGAATTCATTTCTGCAAAGCCAAAGGGCCAGGACCTTGTCACTGGTCACTGGTCTACTGGCTAGGATTCAGCTCTCTCGCTGCCACAGCCTGATGTCAAGCTCTGGCCGGGAACTGAAATCCTGCTTCAAGCTGCTGCTGGCCGAGGCCACCCGAGATCGAGGACAACGACAGAAGTTTGTAGAGAGTATTGGAATTTTCCAGGAGAGGGACGTCTAACCTAGACAATGGGAAGAGAGGTGTGTGTAGAGCAGTCAAGGAAGCTTTCTTGGAGAAGAGGAACACGTCTTAAAGAGTGACTAAGAGATCTGAAAGACTACAAATCGCCAACTGTCTTGCAACAGCATAAAAACACAAACACAGTGATAGAAAACATCCATACATTTAGATCTGTGTCTCCCGTGTTTCACTCTCTGGATTGTAATTGAAAGCGTGAGGAAAGACACAGTATATTTATTGCGGGAGGAGAGGCAAAAGGAGAGGAAGCCTCAAAGAGGGATGCTTAGACCCCCCTAATTGCAGACTTCACTGTTTCCTGGTTTGCCTCACACCTGTTGGGCACGCCTTTTCTGGATGGCTGTGTCTAATACTTTTCATTGGGAAGGATTATGAATTTTCAGAATACGCAGCCTCTGATGTGAATGCAGCGGGGAGTCGAAGTAAGCAGAGATGCAGGCCTGCCAGTTGTCAGCTTGGCAAGTGTCTTAATCCAGGGCTGAAGTTTGGAGCTTGACTGTCATCAGCTTCTCCGAAGTTTTATAAATTACATGCAGACAGCTAGGGCCTCGGGCTGTCAAACAGATCTTTAGGATCGAAATAGAGCTGCTATGTGTGGAACTCTGAGAAACACCCGCATGCCCCAAACACATCAAGATCCTGTTTAGAGGTAGAACATGTTAATAGCCTGCAGGGGAGGGAGTCTGCACTGGGTGGGCAGGAGGCCTCTTCCTCTCACGTACACTCAACCCCACACTGGCCGCCACAGCAGAGTCTGGAGAGAATGCCTCACATCGGTGTACATGTGGATTTGCGTGTGTCTGTCTCTGTCTTTGTGTATGTGTATGCGGGGTGTGTGTGTGTGTATCTGTGTGCATCTGTCCGTGTACACGGGTGGGTATGTGTGTGTGTGTGTGTGTGTGTGTGTGTGTGTGTGTGTGTGTCCGTCCATGTCTGTCTTGTCTATGTGTGTGTGTGCATCTGTGTGTGTGTATCTTTATGGACTGGGCATGTATCTGTGTATTTGTCTTCATATACATGTGTGGGTGTGTGTGACTCTGTCTCTGTCTTGTTTGTGGATACGTGTGGAGTACTGTGTGAGTATCTGTGTGTGTATTTCCCCCACTGTGCCCCGTGCTCTGGAAGCCAGGCTTCCAGGCTACACTTAAGCGCCAGGCTGGGTTTCTTCTGTGGTCATTTATAGCACCGAGCAAGGCCACTGCTGTTCTGTTAGCTGCTTGGCCACATGCATGGCTGTGCCGATGGCAGCTAAGCCACTTTCTGTGCTGACACTCAGTCACCTCAGAGACTCTAACAGGAGCGTTGAGAAAAGATATTTACCTCCTTGCAGCTCAGGAAGACCTGCCCAAGCCAGAAAATGAAATTCAAGCTCAGTAATAACCTACTGCAGGAATCTATTAATGTCCCACCAATTGTTTTCACAAGTTTGCTAGGAGGTAGAATAGGTCTGTAATTACTGTATTTTTTTAACATATACTATGTGATAGATTAAAATATAGAAAAGTCTAAAGCCACATAGTTAATCAAAGGCAGAAATACTGTGTGTCATCGGTGGCAGTGTCATTAGCTGTCTTAATTCTCATGTCTCTTCTGTTCCTTGTAGTTGGGAATATGTACCTTTCCATTGGCCTCTTTTCCTAGAAACGAATGCACTATGTTTGCTTTGGAAAATGCCACAAATGCCTCATTTATGGTCCTTTGCATTGTGTTTGAGTTTCATCTGAATTTATTTGGCTAAAATAAGCTATAATTTTTAAGACAATTTTGTCAAATAAGCTACAAAAAGTTTAGCCAATTTTTGATTCCCAGTTTCAAAACTGGGCTGCTTTCCCAGTCTTTCTTGTCCTTAGAAATTCAGACTCATCTCAGTGACATATTTTTGCCTAATTTTCCAACTTTCTACTTCGCAGATGCATGTGCAATTTAAAGAAATATCCTCTTAAATATTTTAAATCCAACTTGGCTGACTGAGGAGGAGGGAGGGAAAATAGTGTTATGAACAGTAGAATTTGAAGCTAAAGAATATTATTTTCAAATTTAAAAATTTAAATGTAAAATTTAAATTTAAAAAATTTAAATTTAAAAATTTAAAATTTTCAAATTTCACCCCACGGAGTGTGGGCATTTTGTCATGGTCTTGAATTGAATATTTTAAAAATAAAGAAAAGCATGGATCTGCTCCTCACCCGTCAGGCAGGTGCCCTGGAAGGTGTAGACACCGTAGCTCGCAGCTCGTGCTGCTGTGGAATCTCCACCTCCATCACCCCATGATGGCCCCCGGTCTCAGGGTACAGTAGCTCAGATAACGTGGACTCTCAGAGCTGGAGAATCTTTGCAGTGACTCAGCTCCACTGAGCCCTGAGCCTTATCCGGCGCCTAAAAGAGGAAGAGCCACGAGTTGATTCCCAGTCTGCTGACCCCTGACCTGGGGAATTTTCCTCCCTTGCTCCTGGGACTCTTCTGTAGCTTCCCACTGGCTTCTCGGTGAGGGATGAATGCAAGCTGGGCATGCGAAACCCTCACTTTCAGTCTCCTGCCCACACGTCTGGTCTGATTTCCTGCCATTCCTCCCTTGCCCCTATACACTCAAGAAATACAGAATGGCTTGTAAAAACACTGTGGCATCCTACATCTTCCTGTCTTTGTATTTTCTGGAACTTCTGCCTAGAACGCTGCTGGTGGAATTTGAAAAGTGCCAAGGAAACTCTCCGGCTCAAACAGTCTCCTACACAGGCCCCTGAAACACACATTAATTCCCTTTATACTCAGCTTTGCTTCTCTTTGTGCTTCCCCCTTCCCCACCCCATAATTCATCTCATTTCTGAGAAGACAACAGCTTAAAATTCTGTTGGTACCTTCCTGTGATTGGCTTTTCCCGCTGCTTTGTTGCCGGGGGTGGGGGACTAGGTGCCTGGGTGACAGGAATGCTCAAAGGGGCCGAAAGCAAAGAACAGGGGCTGCTGAAGGCAGTCTCCTCTGGTTAGGGTTTTGCTTAGGCCCAGACCAGTGACTGCACGCTAGAAATATCAGATGTTTCTGGATGGCGGTCGTGTCAGAGGTGCAACATGTGGATGTTTTGATGAGCCGAGTTCTCACCTGTGGGCTTTCTCTGTTATAGTCAGCACACCGATCTACAAATGTTCACACGGGTCTAACCTGTTCATTCCTTCCATGAGAATTTGAAGCTGAGAGAGATAATTAAAAGCCAATAGAATAGAATTCAATGAAAATTAGTTTGTACTTTGTGATTGTGCCTTTCAAAAACTGGATGCTCTGGTTATCTGTGGCTGAGGAGCAGACCACAAAAGCAGTGGCTTACGATGACGTTTACTTTGCTGAGGAATCTTCAAGTCGGGCTGGGCTCAGTGGCGCTAGCTCATCTCCGTCCCACTTGGTGTCAGCCGGGCAGCTCAGTCTGGGGTTGAATCGCCCGAAGGCTCCCTCCTCATGTTTCAGCAGCTGATGCCGACCATAAGCTGAGAGCTCAGCTGGAGCTGTCACCTGTGTCACCTCCAGGTGACCCCTTTCTGTGGCCTGTACCTCCTCACACATTGCGGCTGGGTTCCAAGGTGAGCGTCCTGAGACCAGGAGCCAGGCAGAAACATATCTCCTTTATGACCTAGCCTGAGAAACTATGCAGAATCACCTCTGCCACTTCCATTCATTCTGGCTGCCACAAAGCACTGCTCAAATTCAAGAAGGAACATGAGGGACCAGAAATATTGCTATGGCCATTTTTAGAAGTTACAATCTGCTACACTGGAGCATAAAGAAATTTTAATTGACTTGTTATTCCTGGTTTTCCCATTCTTTCCAGCCAGCAAACTCTTTTTCAGGGTGGGTTTTGTGGTGGCCCAGAAAGTTTTTTACATACCTAAGTGATTACGGTATTTGGTTTCCTTTTTAATGAGACCTGCCCTCCATCACCAATATCTTTTTGTCCAGAGAGGAAAAAAATCTTTGTGCATAAAACAGATCCACGTGGATCTAAGGTTTTTATTACAACAGCTTTAAAAACAACCTCACAAGCTATTGTACAAGATTAAATTCAGGCCCATGCACGTTAGTTTTTAAGGCTTTGTGTACAATTGAAAGATTTCCAGGAAATTTTAAGTATTGATTTGGGTACATATAGGTTCTTAGCAGCAACAGCTTAGCACAAAGTCTTTGACCAAATATCTTCTTTTTCTGGAATATAATTAAAGTAGTTGTCTAGAAATGTGTTGATTTGCATAAAATCATTAATTAATTGTGTTTAATTGCAGAACTTAGTTTCAATGAAACTTTTCCTCTTTAAAAAATTAAAATAAGGAACTCTCATAAGAATTTGGCCTTGAGAAAAATAGTATAAGGTTGAAAGTTTTTAACAGTGT
The DNA here is from genome assembly GCF_002837175.3 of Physeter macrocephalus. Classification (NCBI taxonomy): domain Eukaryota; kingdom Metazoa; phylum Chordata; class Mammalia; order Artiodactyla; family Physeteridae; genus Physeter; species Physeter macrocephalus. The sequence continues at coordinate 77,095,308 of NC_041219.1, read as the reverse complement.
TCAGGTATTTATGATTAGATAATGCCATTTCGTTTTTGGATATTTGAACTCTTTTGAAGCTTGTCTTTTGTATTATTCGACCTGCATTATTCTGAGGATGTGTTTCGTTTCAGGTGCCTAGAAAATCCCTAAATCTGGAGAGAGATTTGGTTCTGCCACTAATCAGTTGTGTGACTATAAGATGATACAAAATTTGTTTGTACCTCATTTGTAGAATGGAGGCATTTCACTGAACAATATATAAAATTATTTACTTTATGAAAAATATATAAAATGACATTTACTGGAAGGGAATATAATAAATCCAAATAATATAAAGAAATAATAAGTTTTTTCTTTTTTGATTAGAAATGATCACAACCATATATTTTATTTAGAAATGCATTTCAAAATCTTATTTCCCCAAAACCTATGATTCAAGCTGTCTTGAGACAATTCAGGGTCTTGTTCTGTTGGGCTTGATTAAGAAAGCAGTCATCCCTTGGCTTGCTTTATATGACTTCATTACAATTTGAGAATTAGGTGGTTACTTAATAAATACTATTTGATAAAGGCAAAACTAGGCAAAGTCCTTTGCATCTTGAATGGGTCTTAAAATAAGAGTCTTATGAAGCCTTGCCGTAATGAGGGCTGTAACCATGTTACAGACAGGCAAAAAAAGAAGGCAGGGACCTTTGTTGTAGGCCAGTTGTTAATGCCAAGGTCTTCTTTGGGGGTTTTGATTATTGTGATAGATTCAGTATGGACTTCATTAAATATTCATGATCATTCTGAACAGCTTCTAATTCAAGTGATGTTTATAGACCACCTTCACTAAAGTAGGTGCTTCGTATTAGAATCTGAGCAACAAAAGTAAATGTCATTCTATGTGTGTCCCCAAGGAACCTAGTCATTGTCAGTGCTTAAGCAGAATACTCTATAAGCTGTAATATCCCTCAGAATGTTATTATATTAATTCTCCTTCATATTAATTGAAACATTCTTTTGATATTAACAAAAAATAGCAAAGTTTTACCGAGTCCTTATAATATGTCAGATATGCTATGCACATTGCCTCATACAGTACTCATTTTAAGTCATCTTTTTCAGCATAACTTCTACAGTCAGAGATTCCAGATTTGAATTCCATCTTAAACACTAACTGTGATAACTTCAAGCTTCATTGTACTGAAGTGTTTTGAGAATGAAGTGAGATCATCATGTAAAATATTTCACAATATCTGGAATAGTAAATGTTTAATAGATACTAGCTATTTATCAATACTGTTGTCACTCTCAGCTCTATCAGATAGGTAATACAGAAACGTATAGCTTTGCATAGTGAAGTAACTTGCACAGTCACACAGCTCTTAAGCAGCAGAGTTAACTGGTGTTTAATGCCAAATTTCTTACCTTCTAAAGTATATTTCTATCTAGTAGTTAAAAATGATAAAACTTAGTAAAATATTTCAGTTCTTTTAATTCTGTAAAGTGATCAAACTTTGATACTTCCAAGAATCCTGCCATCAAAATCCCAGTGGTCTAGTTTTGTGTAACAAAGATTTGCAAGTGAAGAAACTCATTTTTCTCATACAGAGTTTCTGGAACCAGGAAAATATTTAGATTGTGACAGGGGGAAAAGGGCAGAAAAAAAAACAGGGATTACAGATGCCCTTTTTGAATAGGCAGGAGTCTTTGTGGTTTGTATTATTCTTCCTGAAACTTTTGATCTCTTATTATTTTCCTAAGAAGAACATATATTTATGCTCCTTTTTTGTCTTTTATAAAACCCATGTTAGAATGGGTCAAATGTCTAAAATTTCTTAGGATTAGTGAAACTGAAATAGCTGCTGAGAGCTTTCAAAATAAAGTCATAGAATGTGAACAGATATTCATTCACATGCCAGATTAAGGGTGATTTATTCACTTTAGGGCCCAAGAGCAAATTCCTAAACTACTTTAGGAAAACATGAATGAGAAGAATGTGGAAAAATAGACTGGAAAGAGAATAGCTGAATTCATATCTTAGGATAGAACTGCTCAAAAATAACACAGACTATGGGAGTAGAAACTGGATAATGTTGTTAGGGAAAGAGAGGAAAATTAAAAATAGCTCTAAGCTTACGAAGTGATGCTGTCTGACTGCTCAGTCCCTGAGCTTGCACACACATGAGATATGAAAAAATTTGAAAAGAGCGGCCTCTGTTATTTTTAGTTTGGAGTAAAATCTTCAAATCAAAGCACTCAATTTAAAAAGAAAATTTTTATTAAATAAGAATCGCTACTAAAATGATGCTACAATATTTATTTCTTGGAATTACAAAACCAGGGAAGCTGCTATTGAAGTCACACTACTTCTTGTATCTGATATGCGAGATCCCCTCTGGTGAGACATCTATGGACATGAACTCTAAGATTCTCAGAGACTCAGCAGTTCTAGAGGAGAGAGATGGTTCATTGAGATTAAATATAGTTGTTGATCATTTAGCGTGACCAGAAACTTAACTTAGCGAATGTAGTGAAAGGAACATTGAACCAGAAATCATTATGCCCCATATGCCATTGATTGGTTAGTAACCTTGGGTAAATCAGTCAATTTCTCATCTGTGAGACCAGAGCCTTGGGCCTACTCAGTGATTCCCAAATACTGGTTAGGCCCATGAAAGAGTTTTCATGAGTATAAGACCAAATAAGACAAAAAAAGAAGAAGAATGAGGACAGATGGTTACTAGACTTGTCGTGGTAATCATTTCATAATGTATGCAAATACCAAATCACTATGTAGTACACCTGAAACTAACATAATAGTGTATGTCAACTACATTTCAATTCTTAAATTGATAGAGACAGTTTTGTCTGGGATATCTGGCTGGAGTAGGGCAATTATTGTGTCAGTGTCCTGTCTTGCCAGGATGCCCCTTCTTGGTCCTTTAGTTGGAGAGAGCAGGTTCTGGTGGGCCTTTTGTGTCTGCACTGTTGGCATTTCTGAGTTGCTGACTTCCCCATTTCTAAATCAGGGATACAGAAGGCAAAGAGAGAGCCAGGGAACTTACCACTGGGGCATTCCTTGGGTCCTGAATGGACCTAGATGGTCTGCCTTCTTCTTACCACCTTTCAGACTTTATTTATAAAGTCCAGGGATTTTAGTTGTACTTAACAAGCAGAATAGGGAAAAGTATGTATATTCCACTTTCTCAGAAGTGGAAGTCAGTTGCTTACATTTGCTATGAAATTCGTTAAAAGACCCATCCTTCTCCTTGCATTGTTCATTTACTTGCTCAGTCAATCTGGAGCGCTGAGTGGGAGCCGCACGTGTCAGTGCAGGAAGGCTTCCAGCTGGGAGGAGCGGACCCGGGAAGCGGGGAGGCCGTGGCCTGGCCTCTTTCTTCCCAAGCTTCTCCTCGGCATCTCCAGCTCTGTCACCAGATGCCATAGTGACTCGGCCAGGTTTCCCCAGACTCAGCTGGAACCAACAGGATTATAGTAAAGCAATGAAAGTAAATATTAAATATCTATTTCTAGTACATAGCTAAACTTGCGAATCATACATGAAAGAATTTTCCAGGGGTAAAAGTTCTAACGGAGCTTTTTCTTTGTAACATGCAATTTAAAAAACTTTTTATTAGAAAATAATCTCCAACTTACCACAACGTTGCAAAAATAAGAATAATAAAAGGACACCCATATCCCCTTATCCAGATTCACCTCTTGCTGATACTTAACACTTTATTCTGTTTTCTTTATTAGTTGCATGCTCTCACGTTCTCTCCACACACACACACACACACACACGCACACACACACTAATTTCATATGCCACCTGCACTCCAATTGTGTCAGCTGATTCAATAATGTCCTTCATAGCACTGTCTGCTCTGGTACAGGGCCCAGTACAGCATCAAGTATTGCACCTATTTGTAGAGTCTCTTTAGTGTCCTTTAATCTGGGAAAGTACCTGTGATTGTTTTAAACAATAAGGTGGTAAAACTGTATCTGTCTCATATCATTAATGTTATTTACAGGTACTCTCAGCAGATTGTGAACTTATTAACGTGTAAAAAGGTAGAAGTTCAGTACTCTGTAGCAGAAAAGAGGATCTTTTAGCAGCATGTAATTAAATCAAAAAGAGAAGCCACAGCAAAATCATAAAAACCATAAAATGGTTGACCCAAAATTAGAGAGTTGTTTATGTAAGTCAGAATGGAAAGTAGTGTTCTTTCATCACTTAAAAGCTTCTGGGGTGATTAATGAAAGTGCATCTGTAAAATCTACACAGAAATTAAATGCTCAGAAAGTTCTAAAATGACAGGTTTTAACGCTTAGCTAGAAAACTGGTTTTATTCTAACTTGAACAGTCAAATATTCCTAATTTGCCTGTTGTGATAAATCCCCTTTGGACATGCACCATAAAAGTATAAGTGAGAGAAGCACAGTATCTTTACTTATTCTAAGCATTGAATTCTGAACTGCCTGTCAATAAAATTATGTTCCAAATTGGAGGTACCATTAGTCTGCCAAAGAATCTTCACCTTTATGTGCCAGGGACAAGCTCCATTCCCTGACACTGCAGTGGCACTTCTCAACATGCTTTGAAAGTACATGTTTGAAAGTGCATGTTTGAAAGTGCAAACGTGTATTCTTAGTATGGAGCAAAACCAAACATTTGCAACCAGACTTTATCTTACTGTTCTCATGTGTCAGTGGCTTGCACTGGCTCTTTTGTGCTCTGGACAAAAGCCCAGATCTTTTTGTCAAAAGATCTCTGGACAGAGCCCAGGATTTTCCTCACAATCAGGACCCGCTGAACTCTGGTTTCATCTCCCGAGGGGTCAGAAAAGCACACTGTTTCTTATTCGCTTGGATTTCCATTTTAAAAAAGAGGCCTCACCCTGCTCCTTAGAGATGGAGAGAGAGTACTCTTCTCAATACCTTGGACTGATGAGGTGTGGATTAAACCAGATATTGAAACATCTTTCCTGTTGGAGAAGCATCGTAATCTCTATAATATTTATGCTAGGATCTTGAGCAATGTGACACCTGTCAAGATATTTTCAAAACTGAGTAGTGATTATTTTGGATGAATTATAGCTTCTTTAAACCATATCTCATTTCAGTGATTTTGAAAAAGTTATCTCAGTTTTGTTTTATATAGATATCTCTTGGCTACTGTATTGTGTTAGGGACAGGCTCCGGAGGCAAGACTGCCCTGATTTCATCCCATTACTAGTGGGCAAGTTACAGAACCCTCTAAGTCTCAGTTTCCTCATCTGTAAGCAGATAATAGTCACAACTTCATGGGATTTTAGGAGCAGTAAAATTTAAAATTAGATGATACACTTAAAGCCAGTATACCTCAGACCCAGGCATGAGGCTCCCATCCTGGACCTTAGACTCTAGGGGACTCGACTCTAGCCCTCCTATAGCAGGGTTCTTTCCTACAAAGAGAGGAATCTGGGAAGGGTGGAGGGGTGGCAAGGAAGTGGCCTCTCCCCTCACTGTCTCCAGTTCACGCTATCCCTCCTAGAAAACATTTGAGCACCAAGAACTCCATTTGGGGGCTTCCCTGGTGGCGCAGTGGTTGCGCGTCCGCCTGCCGATGCAGGGGAACCGGGTTCGTGCCCCGGTCTGGGAGGATCCCACATGCCGCGGAGCGACTGGGCCCGTGAGCCATGGCCGCTGAGCCTGCGCGTCCGGAGCCTGTGCTCCGCAACGGGAGAGGCCACAACAGAGGGAGGCCCGCGTACC
>NC_041219.1:77088025-77089464 GCF_002837175.3 Physeter macrocephalus | reverse complement strand
GGCCCGCGTACCACAAAAAAAAAAAAAAAAAAAAAAAAAAGAACTCCATTTGGGCAGGGACCCAAATGTCCCCACATCCCCTTGCAGGGACCCAAATGTTCCCATGTCCCCAGGGGCTTTGCAGCCTTCTTTTCTGCACACTTCCTCCTGAAGGCTGAGCCCTTGCTGCTGTGAGCATCTCCCCTCCTGAGGGGACCCAGAGAGTGGCAGTTAGTAAGGCTGGGTGGGTCGGGGGGCTTGGCCCTGTGATATGGGAGGTTCACATGTCACAGAGTGAGTAGGAGGAGAAGGGGGTGAGCTAGGAGCTGACTTTTCCTGGGCTTCCACATTCTTACACAGAATGTCGGGGAGCCTGAGCCTTAGGTTCTCCAGGTTGTTATGAAGGAATATTTGTCAAATAGGAGAACAGACTTACTTTAGGTGTTTAGCTTGATTAATAGTTTTTTAAACATGCAAACATAGAGCATATGACCTCTGTTGGTACACTTGCCCTGGGCCCCGCAAATGTGGGGCTTGAGGATGTGTTGAGGCAGTGACTGACACGTAGTGAGAACTCAGTAAACGCCAGCCACCACCATCGTCATCGTTGTCTCTGCCATGTATAGCATGTAGTCATTTCTCTGAAACAGGTGGGAAACCAGCTTCTTCCCTCACCCCTGCATCGTGAGATGCCAGCTCAGTTTCTCACAAGAGGCACTAAATGCCTGCCGAGACTTTAGACTTTACGGATGGAGTCTTTGGGGCGGCGGCAGGGAAGCAGTGTATAACAGTGGCAGGGTTGAGCAGATCACCCAAGACACCTCATGCAGCCCTTTGCTGTTGGCCCTGTTCAGTCACTGTCATCCTATACGTCCCCACTCCGCACAGTTCTCACAGACTCCAGTGGCCTCGCTCCCTTAGACCAGGGCTCCCCAACCTCCGGGACAAGGACCGCTACAGGTCCGCGGCCGGTTAGGAACTGGGCTGCGCAGCAGGAGGGGAGGCCCGGGGAAGCGAGCGAAGCTTCATCTGCCGCTCCCCGTCGCTTCCCATCGCTCGCATTACCGCCTGCATCATCCCTCCCACGCCATCCGTGGAAAAATTGTCTTCCACGAAACTGGTCCCTGGTGCCCAAAAGGTTGGGGAACCACTGCCTTAGACTATGCATTAACCAAGGTCATTCGGTAAACCCAGGTGCGCTGACATTCAGCACTTCAACTTCCTCTTAGCCTCTGCTTCATCTTTCTTTCATCTTTTAAATGTTAGCCGTTTTTAAAGAAACTTGAAGGTCGTTCTGTCCTGGGGCAGGCTGCTGCTTAATAAAAGTACCCACAGTCGGGCTTCCCTGGTGGCGCAGTGGTTGAGGGCCCGCCTGCCGATGCAGGGGACGCGGGTTCGGGCCCCGGTCCGGGAGGATCCCACATGCCGCGGAGCGGCTGGGCCCGTGGGCCATGGCCGCT
>NC_041219.1:77084514-77087998 GCF_002837175.3 Physeter macrocephalus | reverse complement strand
GTTCGGGCCCCGGTCCGGGAGGATCCCACATGCCGCGGAGCGGCTGGGCCCGTGAGCCATGGCCGCTGAGCCTGCGCGTCCGGAGCCTGTGCTCCGCAGCGGGAGAGGCCACAGCAGCGAGAGGCCCGCGTACCGCAAAAAAAAAAAAAAAAAAGTAGCCGCAGTCTAAGAGCAGCATTTCCATGGGGACTGGATCTTTGTCAGATAGCATTTTATTTCAAGGATTAAGGATTGGTGCTCAAATCCTCCACAGATGATGCCGATAGCCCAAAGATAGCTCACTGACTTGCATCTAGGATGGTCTGTACTGGAAGCAATCTTACAGGATATCCTAGCATGAGCCTTTGTGTTAGAGAAAACACAAATTTTTTTCGAGTCCCAGCTTTTTCAAATGACCTTCTTTGTACAAAAGAAATCCTACTGTCTGGTGCATTTTCAGGAGAAACTGATACAAGGTCTGTCTCCTCAGCTTTGTGAGTGATGTGCCTCCATTTGCAAGAACCATGAAGACCACAGGAACACAGCACTTGGGTTTCATCAAGCTGGGTAATGCTAATGACAGAGACCATTTATAAGGGTGCCTGCCAGCATTCTACTCAATGATATACACACAGTGTTTAATCAATGAGGGCAACTAGTGGTCCAAATTAACAAAGCTAGTAAAACAGGAAGCCAAGATTTGAACCCACATCTGATTTAAAAGCTAAAAGATGTTAAACTCCACCCCGTTTTTGTTTGGGAGAGGAGGGCAGTTTCCAACTTAATCTATGTCCGATATAAATAAGAGATGTTTATAATTATATCATCAAGAAATTAATTTCTATTAACAAGAAGAGTGTTATATCCTGGAAACCGTGATGACTGCAGTGTCCAGCCAGGGACAATTACACTTTATACTACCTTACGTTTGTTTGCAATAAAATAACACCATAACAATATGATTTGATAAACCCTTCTCCAATCTTCAAAATACCAAATAAACATGGATTAAAACATTCTCAATTCTTTCCACTATTTTATCTTCCCTCCTGGCTGCTCTCTTCACTACCTCAGTCCGGGCCAGGGAACAGACTGTAGAACCAGACTCCTTGGTTTGGGCTTCCAGCTCTGCTGAGTACCAGCTGTGTGACCTCAAGACAAATAACTCAACATCTCTGTGTTTTTTCAATCAGTAACTTGGGAATGATAGTACATAGTTCATAGGGTTACAGAGATGAAAGAAGATAGATAATAAATTAAAAGTACTTAAAATAATGATGATACATATAAGGCTACTGTCCTTAGCCTCAGAACTACATTCTTGTTAAATCAACTACCTACTCAGAGTCATTTTCATTCTCACCTCATTTTGTCAGGAAAATTATCCCAGACTTAGAAGTGGGCAAAAAGGTTTGCTGGCTATCCTTTCAGTGGAGTGCTGGTATCTTATCCGGTGGACCCTCCAGGGATTAGCTGACTCTATAGCTGTGGACAACTTTGACCATCTTTGCCTTGATTAGACTATTTTACAATATTGCGTGGATAAAAGTTAAGAAAAACTCAGAGTAATCCAAACATCTTTGTCATAAAAAATGCCCCCAAATTTTGTGTTATGAATATACAATTGACTTCTACCCTGTGGAAAAGTAAACCTCAAAATATTACATTTTCCCACCCTATATGGTACCAACCACTTTTGCCTGTTAGCAAATATATTTCATCATCCCTGATTTATGGGTGTGTGTGTCTTTGTATGTGTGTTCGTGGAATTCTCCTTTGAGATAGTTTTAACATCTACTAGTACCTTCATTAATTATTGAGTTAAATAAAATAATTTGAAATGCGCAAAGCTCCCAAACAAAACTCAGCCCAATGAGTGCCTCTAATAGTCAAAGTTTTTAAAAACTTCCCTTTTCTCATCATTTTCTAAACCCGAGAAAGGGCCCCAAGACTGGCTTAAGGGCAACACTGAGAAATGATAAACTTGTTGCTAGTATTTCCTTCTCCCTTTCTCTTCTCTACTCCTTCCTGCCAACTAAAAATTGGCACTTGCCATCTGCCTCTACAAAAATTAAGTCACAAGCTGCTGTAGCTACTGACATTCAACACACCCTGAAAGGAGTTCAGAGTGGAGACCAGGAATGACACACTCTGTGTTCTGGAAAACACTGGCAGAACAAGCCTTCAGATAGTTAGATATTTTCAGGAGAAGATTCTATGGGCCCAATTCTTCCATTTCCTCATTTAGAAAAGCACTAAAATCATTAACAGTGACATCTGTTCCTCATGACTAGCAGCAAGTCTCTGCCAAAATGTGTGCTTGACTGCATGTACCCCCTTCACCAAAATCATATATAATACTACTTCCTCCCCCTCCCTCTTCAGAGCAGTTTCTCGGAGCTATCTGAAATGTAATCTCCTGGGCTATAGTTCTTATTTCACCCCAAATAAAATTTAATTCACAACTCTAAGGTTGTGCTTTTTTTTTTTCAGTCGACATTCTAATGCCGCCCCCTCACCATCATAGCAGGTGCCCAGTATCCTATGGGGCTGGAGAATACCCATTCACTGCAGCACCCCCTCTACCCAAACCCCACCAGGTGTCCCTCCTTGATCCTCACCTTAATAGCATTTTTTTAAAATTTTTTAACATCTTTATTAGAGTATAATTGCTTTACAATGGTGTGTCAGTTTCTACTTTATAACAAAGTGAATCAGTTATACATATACATATGTTCCCATATCTCTTCCCTCTTGCGTCTCCCTCCCTCCCACCCTCCCTATCCCACCCCTCTAGGTGGTCACAAAGCACCGAGCTGATCTCCCTGTACTATGCGGCTGCTTCCCACTAGTTATTTTACGTTTAGTAGTGCATATATGTCCATGCCACTCTCTCACTTTGTCCCAGCTTACCCTTCCCCCTTCCCGTATTCTCAAGTCCATTCTCTATAGGTCTGCATCTTTATTCCCGTCTTGCCCCTAGGTTCTTCTGACCATTTTCTTTTTTACTTTCTTTTTTTTTTTTTTGATTCCATATATATGTGTTAGCATACTGTGTTTGTTTTTCTCTTTCTGACTTACTTCACTCTGTATGACAGTCTCTAGGTCCATCTACCTCACTACAAATAACTCAGTTTTGTTCCTTTTATGGCTGAGTAATATTCCGTTGTATATATGTGCCACATCTTTATCCATTCATCTGGTGATGGACACTTAGATTGCTTCCATGTCCAGCTCTATTGTAAATAGAGCTGCAATTAACATTTTGGTACATGACTCTTTTTGAATTACGGTTTTCTCAGGGTATATGTCCAGTAGTGGGATTGCTGGGTCATATGGTAGTTCTAGCTTTAGTTTTTAAGGAACCTCCATACTGTTCTCTATAGTGGCTGTATCCATTTACATTCCCACCAACAGTGCAAGAGGGTTCCCTTTTCTCCACACCCTCTCCAGCATTTACTGTTTGTAGATTTTTTGATGATGGCCATTCTGACCGGTGTGAGGT
>NC_041219.1:77075231-77084354 GCF_002837175.3 Physeter macrocephalus | reverse complement strand
CTCAATGTAGTTTTGATTTGCATTTCTCTAATGATTAGTGATGTTGAGCATCCTTTCATGTGTTTGTTGGCGATCTGTATATCTTCTTTGGAGAAATGTCTATTTAGGTCTTCCGCCCAGTTTTGGATTGGGTCGTTTCTTTTTTTGATATTGAGCTGCAGGAGTTGCTTGTACGTTTTGGAGATTAAGCCTTTGTCAGTTGCTTCATTTGCAAATATTTTCTTCCATTCTGAGGGTTGTCTTTTGGTCTTGTTTATGGTTTCCTTTGCTGTGCAAAAACTTTTAAGTTTCATTAGGTGCCATTTGTTTATTTTTGGTTTTATTTCCATTTCTCTAGGAGATGGGTCAAAAAGGATCTTTGCTGTGATTTATGTCATAGAGTGTTCTGCCTATGTTTTCCTCTAAGAGTTTGATAGTGTCTGGCCTTACACTTAGGTCTTTAACCCAGTATGAGTTTATTTTTGTGTATGGTGTTAGGGAGTGTTCTAATTTTATTCTTTTATGTGTAGCTGTCCAGTTTTCTCAGCACCACTTATTGAAGAGGATGTCTTTTCTCCACTGTATATTCTTGCCTCCTTTAACAAAGATAAGATGACCATATGTTCGTGGGTTTATCTCTGGGCTTTCTATCCTGTTCCATTGATCTTTTGTTATGGGGATTAAATAAATTAATCCTGTAAAGTACATAAAATAGCTTCTAGCACATAATGGATGCTCAATAAAGGATTTGTTACATTAACATTCTCATCCAGAAGCCGTATCTTTGCCTTCTGCCTACCATGTTGTTAGCTTCCTCCTTGTTCACATCCAGTGGGAAGGTACCTGCCTTCTAGTTTCCCTCCCAGTATGGAGAACCATCTTTCTCAAACATCTCACAGCTCATTGGTCTGATTTGGGTCTATACTAACTTCTTTGACGAAAGGAATGCCGTTTACTTATTAACATAGCCTGCCTTTACTAGGACAGTCACTGTGGTTGGAGAAATGGGTTTTCAACCTGGATAGGTAAAGCAGAGCTTACCCTAAGTTTGGGGATGGGGTCCATTTTCTTAACCAGATCACATGTCTATTACATCTCAGGGAGCAGTGGGATATTTGCTAAAGAGACAAACACAAAATTCACTGTGATCACTGAAATAGTCAAGAAAAACGCACAGTTACCTTAATTAGGATTGAACAGTAAACATTCTCCTAGGCCTCCAGGGAATTGTTTTATAGTCACAAGACAGAGATAGGATTGTTCTAAACACACAGCTGGTCCTGCTGCCCAATTACTATCAGGAAAACTTGTATTAGTTTTCTTTGGCTGCTATAACAAATTACCCCAAACTTGGTGGCTTAAATTTATTCCCTCATAGTTCTCTAGACTAAAAATTCAAAATCAGTATCACTGGGCTGAATGAAGTTGTCAGCAGGACTGCACTCCCTCTGGAGTCTCAAGGGAAGACTGTTTCTTGCATTTTTCAACTTCTGGTGTCTTCAGGCATTCCTTGGCTAGTGGCTGCATCACTTCAGTCTTCAAGGTCAGCGTCCTCAAATCGCTCTCTGCTCTGTCTTCACATCAAATCTCTCTCTTATAAGACTACATGGGTTACATTCAGCCACCCCCCCTCCCACACCCAGTTATTCAGGATAGTCTCCCTGTCTCAAGACCATTAACTTAATTACATCTGCAAAGATTTTGCCACATGAAGTAATATTTACAGTTTCTAGGGATGGGAATCTGATATCTTTGTGAGCCATTATTCAGCCTATTATAACTACCTTTAGATCAATTACTCTAAAATAATTATATTCAGTTTCACAGAAACTCTTGTATGACCAGTAACCCAGTAGAGCAGGACAACTTTTAGAAGGACATTTCATAATTACCATATTTCCTTAACTGTAAGACAACCTCAGCTGAAAATAGCTTTTGAGAGGAAAAAACTAATAACTACATTAAATGTTTACATCCATCCTGATTTTAGAAACATTAGAGTGTGGGGAAATTGTGCATTTTAGAATTGAGGAAATGTGGTAATTTATCTTGGTAATAGCACCAGGCAGTTACAGCATTTAAACCTAGATGTTTTATGGGTAATTACTGAGATTCTTCTGAAGAGTTATCAAAGATGAGTGGTAATGTTTCCTTGAAAATTTCCCAGAGTAAAATCATCATGACTATGAGTAAAGCATAGAAATCACTCCCTTCTTGGGAATCTCAGAACTATTTCTAGAGGTAAATTTTGCCCATTTACTCAGATTTTTCCTTGAGCCACTTCTGCTCTGATCTCTTTTTCCCCTTTTGTAATGATTCCTTTCTGTCTGCCACCTTGATTTTCTTTCCCTCATATACTGCAAGGCTATAGGTGAATGAAGGAAATAAGAGGACAAAAACAAATTGACTGAGCATACAAGGTTGATTCCTGAGGAAGCTTTTATCACCAAGTGGTATTACTTCAGTTTCCTGAATATCTCCTGAATCCTTCTCCCAGAGCCCACTGTGGGGGACAGGATAATCTTCACCCAAAGATGCTGACATCCTGATCCCTAGTCTTTGGGTGTATGTTGCATGGTAAGGGGAGATTAAGGCTAAAGATGGAATTAAGGTTGCTAATCAGCTGACCTTAAAATAAAGAGATTCACCTGGATTATCCAGTTAGGCCCAATGTAATTACAAGGGCCCTTAAATGGGAAGAAGGAGAGAGAGGATTCAGAACTAGAGAGAAGACAGTATGGAAGAGAGTTGATCAGCCATGCTGGCCTTGAAGATGGAAGAAGGGGGCCATGGCACAAGGAATGGGTCCACCTCCAGAGGCTAGTAAAGGTAAGGAAACAGATTCTTACCGCAAGCCTCCAGAAAGGAACACAGCCCTGCTGACTGCTTGCTTATAGCCCTAGGGGACCCATTTTGACCTTCAGACCTCCAGAATGGTAAGATCATACATTTGTGTGGCTTTAAGCTTCTAAGGTTGTAGTATTTCTTTATAGCAGCACTACTGTGGTTCTGGACAGTCTCCCTCTTTCCTAAGTTATGGAAACACAACCCTGATACGACTTCCAGTCTTGCCTCCTTCTGATCTGTTTCCACTCTGCACTCAGAGCTGTCTCTCTAAAATGCTATACAGTTGGTCTCACTCATCTATTTATCACCTTCCAGTGACTTTCCACTGCTCTTAAAACAAAGCCCCAGGTCTCTAATGTGACCACAAGGCTCTTTCATGACTGCTCCACTTCCAGACTTCCCTCTACGAGCCAGCCAGCCTGAATTTCTCAATCTCTCAAAAGCCCCGCACTCTCATCTCTCTGGATTCCCTGTTTAGGGGATGCTTCTCCCTCCCTGGGTGCTCCTCCTTCTCCAGAGGCCAATTTCTACCTATTCTTAGAGTTTCAGCTTAGCTACCACTGCCTCCTGAAAGACTTTCCTGGTCCCCACATCTAACTAGATGTCCCTCTCTTTGCTCCCATTAGACTCTGGTCACCACTCTTATAAGCCATGCTGTAGTTGCCCAGATTTCCTGCCCTCCTGTAAGCTCCTTGAGGGCAGGAACTCAGACTGTCCCCAGCGCCTAGCACAGTGCTTGGCACATAGCAGGCCCTGCAAAAATATTGAATGGAGGGCTTCCCTGGTGGCGCAGTGGTTGAGAATCCGCCTGCCGATGCAGGGAACACGGGTTCGTGCCCCGGTCCGGGAAGATCCCGCATGCCGCGGGGCGTCTGGGCCCGTGAGCCATGGCCGCTGGGCCTGCGCGTCCGGAGCCTGGGCTCCGCAACGGGAGGGGCCACAGCAGTGAGAGGCCCGCGTACCACAAAAAAAAAAAAAAAATAAATTGAATGACTGTACCAATTACTCAGATCACAGAAACGCTTGAAATTAATTTGACCAAAACATTTCAGCTCAGGAATTTCCACTTTTAATGGTTTTGTGTTGGCTCACACATGCTTTTTTTTACCTTTTCCCCTCCTTCCTCCATTACGTAGAACTGTACTCTCCCCACTCTTTCCGGACCAGGTGTGTGATAATTACCTCAGCTCAGCCCAGCTCTATCCGCCATCATAATTATGTGCTTGAGGAGCTTTACAAATCCCCATGCACAGCCTCCAGGTCTCGAATGTGTTTTCCTTCCAAGCACGAACCCCCTGAGATTTACGCAGACAAAAGTGAAAACATGGAGAGAGAGGGAGAGAGTCCTTGAACCGTCAGATATGCCAACTGAATTGAGTCTAATGTTGAAGGAACTAGAATGGAGGACGTAATGAAGGTAAAGAACGCAGAGAATGAAGACATACTGCTCATTTTTAGTTTGCAGAGGAAGTGGTGATTTTAGGCTATTTTCATGTTGTAAAAACCAATTAAACCTCTTTTTATTGTGCTCACATTGATCAACTGGGGCTATTCTTCAAAGCTCCATAATTTAAAAGCTATCCTTTTTTTTTTTTTTTCGGTATGCGGGCCTCTCACTGCCGTGGCCTCTCCCGTTGCGGAGCACAGGCTCCGGACGCGCAGGCCCAGCGGCCATGGCTCACGGACGAGGGATCCTCCCAGACCGGGGCGCGAACCCAGTTCCACTGCATCGGCAGGCGGACGCACAACCACTGCGCCACCAGGGAAGCCCCTAAAAGCTATCCTTTTTAAACGGATAGATATGAAAGGAAGAAAGGGTTTGCCTAACGCTGGCTCCCCTAGCAGGATGAGTGCCTGTCACTGTCCTCTGCGGGGTCTAGCTTTGCTGCAGTGCAGACCCAGTGTCATCATCACATTTTCTGCCCACCACACCCTAAATCAGGAAAGCCAGACTGGCCAGAAGATTTTGAGTTACATGTTTCCCTGGTTGTATGATGTGCCCTCGGGTCTATAATTGGGCCCTGCTGTGCTCCTGAAGATGCTCAGGAGATCCTTAGGTGAGACAACAGAGCCCTGAAGTGGCTCCAAGTGTGTTTCTGGCACATACAAACCCTTATGTTTTACGTGCTAACAGCATTTGGTTCGTATGCACTCAACATATTTGTTCAGATGGGTACTCTTGCCTTCTCCATAGTTTTGAGTACAGGTGTGTTTAATAATTCATGTAGTTCACTTCTTTTGGAAGCCTTGCCTTAAAGATAATGAATCATTTCAAATATAAGTTCACAAAGCCATGAATTTTAAAATGAGGTAAAATGACAAATTCCTAATCTCACTCTTTGTTTTCATTATTTTCAGCTCAGAAGTCAATTCTGCCTCACAAGGCCTAGGTATACTACTTATATGGTAATTTCCTGAAAGCTCAAGGTTGGAACAGCAAAGTAATCTTCCACTATCCTCAAATAAGTACATGATACACATTAATGCTTTTCAGACATTATTTCACTTGTCTCCTATCAGTTTAGGAGTGGTTTTGTTTGTTTCCCTTGGAGGTGGTATAGTTCTTGGGCCCCAAGTCTTTTGCTCAAGTTTCAAGTCTGTTATTAAATACAGTAACTTTAAATTGTATTTTAGTTCTTTATGTTTACTTTAAAAAGCTTCTGTAGTTCTATCTTAAGAAATGAAAAAGTAACAGTTTAATATATGGAAGTAAACAGAAAGCGGTTGTCAAAATATTTTGGTGAGTTCTTAGGACATTTTTTATGAAAATCACTAATGGCACATATCTGATATAGTCTAGGCTTCCACAGTTTGAGAAGGATTTCTGTGGAGACATTTAAAAGCAATTGAAATATTCTACCTTGTTAGTTATATTAGATTGAGAATAAAATGAGACATCACTTTAGTGCCATGCTGGGAATGTGAAACTTAAAAATTTATATTTAGCCTTATAAAAATACATAATTCTTATATTCTTCATTGGGTGGCAGGACACCAAGCATGCTCTGACTTTTTTGGGGAAGCAAAGATTTAAATACTGTGTTAATCCACAGCTGTATGTAATGCTCGCAGGCACTTTGCTCACATCACGACACTGACTGTTTGCAATGATCATCTCAGAAAGGTTTCAGATTAGAAATGTATTTACCCCTGGGGCTTCCCTGGTGGCGCAGTGGTTGAGAATCTGCCGGCCAATGCAGGGGACACGGGTTCGAGCCCTGGTCTGGGAAGATCCCACATGCCGCGGAGCAACTGGGCCCGTGAGCCACAACTACTGAGCCTGCGCGTCTGGAGCCTGTGCTCCGCAACAAGAGAGGCCGCTTTAGTGAGAGGCCCGCGCACCGCAATGAAGAGTGGCCCCCGCTTGCTACAACTAGAGAAAGCCCTCGCACAGAAACGAAGACCCAACACAGCCATAAATAAATAATAAATTAATTAATTTAAAAAAAAAAAGAAATGTATTTACCCTTAAACATGTTAGAGACTTGGTAAATAAACTTTGCCTCTGGATCTTGCAAAATACGAGCAAGACAAAGCAAGGTAAGTCCTCTTCTGTACTTAGTAATAATAATAGTATATGATAAGTCATCATCTATACCTAATAATAATAATAATACATGTATATATGGTAAACACTAGAGCAGTCCTTAAAAGTGAAAAACAAAGAGCTAATATGCCAAAAGAGGAAATGAAGTAGAATTCTAAAGAAGATCGATTATTTCAACAGAAAGCAGGAAAAGTTGGGGGAGGAGAGCAAGGAATAGAAGAAACAAATAGAAAGTATAGCAAGGTAATAAATTTAAATCCAAAAAAATGATAATCTCACTAAAGGAAAACAGTCTAAATACTTCAATTAAAAGGCAGATATTGTAAGATTGGGCTTTTGTTAAATCAAGGCAAACTATATGATACCCATTAAAAACCTACTTTGATTATAAAGATACAGATAGGTTAAAAGTAAAAGAATGTAAAGAGATGTACTGTGCACATATAATCAAAATAAAACTGGAGTGACTTTATTAAAATCAGACAAAAGAGTTTAGAGCAAGGAATGTTACTAGAGATAAAGAAGGAAACTTCAGAAATGATAACTGGATCAATTCAGAAGACACAAAAATTCTAAATGACTGCACCTAATAAAAGGAAATTAAAAGAAGAAATTTTACGAATCATAACTTTAGCTGGAGACTTCAGCTCTCCTCTATCAATCAATATTTGTTAGAGTAAATAGACAAAAAATAAGTTCTTGATAGGGAAGATGAAAAACACAATCAAGAAATTTTATATCATGGACATTAATAGTACCCTTTCCTCAGCAATAGCAGAAAACAAATTCTTTTCAACTGCATATATAAATTCTCTAATAAAGTACATATTCTGGGCTATAAAATGATTCTCAAGAAATTTAAAATAATCAAAATTATATACAGTATGTTCTTTGACCATATCAGGATCAAATTAGATGCCAGTAGCAGAAAGATATCTAAAATTACCTACATATTTCAAAATTAAATAATTTACTTCTAAATGATCTATGTGTCAGTTTTTAAATATTTCAAAGCAAGTGATTAAGAAAATAAACAGCATATCACAATTTGTGTTAAATGGGAAATTTATAATGTTAATTACTTATATTAATAAAGAAAAAAAGTCTAAAATTAAATATCTAAAATTTCACCTTAACAAACTGTAGAACATTGAACCCAGAAAAGGTAGAAAAAAATAAGAAAAATGAAAAGAAATATCAATGAAATAGAAAATGAACCAAAAAAAAAAAAAAAAAAGGGTGGAGAAGTGTCAGAGAAACCAAAAGTTAGTTCTTTAAAAAGATCATTAAAATGTATACACATCTAGCCAGACTGATGAAGGAAAAATGTGAGAAAACACAAATTACCAAGAATGAAAGAGAGGGTATCACTTACAATCTTAAAAGACTATTAAGGGAATATTATAAACAATTTTATGACAAATAAATTCACAAATTATACGACATGAACAAATTTCTTGAAAGACACAAACTATCAATGTTCATTCAAGATTAAATGGATAATTTAAATAGCTCTATATTTATTACAGAAATTGAATTCATTGCTTAAAATCTTCCCAAGAAGAAACCTCCAGGCCTAGATGACTTTACTGGTGAATTCTATATAAAAATTCATATAAAAATATATAATCTCATTTCTTCACAAAATCTTTCAGAAAAATAGAAGAGGATGGAATTCCCAACTTATTTTATAAGGCCAACATTTCTCTGATAACAAAAGTAGACGTAGGCTGTTCCAGAAAAGGGAACTACAGTAAATATCCTTGTGAATATGAATGGTGTATATTAATTTTTAAAAAATCAAACTAAATCCAACAACACAGAAAAAGACTAATGCACTTTGAACAAGTGGGGTTTATCACAGGTATGCAAAGTTGATTTACAATATATAACTAAATCATAGTTCAACATTTTAACAGATTAAGAAAGAAATGTCATACAATCATCTCAATAGATACAGAAAAGGCACTTGGCAAAATTCAACACTTATTCACGAAAAAATTCTCAACAAACTTGGAACAGAAAATAATTTCCTCAACTTGATGAAGAATATCTATTAAAAAAAAAACACAGATAAACACTTAAGAGTAACAGACTGAATATTTTCTTGATAAGGTCCAGAAGAAGGTCAGGATGTGTGCTCTTTCTACTTTTTCTCAACCTTCTCTGGAGTTCCTAGCCAGTACAATGAGGCGAGAAAAAGAAATGGCATACATATTTATTTGAAAGGCAGAAAAGGTGACTGTCTATGTACAAAATCCTAAGAACTAAAAAGTCAGTTTAGCAAGGTAATGGGACACAAGATCAGTGTACAGAAATCAATATTACTATATATTAGCAACCAATATTTGGAAATTGCAATTAAAGAATAACCTTTATAATAGCACCAAAAATAAATAATTAGGGTATATTTAACAAATATGCAAAACTTGTACACTGAAAACTATAAAACATTGCTGAGAAAAATTAAAGTAAACCTAAAGAAATGGAACAATATAACATATTCATTGAAGAAGTGTCAATTTTATTAATATGTCATAAATTCCCAGATTGATTTATAAATTTAATGCAGTCACAATAAAAATCTCAGCAGGTTTCTCTGAAGAAATTTACAAGGTGAATGTAAAACCTATATAGGGCTTCCCTGGTGGCGCAGTGATTGAGAGTCCCCCTGCCGATGCAGGGGACGCGGGTTCGTGTCCCGATCCGGGAGGATCCCACGTGCCGCGGAGCGGCTGGGCCCGTGAGCC